>NC_136805.1:14663198-15078127 GCF_951216825.1 Electrona antarctica
TCAGTCCGTCATTAACAGATTTGATGTATTGTTTTGTCTCTGTTTCCAGGTCAGAAGCTGGACCCACTTGTCATTGTACTGGGGTTACTGTTGGCATGCAGTGTGATCGTGAATGTCATTCAGTCAATATACTACAGCAGAAATGTGAAGAGTGTTCGTGAACATTCCCAAGGTAAAATAGATCCATTGCACATGCATTATAATCCATCATTATGTGTCGATGTTTCTCATGTCTTGGTTACACTTTTTTTTATTATTAAAAGGGAGGTGGTTTGTATTTAAATACCGTGCTGAATATTGAAACGGAGGACACAGTATACAGCGATGGCTCTGGCAAGATTCAGTTTAAAACCTAATCCATTCTTTGTAGTGTGAGTGAGACCATATCAATCACTGAGACATTTTGGACCTGCAAATACTGTAAGGCTTAAAGCCACGATTGGAATATATATATATATATATATATTAATGACTAAATGCACTTGCCTGTCTGGCAACCTGAAATCAAACTCCACTTGCCCGAACATTTTATTTACTTGCCATGCAGGGCACTGGGCAGTCGGACAACCGTTAGTGTCAACCCCTTTGTATGTACTGTAGGCTACTGTCCTGCGCCCCACCTCCCCGTCTTTGCAAATTTCTCCATACTACAATAATAATTTTGTTCACTATACTAGCTCGTTTCCTTTTAAGTTTAAATAGATAAATTAGACAAACCAGGCACAGGGACCTTCTGATTCCCAGGCGGCCTCTATACCCATTCAGCTACGGCCACTTAATATTCCTATAGTTCCTACATTAAAGTTGCAACACATTTTGGGTCCCTACTCATAGGTTCAGAAACACTGCCTTAGAAAGCTTATAGTTTCATGTTTATTCCATGCCTTTACTTGTAGGAACATGGAACACTTCGTCTCATCTTGGACGTGTCCGGTCAGCTGTCCATCAGGAACCGGTAATAATTTTTCAAGCAACCAAATCAGTGTTTAGCAATTTGACATTAGTATTTATGGACCTCACATTAATATTCAATATTCCTTTACCATGTGCTTCTCTCCCTGAGTGTGAGCTCTCTCAGGCATATAGGGTTGTGCCGTGGTCATCAAGGTGGTCTTTGTTTCAAGAATCAATACTGTAACGTTTGTCATTGTTGATTCAAATGTAATTGCATGATTTAATCACTACTCTGACTGGACTCTAGTGATTTTGGTCACAGCCTGATTAATATAGGTATATCACAATCATTTTTCTCCAGAATGGCGATGATGCGGTGAACTATGCAGCATTGGATTTCTCTGCGAGGAAAGCTAAAGGAAAGAAAAAGATGAAGCTGAGAGAATTGAACCCTGAGAGTACATACTCTGCTGTGAGAGTTAGAGAGTAGACTGGCAGTGAAACGCTTCAACATGGTCAACTGTTACATCTGATCTGAGATCAGATCAGATCAGATCAGATCAGATCAGATCAGATCAGATCAGATCAGATCAGATTACACTTTAGTGCTCACCAGTGGGAAGGCCAAGTAGCCTACTGATTTGACTTCTATTTCACAAAGTGCCTCCAGGCCAAAAACGTTTCTTTTGAAAGGGGCCTTTTTTTCCCCCTCACTGTATATGTTTCTTTTCCCTTTTTACCTCCTTTATGATGAATTCCTGTTCTGTCTATAGAAGTGTCTATTTGTACGTCTCTAAATGTTTTGATGATTTGAACATGGTGGACCCTATTGGAAACAAGTGTAATGCTTAATTGGGTCGTCCACTCACAGTTAACAGCCTTTGTATTGAGTTTGTGCTTGAAATGTACTGTAATTCTGCAAACTGTTAATAAATTCTTCAATCAATCAATCAATCAATCAATCAATAACATTATAATCATGACTTAAGACAAATCTTACAACTCACGTTGTTAGAACAAATCTATGGTGGCCTGTGCTAACTAATAGTAACTATTGCTAGTGGATGAGTTAAAATGCAGTAGTCGAGGTAATTCAGCAGGTGCATACAGCAGGATAAGGATCAGGTTATCAGTCATGCAGAGTCTAGATGTACACATGCTCTTCTCCAATGGTTCCCAAAGTGAAATTAGAGTTTGCCCGGGACCCAATAGCGTTGTGACCCAAGCTCACAACGCGTTGCACCATGTCACAAGCTTGTAGATCTGCTATTTTCTCTTTTCCTTAAACTTATTTCTTATTTTATTCGTATTTTTTTATGGAAATAATTTGCTTTTTTGTGTTATTTATGAAGTACTTTCCAAAAACTGTTTTTAATTGATGAAAAGTTGTAATTATTTTTTGTTTAAACTTTTTGCTAATCTTTCGATAAAGGCTATAATATATAGGCTTTACTGCATATATTTTTAAATGTAGGAAACGAAAAAGGGGGGTATTTACAAAAACGTTTCGATCCATACGGGTCTTCGTCAGGTATGGCGATACCTGACGAAGACCCGTAAGGGTCGAAACGTTGTTGATTTAATAAAGTTTCCTGCAGGAGCAACTACACAGTGTGCGGACAACCCTCCTCTTAATGTTGAATGAATGAATATGAAGTTAATCATATGCCCAGTTGCCCACAGTAGGCTATATAACTTGTTTATTTTTGAAGGGTTTTATGTTGAATTATAATGAAATTAGCCTTGATACCCAGGCTTTTATTTTTGTTCACATTAGGCTCAAAAATGAAATGGATATAATGAAATGGATGTACAGTACCTAGCCTATATGATTTGTGATTATTTGTGTAATAAATTACAGCTGATCACTGCTTCTAAAAAAAAAGGAAAAATCTCATAAAATAACCCCACCTGTCTCCCTCTGTCAGAATATGAATGACTTTCTGCATATCTTTAGACACATTTCGTAATCTTCATTAGCCTACTACTTACTGTCCTGTTTACTTGCCTATATACGTGACGGTGTGATGGCTTATTTTGTCTTATTTTACTTTGACTGAATTCTCTTAATTGTGTACGTTTGTACAATAAAAACAAAATCTTTCTCTTAGTTGTTATTTATTAATCTAAAATGTCAATAGCCTTTTTTTCAATACAAAACAAAACATTTTGTTTTAAAGATAAAAAGCAAATTAGAATAAAGGTGTATTGAATTTGTCAGATAGGCCTACTCACTAGAACAGCTAGCTACATAGTTCTCAAACTTTTCCTTGCCAATAAGGACCCCCCAAATTGATATAATATATAGCCTATTTGGCAATTTTTCCAACACTTTCGAGATTTTGTTTTTGCCAAGTAGGCCTATCAAAATATTTTTGCTTGGGAGTTGGGACCCCCTGCAACGCCTTCAAGGGCCCCTGGGGGTCCCCGGACACCACTTTGAGAACCAATGGTCATTATGGTCTAGCCCTAGAAGGTAAACAGGATACAGTCGCATCACGTACCTCACCTAGGCTCCAAAGAAGCAGGCTCGCCAGTTTTAATTTCCCACCGTAAAATTAAACAAATATATATCGTCATGACAAACTGCAGTGAGTGGATTCTCCAGGTGAGTTAGATTAGGCTACCTAGTTAGCTGCGTAGCATAATGCAATATGTGTAATTAGGTTTTACTTGGTAAAACAAACTACTCAGATAAAGCACGTCGTGTGCTGTCAAGTGTCCTTGTATTGAGCTGTTTTATTGTAATTTGTAATGCTTATGCAACCTGCAGGCATTAAAGCACATAAATGTAGCCTGTGGTTGTGGCTAAATCTGTAAAGGCTTGTAAAGATAAATAGGCCAGATACATCATTTGTTTGGACATTGAAATGCTGAAGGTGCTGTGTGCATACCATGCATGGGTCCAGGGTTATACTACTTTTAAATAAATACAGAATGTTTTGTCAGGGAGTCACAGAACCAACTATCCTTGTATGAAACCTCATACTAAACCCTCACTGTAAGTTCCCCTGGATAAGAGCATCAGCTAAAACTTAAAGTAAATGCTTTCAAGTTTTCTAAACTAAAGCATACATGGGCAACATGCTGCCTTCACTTCATGCGGCCCTCAGGTTAATATCAGAATATTGATATAACAAGCTGTTACAATTCCAAACATGCAAACATAACCAGCTTTAATTACTTTAGTCTAAATTAGTAGCTTAATGACTAGTATTAAAATGTATTTTTATGTCCAATTTGTATTTAGTTCATAAAGTTAACATCTTATATAAATGCACCAAGTCTCTGTGTGTATGTCTGTAATCCACATAACTCGAGAACCGTTAGCCCCACCGACTTCAAATTCGACACACGCGTTTCACAAATTCACACCACCACAGGGAGTGCAGTGCCCGGTGTCGAGTCGGTCGGACCTGCACGGTTGTCCAGAACCGCTTCTGCCTGGGCTGGCGCCCGGTCTAGAGCCCAACTCGGCACCGCCAACTCAGCGTATGAGTAGCACGGCTTGAAGTTGAGTAGCACGGCTTGAAGTTGAGTAGCACGGCTTGAAGTTGTGCGGTAAGTATTGGGAGCTGATGGTAGCCGCAATTTGCAACTCTAGATTTTTTTATAATGGGATGAATCTAGAGTTGCAATACCCTCCATTGACTCCCCACTCATCATTTTGCGTTTGCGATCTGCTCGTCTTAAACGACGTTAAACTCACCAACATTGCAGCTGTAGTCCAAGCTTGAATTATCCTCTTTCAATCTGCAAAGCTTGTTTTTCATAAAAATCCCCCGTAGACATGTTATGAGCTACTTTATGTCAAGAAGAAGAAATGTTGGAGTTTGGAAGCGCTCGTTTTTATTAAGGGGTCGCGCTGCTGCCTCCTGCATTATGTGCAAATGCGAAACAGATGCATGCAGGGACGTTCAGGGACTTACGACGAGCGCTTCCAAACTCCAGCACTTAGAAAAAGAATCACTTGCACAGAATCTCTTGACAGAAAGTAGCTCATAACATGTCTACGGGGGATTTTTATGAAAAACAAGCTTTGCAGATTGAAAGAGAATAATTCAAGCTTGGACTACAGCTGCAATGTTGGTGAGTTTAACGTCGTTTAAGACGAGCAGATCGCAAACGCAAAATGATGAGTGGGGAGTCAATGGAGGGTATTGCAACTCTAGATTCATACCATTATAAAAAAATCTAGAGTTGCAAATTGCGGCTAAGCTGGTAGGTGTTGCGCTCCACCTCAGCAAACCATCTCCCAGAGGTCTAGCGCATTGAAACGACAATAAGCCTCTCTGACTGACTTACTTATATAGCAATATATATATATATTATATATTTTTGCTACGACAGTAATATGCAATGTAGCTCTCTGGAGTGAGTGTGGAAATGTAGTAGCCCTCTGGAGTGAGTGTGGAAATAGTGGACCTCTGGAGTGAGTGTGGAAATATAGTGGCCCTCTGGAGTGAATGTGGAAATATAGTGGCCCTCTCCATCGTCAAAGTTGCCCACCGCTGTTAAAGTACAAATTTCAGAGTAAAGTTTCTATTTAATATCAATTCATTGCTGTATTCATGGATTAATTTAAAGTTCTCAGGCGCCACAACTGATTTCAGATTATTGGATAACAGAGTCACTTTCTCTGTTGTGTGCCGGTGTTGCACACTGAAAATAGCTTGCAGATCGGCTATTTTATGATGAGGAATGGTAAAGAGGTGGATTTATTTCCCCTTCTAAGACCCGGATACATTTCTACTTGCAAAAAAGACTTATGTTAAAAAAATATGTAAAAAAAATAAAAATAAAAGTTTAATAAATTGTATGCACATTTATAATAATTATTAAAATAATAATAATAAATTAATAATTTACATTCGGTGGATATCTTTCACAATAATACATGATACATGTTCTAGACATTCTAATGATCACACAAATATATGTATTACATGCATTTTAGTTACTTTTATCAGGGTTAAAGATTAAAGGTCATAGGTCAATTTTGATTAGAAATTACACTCCACTCCAGAGATTTTGAAGTTGTGTAAATTTGTGCTTCTGTGGGGGGTATTTATATGCAAATATCAAGACCAATGGCATTGCAAGACTAAACAATGAACATCAATGATGATGTTTAGGTGAAAAAATAATAGAAAAAATAATAATAATTAAGTGATTAATTAAAATAAAAATGTTACCGAGAAGCATCGTTGGGTCTTACCAGGTAAATGTAATGTGGTTCTCAACCTTTTCAGGCCGTGACCCCCAAAATAATCATATTTGATTGACAAGCACTTGGTATGTAGGAGTTGAGGAAATCCATTTTCGGTCCCAAAGAAAAAAAAAAAAAAAATTGAAAATAGCAGATCTACAAGGTCACAACGCCTCACTTTAAGCTGTGAGCTTGTAGATCTGCTATTTTCATATATATAAGTATAGTACTTTGTTACTGTCTACCGCTGCCAATGATTGCTTAATTGAAAGTTATATTGTAGCAAGTATTACAACCTGATTAACACATCTAGATTTCAATGTAATCTCTCAATTTATTTGGGAATACACTAGTCATATTTCTAGGTGTAGCTTTTTTAAATTGTGTGCATGTTTAAAAATGCCACCGCATAGAGTACAAAATAAATTAGTATGTGCAGGAATGATAAACATGTTTGATTAAATTATGAAATGGTACATTATACATGTATGTGGCTCATGGTCACTTACTCACTTCAATTTCTTTCTTTCTTTCTTTCTTTCTTTCTTTCTTTCACTCAAGGCTATGGTGTCCCTCCCAACTTATTCTGGACCATGAGATTGAGGTTCTAATCTATCTCTATCCATGGATTCCAATTGGTTTGACCCTGACCATCATTTGCAGTACACAACTGATGAAGTCGGGTAGAAGACGGTTCAAGCCTTCAAGGTAGGAACCTTTTTTTTTGTGACCCTCTGCACTGTAGTTCACTCCCACTCCTAGACCAGGAAATGTGGCTTGTTTGCTCAGGCTTTTCTTTTTCTTGTGAAAACGAGACGCCTGCGGTTTCCAAGGCTAATACTAATGTGATATTTCCTTTAAAATCAAGCTAGAGGTTTTGGACTGATGTGTCTGTTTGCTTTTCTGAGTACTCGGATACAACTTCATTAGGAACATGATTAAAAAGTTAAACTATAGAAGTAAAGGTATGGGGTTTTAAATGTGGTGAGTATGGGGGCAGCTTTGATGTGAGCTGGGAGTGAGATCCATATGGAGGGGGCGTCCACCGAGAAGGCCCTGTCACTCCTAGGTTCGTCTCTTATGGGGATGTCCAGGAGGTTGGCATCACACGATCTGAGGGCGCGGGAGGGGGCGTGGTGTTGCAGGAGCTCAAAGAGGCAGAGAGGAGCCTGGCTGTTTAGGGCCTTGTAAATGGTGAAGTATTTTCAATTTTTTTCTGTGCTTGACTGAGAGCCAGAGGAGGTCACAGAGGACTGGTATGATGTGGTATCTTTAGTATAGTAGCCTATAAGTCACGCATGTTATACTGTCCCCATTGGGGGGGAAAATGGGGGCGAATGTGTTTTTTGGGCATGGTTCCGGAACTTCCGGCATGGTTCTTGCTTATTTTATCTGTAATGTAACATAGACATTTTCTCTCAAAGCATGTATATTTGTAACTGTGATCAATATTATTTTATTGAACTGTAGTACTATACTAACTTTAGATTTATAAAGCCCTATTCCACATAACACGACAATCAATGGACAATGCTTGGTATCAATCTCATATAGTACAAATCTATGGCAACTACTCCCCAAAACACCTATCACTGATATGCACAATGTTGAACATGTATGAAACATACAGCCATGGGTGTCTACTTTCTGAAAAAGGAATTGCTGCAGGCTACAGTTATTTTTTATTCAGCGCAGGCTGCAGTGAAATAGACACGAATGTGTGCTTTTGGGGCGTACGTTTATATGGAAGCACAAACAATATTGACAATAGTCTCTGAATGAATTATTAATCAATCCTGCTTGTGCTTCTCTTTTTCTGATGAGAGATATCTCTACATGTCTCTTAAGGGTTTCCTTCTAAGGCCTTTGGGATTGATCGATCTATAGACAGACATATTATATTAAATAATTTAAAGCAAAACCTGCCCACAGTGAGTAATAGTGATAGTATAACATGACCCCCCTTCCCCCAAGCCAGAGTATATAAGAAATAGCTGCCACAATGTTTCAACAGAGATATTGTTTTGGTTTACTAGAGTAAAAATATTAGACATATTAAATTATCTAAGTTGTGTCCTATTCGCGGATGACACAAGTCTGTATTGCTCAGGGGGGAGCTTCGACCGGCTCCTGGATACAGTAGAGAAGGAGCTTAGAATGTTTGATATTAATAAACTGTCTCTAAACTTAAGCAAAACTAAATTCATAATTTTTGGTAACAGGAAAATAGACAAACGGATCAAAATTAAGTTCGCCGATGTTGAAATTGAACAAGTGCTGAACACTAAATTTCTAGGTGTTATAATTGACACTAAACTTAATTGGAAATCTCACATAAACAATTTAAGAACCAAACTCTCAAAAACAATTGCAGTACTATACAAGATGAGACCAATTTTGAACCAGAAGTCACTCCACTTACTGTATTGCTCCCTCGTACTTCCGCACATCAGTTATTCTGTGGAAGTATGGGGGAGCAACTATCAAACATCAACCCAATATTCTTACTTCAAAAGAAAGCAATCAGAATTATAAATCACGCAGATTACTATGCACCAACAAATCCACTTTTTATTCAGTTACATACCCTAAAATGACATGATCTTGTAGACTTCACAACAGCAGTTATAATGTACAAAGTGCATAACAGACTTCTTCCGGGCTGTATCCAGGAACTGTTTGAGGCTAGAGATAGTAGGTACAATCTTAGGGGATTTGGCATCTTTAAGGGGACAAAGGCAAGAACAAACAAAAAAGGGAGATCTATAACACAAATAAAAGTATAAAACATTAACAATATAGTATGCCACCCATAAATCATATCTTTAAGATATGATTTATACTTAATAATATATACTTAATAAGATATTATCTTATTAAGTATATATTCATTAAGATATAGTAATGTAGAATAACCTTTATTTTCACGTGCAATTGTGAATTCTGAGTGATCAAATTAGTGTTCTCCTATTCTTTCTTTTTTCTGTATTTTTATTTGTGTTTGTTTTTTTTCCCTCTGTTTGTCTGTTTCACCCTGTTTGTTTACTGCCCCCCCCCCCCCCCTGTATGTTAGATGTTTATATTATTCTTTTTTTCCTTACAAGTCTGCTAGGTGTAAATAGGATAGGCAAAATAACTAAAAATTACGTCATTAAAATATCTGTGTTGTAACAATGAGCAATGATGAAATCAACAACAATAGAACAGAAAGTAATGATTCAATGCATTACAAACAGTACAAAAAGTACAGTCCATTCTGTACATTCTGTCCCTGATCTGTGTCCTTGTGTTCACTGTTGTTCCTCTGGTGGTTCTGCTCCACCCTGATCAGCATGTACTGACTGGAAAAACCCAGCCTGAGAGTAGGACACAACAACATACACATGAGGAGAAAAACTAGAATAAATATACAGCAAAGCAGATTTAACGCTCTAGTGTGGCCCACGGAGCGCCCCCTTGTGGCCCTTGGAAGGACAAAAACAAAAAGATATATATATATACCTTCTTTTTTTTTTCGAGGGCTAATGAAAGTTACAAGTATGGTGTGGGCGATATAAAGTGTGAGAATACCATAATGTCAGTAATCCTAAATCTTATTCAATCATATTCAAGGGCTTTTGGAGAGAAATTAGACTTTAATGTCAAGGCAATTATGTTTATGCACTGTCAAATAGGTCTACATCTATTCTAAGGTAGCATATACCTGTATACACATATTATCCTGCTCATTACTGTGCAGACATGTATTATATATACATAAATCTTCGTGTTTGAGCACAAAATGCATTTTGAGAACCCACAAAATGTCTGTGCGGCCCCCCACACACAATCATTCTACAGTTGTGGCCCCCGGCCTAATCTAGTTGAACACCCCTGCTCTAGTGGCAAAATAACAACTACAATATAAAAAATAGCAGATGCTGGGAATTTCCTAGTTAATGCACCTTGATTAGGATACGATGCGAGACATTATTGAATGGATACGTTTTGAACATTCATAAAACAATTAGTCTGCCTGGGCTAAAACCGTTTTTGAGACCGTTTCAGCGGTCTGGCCTGACTAGTTGCAGAGCGGTGCCATTTGGGGATAATGGCTGCAGGTAGTTGCAATGAGTTGCAAGTAGATTAGAACACAGTAGGATACTGCTATTACCTTGTATAAGCCAGCAGTGATCAAAGCCAAAAGAACAAGTCCTCCCACGGTTCCACCAATGGTCGCATTGGTGAGGTCTGTCTCAGTGTACACCTCTACTGTTGCCACAATCTGAGGAGTGGTCACAAGAACAACTACATTTCATTCACATTCTTTAAATCACAATTTGTCTTCTTTGTTCTAAATGACACAGAGTGACATTAACATATAGATTCAATGTTACCTGTCGAACTGGGGGTTTGTTTTCAGACTCTGGTGAAAAAAAGTCATACTCCCAAGTGGCTGTGCTGATCAAACGGAATTTGGCAGACTGGAGACCAATCTGTGGGTCAGAAACAAAGAGGGAAGAGGATGAGAAGCAGTCTTTGTTAGAGACAATTGAGAGACGGTGAATGAATGTAAACGTTTATAAATCTCTATCTACAATAATTGTAGAATTGCAGAAATATTCTTATGACAACTACTGTAGACTTTTATTGATTGGTTGTGTCACTATGAACATTATTAAAAATCATGAATATTAAAACATGTTCCCAAATTGTAGTCTGAGAAAATGTTTATATGAATTGTCCGTCCGTGTGTCCCCACATTATCTCAAGAACCGTCTGACAGAGGGAGTAATGTGCCAAATGGGAAGTTGTTTGGATCAGCAGCAAAGTCTGAATAGTTCTGTGAATCTCAATATATGGAGTAGGCTACTGACAACGGGTACAATATTGCATAACCAGAGGGCATGCGTTCCCAACGGGCATCGGCCTAGTCATTTTAATGATGAATGTTAAAAAGAAAGGAGTAGTCCTGCACATTGTCTTCAATGTTGGGGGTTGGGGGTCAGGGGTGGGGTGGGAGAAGGGGAGCAAGCTAACTGTACCTGTATGTGTATGTCCTGTGTATTTGTACTGTATGTCATGTTGTGTCTTTAGTACTGTGTACTTGCAGCTGTAATGTTGTATTTTGTATGTATAGGACCCCCTCTAAAACGCGATGCTGCATCTCAAGGGGCCATCCTCTCAATAAAGTTCAAAGTTCACTTACAGAATACATGCTGTATCACTTCATTGAAGTAGGCAACAGATACTCATGAATGTCAGTTGAGTGAAAGTGTACAATTAATTCTTGAGGTAGCTTTAACCCTGTACTGATCCTTTACCTGTACACTAGTATATTGAGATAATTTATACGTATTGAGTAAACGCCACATATATCATAGATAGACATTGTTATTTACCTGCTCGATCCATCCGGAGCTCAGGTTAGCAGAGAGTTTGTAAACGTGTCCATCACAAGACGTGTTGCATCTGAACACTGCACACCTGGCAACGGAGCAGTCCTATTGGCAATTAAAAGAGAGATTAAACCAAAGTCATTCATGTTGGACAAAATAAATGCGTGCAATTTGTGGATGGCAAGACATATTTACCACAGTAAGATCTTTTGTTATCTACAACATCTGAGCGAGTAGGTTCCTCGTCGTTGTGTTTGTCGCAGCCTAGAATCTGAACGTTGGACAACATATCATTAGAGTCACATCCATAGAAGCACAACTCATTGAACTGAATCTGTCATGAGAAATACACGGAGCAGTTTGCACTAGGTTCATGGTGTGTTTGAGCTCCAATATCATGCATTGAAGTGTCCATCCATGTGAGTTACCTTTATACTACCAGGATTCACCCAGATGTCTGCATCACCAAGCTTCACTGGCACCTTGATGACCACAGTAACATTAACGGCTCTCCCAGTATTTTCAACCTGAGAGAAGATGTTAGAAAGAGGGGTGAGGTATTCCTTAATGTCGCAGTAAACCTAAACACTGAATTATATTGTTAAAAGATTTGCATAACATTTTACCTTAATTGATTGCGGATGTGGTGTTTGCAGATCATTTCTTCCAAAAATAAATTTGGTGTAGAGTGAACTGAATGAAAATATTAAGAATAGTTTTATTAAATATAAAACCTTGCCGAGGTTTGATCTGCTAAGTGCTAACCAGTCAAAAGAAAATGATTAAATTAAATACAGTGAGTGGCTGACTTTGTGAATGACAAAAAAACTATGCAAACCTTGGATTGAAAATGGATAGAAAAATGCTGTACTTCACATCAATCTCCTTCTGTTGATAAAGTTCACTTTCTTGGGAATGCTTAGCATTTGCACTGAAACAGAAAACAAATGATTCCTAGGAATGTAATAATATAAAGCACACAATCACACAAGTGCAAAGTTTTCCACCAGATAACCGTACCTTGTGGCATTTGCAGTGATCAGAATCTTTCTGTCAAGTTCACTGTTGGTATCTATCCCATAGGAGACAGTGAAAACAACCTAGAATGGAATGAGAGAAAACAGAGAAAGTGCTTTGACCCAATGTATTCATCTACGAAAACAGTAGAACATACATTTTCAAAGTTATTTTGTATCTGATTATTCAGAGGTGTGTGAGCAGAAGCTGGGTTAGAATAGCAATCTAAAAGTCGAACCTTGGCATTGCTTTTGAAAACAGGCTTGTCAATGGTGCAGTCACTCTTCCCCCGTGACGAACCATTCTTAGCGTCTAAAGAGTTGCATTCCACTCTTCCCTTGGTAAAGACAGAAAACCACAAGGCATGTTAATCACATATCTTTAACGAATGAGAACAACGTATTAAGGCTGAACTTGATGTCAGTTATATAATATTGCATAGTACCATGGCAATACTGCCTTACCTGCTGTATGGTGAACTTCCTGTATGAGAGCCCAGGAGGGTATGTGAGAGTGACACGACTGTTGTACGAGTTCTCCTCTCTGTTCTCAACTGACACAGTTACGTTCAACAGATCATCTATGCCCACTCTAACCTCTGTAGAGCTGATTATGATGCAAAAATGGAAAAGGAAAAAAGTTTTAATTTCCAGGTTTCCCACAGTCATGAAATTCCTGGAAATATATTTTTATTTTAAAAAGAGAGAAAGTTTTCCAGGCCTGGAAAAGTTTTAGAATTAATCAAATGCATTACAAAATGTTTGGATATACAGTACCTTGTTTTTGTCTAACATAGTATGTAGTGCTGGGCTGCACAAGCTGCATGAGTGTGGCCTAATGTATACAAGACATAAATAATAGATCTACAAGCTAACAACACGTTGCACCGTGATACTGTCACCTTCGCTCAAGTCTGTCTTGGTGCATTGATGACACTGGAGTAAGAGCCTAATTATTGCACCAGATGAATGCTTTTGTCTGGATATGGGATAGAATACTTGTGGATAAAGTTATGGAAAAGCTTTGAAAATTCATTGTTAATGTGTGGGAAGTGGGGAATTACAGTTCTTCTTAATCTTGAGAGTAGGTTGAATCATAAGGTGGAAAGGCAAAATATGGTTTTAACATCCTCTGCTGGTCAACCCAAGAAATACACATTACTAATGAATTGCTTTAGCCTGTTTTCCAGCCCATAGACCATGCCCACTCACTGGAATTGCTTCCAAATTGGATCTAATCAGAATGCTATTGAAGAAGAATGTATTTTTTTCTCTTCTCAATAACCTAGAACAGTTCAGGTAATATGTCAACAAAAGACAAATGCATTACTTTCTGGTGAAATATGTGCCTTTTCTTTTTGTAACTCTTATACCGTACGGGCATACGTGTTCTATTGACTAAATCACATTTCAATCTAAAAGTGCTTACAAAACCCCTCTTTCTACGTCCAATTTCGGCAAGTTGGTGCACCCAATTGTTTGAGCATTTTGAGCTGTCTTGTTTTTATTTATGTCTGTGGTTCTTGTACAGTATTGTAGCTACCTCCCGGTCTGTACAGAACTTTGGTCAAGGAGAGTTGTTCTTAATTCTTTTACTGCTAAGTATGAACATATTCTATTGCTACCAGGCAGCAATAGTAACCTGTATAGAATTACTATTTGTCTGTGTGTTGTACATTTAAGTCAGTCGTCTATGCTACTGATATGCCTGTAAATGTACAAAGGAATTTATTGTAGCAATAAAGAAATCAATTGCATAGCATTCCTGTGCTAGTACTGTAGGTATCAAGGCATCAAGACGGCAGGTCTCATTCCCCTTGTATTCTAACATGTTGTATGATGGGAACCAGTGCTGACTCATCAACACTAGGACATGTGTACATTATGACTCACCCGGTAAAGTTGAAATCAACTTTGAGGTTGTCAGTAGTGTCAAACTTTAACTGTTGTACAAGGGAGAAAGTCAACCGTGTTAATCACATATTGTAACAATGAGATGATGATACAGTTAAGGTGCTAAGTCCAGCAGTGGATTTGCTGCATGTCACTCCCCAACTCTCCCTGTTTCCTGTCTCTACTGCTGTTCTATATCGAATAAAAGCAAAATATCAAGCTCTCAAGGCAATGTCTATTCTCCATCTCTAAATAAAAATAATGACCATTGAATTTTACAGAAATATTTGACCCATGAAATGACAGACAGACAGACAGGCATCATTTAAAGGTAACTTACATGATGATAGGTGGTTGTTTGAGCTTGCTGTGCAAGGCTTGGACTGAGTTTGTCTGAAGATGGAACACCTTCAAAGGTGAATCCAAGTTCATTACAAAGTTCATTCACAACATCCTCTGGACAAGCCTGCAATGACAGAGCGTTATTATCATGAAAAGATTCACAGTCAAAATATTATAAATGGGATTTTTGATTATTTTTAGGTTACCAACCTACCTTAATGTTGAATTCATGTGAGAAGCAGTGTGTCTTTGCCATGTCAAGGGTAAAAGTGTTGAACAGCTGTCGTTGTTTTGGTGTCTCGATGTAAGCGCGGTAGTGGGTTGAATCCAGCGTCAACGTGTAATTAATCTGTGCTTGAACTGGAGCAGTTTAGACTTTGATTAAAAGGTTAAGCTTTACATGAAATTAATGTAAAAGTCTAAAATGGCTCTATGGTGTGTATATTGTGTATATAGATTGTATTAAACCTGTCTCCACATCCACAGTAGAATGGTTAGTCATAGTGAAACAGACTTTAGCTGTGTTGTTAAAAGGAGAATTGCAGTCTGAGTTGTTGGTGGGGATCTGGTCTGGGCTGAATGTCACCTGTGCTTCCACCATTACTATTGGCTTAGATCTGGAAATGAGAGAGCAATACAATTCATCACATGTTGAATCGCATGCCTGTATAGAGTACAGAGCACCTCCAAAAAGCACATTATGGTGCCACAAATGCAAGAAGTTGTACTGTATGTCATAGAAATGCTATGACATGCAACCCAGCCTAGGGGATACAGTATGCACTCTGTGGAGCGTTTAGCGTTTGTAATTATAGAGTCTGGTAGCATATTCTGTCATTGTCTCTATGAGGCCGAAGGCATGGGGGGAGAGGGGGGGGGGGTGGTGTGTGTGTGTGTGTGTGTGTGTGTGTGTGTGTGTGTGTGTGTGTGTGTGTGTGTGTGTGTGTGTGTGTGTGTGTGTGTGTGTGTGTGTGTGTGTGTGTGTGTGTGTGTGTGTGTGTGTGTGTGTGTGTGTGTGTGTGTGTGTGTGTGTGTGTGTGTGTGTGTGTGTGTGTGAAGAGACAGCTAATCTCTGGCACCGTTGGCTTGATCGCAGCCAAACTCTGCACACACACCCCCTGGTTGCCAGTGCTGAAGCTCTGCCCCAAAATGTTCACATAGGCCTGTTATAGCGCCACTAGGAGGTCAGGTTTTGCAAAACACATTTAATTTTTTTATCCCATTTTTTCACCCAGTGTCAATTGGGTGAAACACATTTTTTGACGGTACACCTACAGATTTTGTCCAAACGTCACACAAATTGGTACACAGTCTCTATATAGCCAGTAAGCGAAACGGGTCTTTCAGATTTTTCATACTCCATCCTGATTGGCTAAGATTGGCTTCCAAAGTTCTCCGTTTTGAACAAAATACCGCAAATCATGCACACATCGGGCCGTTTCCGTGAAATTTTGCACACACATTCCCAATAGGCTGAGGAAGAAATGCCACTTCAAAAAACGCTCCTAACCTGGTGGAGACCTGTGCCCCGAGGGGCACTTTTTCTAGTTTGTAGTGAAATTGTCAAATTTTCAGGTTAAAAAAAAGTTGTTTGAAAGACCTTTTTTGTGATTTGTTGGAAATGGATCGTTTTTTATCACGTTTGAGGTCTTAGAACATAGCAGAATAACAACAGGGATATACATTTCACCATTCTTTATAATTACCTGAGTAGAAGGACAGCACCATTTGAACCCACTGCTAAGTCAGGCAGACTGTCTCCACTGAGGTCAAAAGAAGTGTGTGAGACAGAGAGGGAGATTTTATTGTAGGCAGTATTTAGTCTCTTCTTTGCATTCTATCTTCATACAGCATTCTATACCATGTCTATAGCCCAGCCCATACTGAGTAATCGCACAAGGTCATAAAGGTCTTACAAATAGCTCAACCAGTTTCATATTTATTATTTACACTGTATGCCCTATTGGCTGATAAGCTGACATTTTCGTATAGTATATTGTAGTGTGGATAACTAACAGCAGATCCAGTCTCTGGAGGATTGTATCACTGTTACTCTCTCTGTATAATTAAAAACATTTGATTTGATTGCAGATTTGTTCTCAGAGGAAATGTTTCCTCTAATCTGTGTTTTTCAGTCTGCTACAATAATTAAGCTATATTCTGTTTCTGTTACTATCTCTCTTTCTCTTTCTGTCTGGCACACACACACGCGCACGCACGCACGCGCGCGCACACACCCCCCCACACACACACACACGCACGCATGCACACATTCATAAATACCACATCTGTTGTTGCAAATAGCTTGCTTTGAATTTGTTTTAAGCTAAGCCACTTAATTTGCCTAATCAACACCTGCTCATTTACAACGTCAAAATGATAGACAGATCGGCAATGTATTGTAATTTGTGACCAAACACCAAAGACGTTGAAAATCATGCATTATTGATTAATGATAGTCTATGGCATTAATGAATTAAAAATCAATAGACCTAGCCTATTTTTAAGATAGCCTACAGATTTTATTGATTGATTGAGTTGATGATCATCTCACTATGACTTCAATTATTCCTGTTGTTCCGTCTGCGGCCTCCAGTTTCATTTGTGACAACCCGCTGTTGCTATGCGACGTTTGTTTGACATAGCAACACAGCAGCCTGCAAGCCAAAAGCATTGGTTTTGACTAATCCTCCTGCGGACGACAGAAAACGGTGGAAAATATAGGTTTTGTTTAAACATGGCGGATGATACTCGAGGAATCCCCCAACTGGAGTTGGAGGCTGTAATTGGCTTCAATGGTAAGTTTCAAAGATAACTTAAAAGAAGGCAGAATATATACGTTTCCAACACCTGTAGGCTCGCAAGCTAGCATGGGACTGCTGCTTTATTGCCTCGCTAATCATAAACTATTGATATTGTGTGCATTTTCCCTAATCCGTGCATGATTGTAATATTGACACACTTTATTGTTGCAGGACACGTGTTTTCTGGCCTGAAAGTGCACCCAGACAGAGAGCACCTGTTTCACCTGGTTCACTGTAATTATTATTGTTTCCACCAGGCCGAAGGCATGGGGACAGAGTATGTTTTGCACTCCGTCCGTCTGTCCGTCCGTGTGTCCGTGTGTGTGTCCGCGTGTGTGTCCGTCCGTCCATTACCAGCTAATCGTTGGCCCGATCCATGCAAAACTGTGCACACACACTCCCTGGATGCCAACGAGAACCTCTGCCCCAAATATTCCACAACGGCCTGTTATAGTGCCACCATGAGGCCGGTTTTGGCAAAATACATTTCTGTAGATTACTCGTACACATTTTATCCATACATCACGCAATTCGTTCTGTCGGGGGCACTCGCTGACCAGTCTGTGTCGGGGCCTTCTGACATCTAGTTACGCCCCTGGCCCTGGCCATGTCAACCACACAGAAATGAGCAGGTTCGGGCTGACCTAGGGCTTGGGTAGAATTGGATTAGGGTGATTTTTATTTATTACAAATAATTTCATCAATGTCATCAATGTTTATATAGCTCAATGTATATATTGCATATATAGCTTTTTCTTTTTGGCTTTACCCCGTCTTATAGCTGCTTGCAGCTATATTTATTTTAATTATTATATTTTGAATTCTAGGCGGACATAATCATCTGGGACTTCACAAAGCAAGCAGTTCATGCCCGGATGCAGCTCCACAAAGCCAAGGTGGAGTCTCTGGCCTTCTCTCCCAGCGATAAGTACCTGGTGTCGCTTGGAGGTCAGGACGATGGCAGGTAAACATGACATTATGATCATTATACTTTCCTTAATTCCTTCACTAAATATCAACATAGGAATTTGCAATGGTTCTCAAAGTGGGGTCCAGACTCCAGGGCTTCAGGGTATCTTGAGGGGGTTCCAAATGTACCCTTTACCGGTCTGTAACCCTGAGAGTGTACAAATGGAACCATACGGATCCGTACTACACTCTCAGAGTTATGGGGTTCCTTGAAATTACTGGACAGAAGGACTTGCTGGGGTGCCTGAAGATACATGGAATGCTGCCCTCTAGTGGAAAGGCATGTCAGTAACAAAATGCTAAAGTCACTGGCACTGCAGTGTCTTCTGGTTGTAGTAATACTGTGGAAGTAATAGTAGTAATGATAATACAACTATTAGGAATAGGAGTAGTTTTGCTGTTTGCCATAATCATAATGCATGCTGATCATTGCTGAATATGTTTTCAGCATCGCGGTGTGGAACGTGGAGACCAAGGAGGCCATCTGTGGGAGCCCCGCTTCGCCTCGTGTCGCCGGTCACTGCCTCACCACAAAGTACTCCAACACTAACGACTGCGTCTTTGTCACTGCTGGAGAGTGAGTAAGAATGTACCTAAAAATAAATAAAATGTACAAGATCAGCTTGTAGACCTGCTATTTTAGCTATTGTATTTTGCACATTGGAAATTGCTTAAGGTTATTCTGTTATTCTGTTTCTTTGTGTTGCAGTGGCACAGTGCGAGTGTGGGAGCTGGATGTGAACAACAGAAAGGTCAGACCCACAGACTGCCAGTTGGGCCTGCTGAAAAGGATCGTCAAATGTATAGAGGTAGGTGAGAGATTGGTGTTCAATCCACAGCATTTTGTTCCCCATCTTATTCACTGCATGGCTACTCTGAAGGGCTCCTGCAACTTTGGCTGTAGATAGTTAGCTAAAGTTACCATATATAGAGTTAAGAAGAAATATAGAAAATTGGAGATATGCAGTGCCCCTGCATAGTGCATACATACAAAGCATGTCATGGTTACTACAGTAATGCTGCATGATAAAGGAATGAGTTTTTGGTGGGTTCTTCCCACTGAATTTGACACTGCAACGTGCACGTTTTATGTTGAATTTTCTCATAATGACCTACAGTATAGTACTGCAACTGCACCCTCAATGATGTGACAGAATACGTTTATTGCTTGAGCTGAATACTCAGTCAATCTGTGTCTCTCGCCTGTCTTTGTCCAGATCTCTGAGGACAATCAGTTCTTCTACTGCGGTACGACCAGCGGAGATATCATGACATTTAACCTGGAGACCAGCCGTCTGAATGGCTGCTGGCCCGTTAAACACAAGTATAGCCAGGTAGGACACAGACCACAACCACATGATGTGACTGCTGTTAACAGTGGTTGTTCTTATTTGATTGAAGTCAATGTGCACAGGACCACCTGCAGCTTTTCTGGATTCTATCTTTAAAACAGTATGCTTTATGTGTTTCTCATTGTGTAGGGTGTGAATGTCCTCACATTACTGCGGTCTGGGAACATTCTAGTGGGCTCTGGAGCCGGTCTCCTTTCTCTGTGCTCTGGAGCTAACTTCAAAACACTCAAGTGAGTCCTGCAACCTTTCCCCTCATATAATACTATGTACTGTATATTATATAACCACCTGTCAACTGCTGCTAGAGTTTGACTTTGACTTGTAAGCTAGATATTAATGCATTTAGACCCGAGTATGATTACGTTTTTCATGTTGCTATATAGCCTATATAGCAACATAGCAACAGCTAATGTTACAAAAAGGGGTTCTCAGATTGAAAGGTATAACAATTAAACACAAAGGGGTTCCCATTTCCCGGTCTAAGTGGGTTAAGGCAGGGGTTCTCAACCCGTGGGGGTTGCCAAATAATTTTGGGGGGTCCCCAAATTATTTAAAAAAAAGAAGAGAAATGAAGAGTTTACATAGTACATGCATAAACATTCCTTAATGATTATATCTGGTTTCAGTATTTATTCATGATGTATTTTCAATATTATTATGGTTATTGTAGCGGACAATTTGTATTGGGGGTGGGGAGGGGGGCGGGGCGGGGGTCACGAGACACGGCCAAAGCATTTCTGTGGGTCCCCGGATCAAAACGTTGAGAACCCCTGGGTTAAGGTAGTGTGATCATACACTCTGGCAGGTGGAATCAAAAGAATTGAATTGTTTCCTTCCCTGTTTGCAATACATTACTAATCCACCTTTCCTTTTCTCATCACCCTGTGGCAGACAAGTCCAGCTGGAGGGAGCAGTGACCTCCATCGCTGTGAGAGGAGAGGGGCAGCAGTTGTTCATTGGGACAGAGTCTGCTCAGGTCTACCGTGTCACATACGATGACTTCAAGGCTGAACTCATCTTGTCCAGCCACAGAAGTGCTGTCAGGGACGTGGACATACTTTTGTGAGTGGCAGACGGAACCGTAGAGCAGTGTTTCTCAACCATTTCAGGACACCCCCAACAAACACACACACATACACACGCACACAAATAATCAAATTAGAACTGGGACCACCATGTGGGAGGTTGCGGGGAGAACTACATTAGTCCAGTATTCAACTTTCTTCACTAGGGGGCAGTGTACTCATGTTCTTGTCAATCCAGGTTTCAAATTGAGCTTGTCTTCCAGTGGAACGTCAGAGATGTTTGCCACTTGTTCCCACGAAGACATCCGGGTGTGGCACACAAGCAGTTACAAGGAGCTGCTACGCATCACCGTGCCCAACATGACATGTAATGCCCTGCACATCATGAGGGACGGAACCAGCATAGTCAGTGGTGAGAGACAGTCCCCTTCCAAATTCTCTGTCACTCATCTCCTCTGTCAAGGAGGTTCGCCCCTGTCCATTTTTCTGTCCCTTTGTTTGTATGTTGGTCCGTCTATCTGTGTGTTTGTAGAATTGAGCAATTATGAACGGGTTTGCACACAATGTGATAGAAAGTTTGGTTGTTCTGGCCCACAGAAGAACGTATTAACCTTTCATGCCAATTGGCCAAAATGGGACAGACCGTCACAAAAATGCACTCACAAAATGCATCACTTCAGAACTAATTATTATAACACAATACTTTTTCAAAGTATTAGTCACACTGTTTTGATGTCGACCTCCACTGCCAGTGTTGGTACCTCATTTGCAGAATAATGTGTTCAGATGTTCTATTGTCCCCAGAAGCACCAGAACATCCTATAGAGTGTATCTATTCATATAGTTTTCAACTGTTGTAGAGTGGTAGATCATGTATTTTTGTATTTGTCAATAACCATTGACCGAGATACAAAACCCTACAATGCCAATCTACCTTTTCATAAATCGTAATGGTAAAAAGCAACACAAAATCTCCAATCCATAACGGGTGACCTGACTGTCTCTGTGTACGCCCCTAGCGTGGAACGATGGCAACATCAGGGTGTTTGCTCCGGAGAGTGGCCGGGTCATGCTAGTCATCCACAACGCACACAGCATGGGTGTGACTGCCATCGCAGCCACCAGGGACTGCAGGAGGATCATCAGCGGTGGGGGAGAGGGACAGGTCAGTAGCAGGTGTCATGGCTTCATAATGTAACTTAAGTTCATAATAACTTTGAGATCCCTCGTTTTTATTCGCCATGATATGGGACTAGACTCAGTTTACTCATTTTACTGATATGATGGACTGTGATAACGATAAAGTCATATCATTAACCACTTAACTACTGAGCCACAACAAAAATACATATTTCAAAAAAGCTTCTTCTTATGAGTAGCAATTCTCCACATAAAGCAATATGTTACAAGATATAATCAAGGGAAAATAAAACATATTCTAAATTAATATGACAATATTTAATGCACACATATGCTATGCTTTGAGTAGAATAAAAAGTAGAATAAACATTTATTCCATGTTGGAATTTGATCAGTGAAGAAATTGCGGAATATAGGCATACATTTATTATGCAAATGAAAAAGTTCCTTCATGCTGCAGGTGCGCGTGTGGGAGCTCCTGCAGGGCCGCCATCGGCTGCAGGAGACCATGAAGGAGCACAAGGCTGCCGTCAACTCCATCAAGATCAAGAGCGACGACACGGAGTGCGTCACGGCCAGCTCTGACGGCGCCTGCATCATTTGGGACTTAGTGTGAGTATCCAAATGCACACACGGCACGTATGCACTTGGAAGTGTACCTCAGCGTGCATACACGCACGCACGCGCACGCACGCACGCACGCACGCACCCACGCACGCACCATTTTCTGAATGCAAATGCAACCATAAACATAATAACATGGACTTCCAATAATATGTATTTTTTGTAGCCCGAATGTCCAAAAGCAGTGCACATTTATGTTTCAATGTTTTATGTGATTTTCTATGATTCATACTGTCTTTTGGCTTGTGTTTTGCCCACATGCACAACTTCCTACTATAATAACTCTTGTTGTCTACTCTGCTTCTCTGTTCCCTGTGTCTCCTACTACCACAGGCGGTTTGTGAGGAATCAGATGGTGCTGGCCAACACGCTGTTCAGATGTGTGTGCTACCACCCAGAAGAATTCCAGATCATCACCAGTGGCACAGACAGGAAGGTACGATTCAGAACCAGATATAACCTATTCTAGAGAGATGTCAGGGCTTTTGAAACGGCTTGATCACACTGAGCCCTGGCCCTGGCGAGAAGCTGTGACAGTGAGAGGTCTCCACATTAACCCTATATTGGGCATGTCACTAAGCGACATTTTTCCTAAAATGTTCCATAAATGTTTACTCCCCCAAAAATAGCAATGATCCTTATCGTCCACTCATTTCAGGGTTGTAGCTGTAATTAGTTTAGTCTTTTACATAACAAGAAAAGGAACTTGCCTGATGCATGGTATTGTGATGTTGTTTATGACTTTCTGCCTGCGCAATAATTCACTTCAACCAATAATTTCATTTTGAGAGGCTCTGTGCATCGTCAACTGCAAACCTCCAGGGACAATAGAGCGTCGCAGTCCCGCCTCCTACCAGGGACCACGAAATGATTCTCCGTTCATTTTCCTCATAGACATTTCAGAAAGTATTTATTTAAAGACGTTTACGCCGCGGACAAAGCCAACTCGAGTCGTGACAAATCATGACAACAAACACAATTTTTGGGGCCGAAAAAATAATTAGAAAGAAGAAAAAAACGGCAGGTTACAACACTTTCTTTGTTGTTTTTCTTCTTTGTAATTATTTGTTTGGTCCAAAATATTTTGGATATATGTTTGTGTTGTCATGAGTTGTCACGACTCGAGTTGGCTTTGTCCGCGGCGTAACCGTCTTTAAATAAATACTTGTTGAAATGTCTATGGGAAAAATGCATTTGGATTCATTTCCTGGTCCATGGTAGGAGGCGGGACTGCGACGCTCTATAACTGTCATTCAGAGCAGAAAACTGTGTACATGACAAGATGACCTCTGACCTCTCTGACCATAGGCCTGCTCATTTTAATATAGAGGCATAATAAGCATACTAAATGCAATAATGTTTTGGTTTAGGGATACAGATGAATGACAGAAACTCACCTGAATAGAAACCAATTAGGAAAAAATAGAACAACAGCATAATAATACGGAGGCATCATTGCTTAAAGCTTTGGTAAGATACATTAAAGAAATGTTCACAACTGTATTGGTGATTATTGTACTCTTAATTCTGAGAGAGGGTAACTCTTAATTATATAAAGTCTTTGATCAATTACTCATTCGCTGTTGGTTAAGATTGTGTGCCAATGGCCTTGTGGTTAAGACACATAACATATAGCAGTGGTTACAAAACACTAGTCATTTAATTTACTGACAGGATTTGTGGTTTTAATGTAGTATGTATGTCATTTGTCTCTGCTCAGATTGGTTACTGGGAGGTGTATGATGGCTCGGCCATCAGAGAGCTCGAGGGCTCCCAGTCTGGAGCCATCAATGGAATGCACATCTCACAAGATGGGCAGCATTTTGTCACAGGTATGGCAAATAATAACATCATCAATTGTTCTTGTTGATGTTACACAATACTAATAATTAACATTCTCACTCACTCACTCAAAACGTGATTGCATTAAAAACATATGAAACTAGAAAAGTATGCTCCTTGGAGCGCAGATCTACACCACTGTTGGCCGTGGCTACCCAGTACCCAGGACCAAAAATGGTCTAAGTCAATCATAGCCAATGAATTACTATCAACCAATAGTAAGGAGCATGATCCTAGATCAGAGACATCTAAACAATAAGGAGCACAAGGTTCAGATTCTAGATCAGTGATGTTTGAGTAACTGCTGCACCCTTTGTAATGGTTCTTGTCTCCTCTACGTCCGTCACGTCCAGGTGGAGACGACCAGCTGGTGAAGGTGTGGAACTACATGGATGGCGAGGTGACCCATGTGGGCGTCGGCCACAGCGGCAGCATCACCAGTGTCAAGATCTGCACCAACAACCGCACGCTGGTCACCACCAGTGCTGACGGGGCCATTCTCAGGTGGAGGTTCCCCCACCCAGTCTCTCCCTAGAAACACCGTCCAAGCTCAGGAGGACCTACACTACAATCTGCATACGGTACTCAAACCCTCGGCCTAACCTCCCCAAAATAAATCTGTCCCATTCTGACCAGAGGTTGTTGTTTTTTTCATTGTTTAACAACACCCACTTTCTAATGATAGAAAGGAAAAACTGTGCCAGAGACAGCACTCCACCTGCATACATGTTCTTTATTTTAATTTTCTAAAGATATTGTTTTGTCTTTTTCTGCCTTTATTGATATGATGAAAGTAGTCTGACAGGAAATGGGGAGAGTGATCGGGGGGGAAACATGCGGCAAAGGCCGTATCTGCCTGGGGCCTACATGTCCTATTTTGATGATGTAATGCCCTATTCTGTCCACATGGAGGCAGTATGATACACCAAAAATACTGTGAGTTGATGATTCTGTCAGGACTGTTAAGTAGCAGTCAACATTACAACATTAGCCAAAGTAGGCCTAAATAAGAGATTTGGAGGTTAGACCATTTTATAAGCAAGGTGCAACTTTGGACTTTCGAATGTATTAAAACATTTATATATTGTATTAAATTCCGTACACACAACTGTCAAAACAGCAGCTCAAATTGACACCATCACAGAGAACGGTTGTTCATGCGCACACAACTGAAATGTTAACAATTGCAGTAATACTATACAAATATCGTTTGATATTGACAATGAAAGAAAGGCTAACATTTTGAAATGTACCACCTTGTGCTGTTACACCAGTTGAATAGAATGTGACCTACTGTATGAACAATGCTGGCTATGTGTGACTGGTCTTTTTTTATTTACTTATTTTTCTCAAGGCGTTCTTAATGTATTGTATGCTTATGTGTAGTCTATGGTGTGTACTGTACAACATTATATAGCGTTGCACATATTTTATACTTTGGCTATGAACTGATTTTAATAAATCGTGAACATTAGCTTCTAGAGGTCCCCGCAACAAAATATTTTTGAGATGGGGATCTGCAACCAAATACATATAATGGTGGGGGTCCTTGACATGAAAATGTTTGAGAATCACTGGCTGTAGAAGGCTAATTCCTGGATGGGGTTTAAGCTCATACATGCTGTCTGCATGACCCTCTGCTTTGCTTTGCGGTTGAGGGCAGTACAGTTATGGTGCCTCTGTAGAAGACCTGTAGGACCTTCTTCAGTCACCTAAGGTGAAAGGAGGAGACAGTTATGCACACAACCATGCACATGTAAGAAAGGATAGGTTCGCACACTCGCACGCACACACACAGGGGGGGCCATTTATCTCTGCCTCTTCCTCAAACTCTGTCAGTTTGAATTAATTCATTTCATCGTGCATAGTCCATGAAAAAACTACTATAAATATCCATAAAATACTTTAAACAGTGTAACAATGTACTAGCAAAAAATATTATATTTGTACAGTACAATGTGTAGCCTTCTGTATTGTACATCACTCACAAGATGGTAGCAATACTTATTGTTACCATCTTGTGAGAGATCTACAATCATTTTATGAACATTGTATTGTAGGCTACTTGCAAAATCTCACAGCCGGCTTCAAGTAAGGCACTAACCACACTTAACTAAAATTAGCCCATTCTATGCCTCTAAAAATGCACCGAGCTACATATCCTGTTCACACACCAGCATTAGTAGTCTTGGTGGTCTGTCAAACAGTCAGAGGCAGTGGTATGGGCGTATGGCCAACCACAAACTACGTAATTCTGAGAGCTGCTGCTATGTGGCTTTCTTGTTTCCTGCAAAGCATTGACATGGAAACTATACCACATATTGTAGCTCTCACACAAGAAGACAAAAGAACATGTTTAGCAACTTATATCCTGTAGTGCAATGTCTTGTTTTGCATTTGTTTTTCGAGGCACACCTCAAAAGGTTGGTGACAGGTGCGTAGGACAAAAGTGTATAATACATGTGTATCTTTGAAAAACAAAGAAAAGGACCCATGCACACACTGTCGGAAACTTGAAAAAAATGTTGCTCTTTTTTAATTCAACGTTTCTGTCGTTAGACCGTCATCAGGATGGACAGATTGTCTGTCCTGATGACATACGTACTGTACTAGGTATGTACTGTGTGTAAGTAAGTAGCCTTGCCGAGCCATGAGGCCCATAGGGCAGGAGCCTATCTCCTGTTTCTGTAGCGTGAGGCAGCTTGATGTACAAGTACACCCCCTGGACATGACGCTAGTATGTCGCAGGGACTTACCCCCAATCCAACCCTTGATGCTGAGTGTCAAGCAGGGATGCACTGGGTCCCATTTTTAGAGTCTTTGGTATGACCCGGCCGGGGATCGAACCCCGACCTCCCAGTCTCAGGGCGGACACTCTAACCACAATGTACTGTGTGTACTGTATCATAAATGTATGTATTATCTCAAATACAATAGCTGTCCGGAACTACTCTACAAATTAATAGATTGAATAGAATGCAATTATCATGACAGTGTCATAGCAAGGCAATTGTTGTTTATACAGCACATTTCAACAAGGCAATTCAAAGTGCTTTACATAAAACATTCAGTGTAAGACAAAGTGCAAAAGGAAACAATTAAATGCAATTAAAACAGTTTTTAAGATAGATATAATAGTTCTTGCTATTTCATTCCCTGTAATATCTATTTGGCATATTATTTATTATACATATTTTCATGCATACAGGCAATGAATGAATTGAGACAGCACCTTGATGCCAAAATATACATTATATAAACAATATACATAGATATTTATACTCAATAAATATCTTTGTTTCAATCCAAGCGTTGTCTGGAGCTTGAACTTGGAGGCTATTTAATAATGACACCAGGACATTATTATTATTAAATTGTTTTTATTGTTTTTTCTACACACAAGACATACCAACATACATACTGTATATACACCACTAGACTACACATAAGCATACAATACATTAAGAACGCCTTGAGAAAAATAAGTAAATAAAAAAAGACTGAAATACAGGACCAAAACAGACACACAATAAAATAAAGTAAAATAAAAATATAAAGGTAATAAGGTTATATCATATTGCATCACATTACAATGTTCTTAAACAGACCGTCACTTGCTATACAAGAATAAATACACTATTAGACAGCTGTCCTACACCTGAACATCCTCAGCTGGGTATTTTTGTTTAAAATAGTCCAAAAATGGCTGCCAAACCTTATAGAATTTCTGGGCGGAGCCCCTGGTGGAATATTTGAGCTTCTCAAGTTTTAGGTGTGCCATCACATCTCCGACCCAGGCACCCAGCGTCGATGTGATGGGGGAATAGCTGATTTCCAATTGAACAGAATAAGGCGTCGGGCCAATAGGGAGGAGAAACCAGGACATGAGCATAAAAATACACACAGACTTGTAAGGTCATGTAATCTAATCTACCGGTAATGTTACGTGTGATAGCTGACCATTTTGAAGTGCTTCACTGCCAGTCTAATCTCACACCAGAGTATATACACTCAGAGTTCAATTCTCTCTTCTTAATTTTTTTCTTTCCTTTAGCTTTCCTCGCAGGGAAGTCCAATGCTGCATAGTTCACTTCTTTAACAGCATCGTCATCATCCTGGGGGAATACAAAATGTATACCAGAGATCAGAATCACTTTAGTCGTGTCAGAGTCGTGATTAAATCATTCCATTTGAATGAATAAAGACAGATACAACGGTATTGATTCTTGACTGACCATAACCCTGGCCTACACGATGCCTGAG
Source organism: Electrona antarctica (assembly GCF_951216825.1). NCBI lineage: Eukaryota > Metazoa > Chordata > Actinopteri > Myctophiformes > Myctophidae > Electrona > Electrona antarctica. The sequence goes on from NC_136805.1 coordinate 14,691,950, forward strand.
TACTCGCAGTCAGGGAGAAGAACATATAATAAACAACAAGTATGAAACCTTTGACTGCGTTGGTATCATTGTAGGCGAGCTTTCTGAACTACTGGGTGGGCTGTTGTAAGACAACCATCCCACCAGTGCATTGATGAAACCAATTATGAGATCTGACAAGTGTACATGTATCAATAAAAAACTGGATTGGTAAGCAGGCAGTCGGTGTTTATATAGGTTAGGTTATATATAGTGTGAGTGTGTTCAGTTCATGTAGGAAACCAGTTCATGTGGGAAAAGTGGAATGAGGAGTGCTTGTTTTTGGCCGTGCGTCAACCCCCAGCTGGGGTTACCGTGCCGAACGGCAAGAGACGAGACCGGGTGGGAAGACAGGCTAGTCGTATTTTACCCCAGCCCCGATCACGCCTCGTTCCATTTTGCCCCATATATATATATACACATGGAACGAGGTGGAGCTATTTTTTAATCAGGCGGCAATTTTGAAAATGCTGGAATTCTGCGTGGCCCAAGGTTGATTATCAATTACAGTAGGGTGTTATGAAGCTCATCTGTGCCAAATTTCATGCTTGGATCAACAACTGAACCATCATGTCAATTTCCTGCCTGACTATTGCCAAACAGTATTTACTTGTATACTGGATTTGGTTACTTGAAAAATCATTAGGCCTACCTGTTCACTTGACTGATGGACAGCTGTCTGGTCATGACCAAGATGAGACAAAGGGTTCAGTGTTCCTACAAGTAAAAGCAGAAACCTTTATAATTCAGTGTTTCTGATGTTGGGACCCAAAAGTCTGTTGCGACTTACTTTTGGTTAATATCATGAAATATACTTTAGGAATAATGTGTTGGAGATTACCCATTGTGACTTTACAAATAATGGATTAAAAAAAATAAGCAATATATATATATATACATAATGGATTATAATGAATAATAGGAATGAAAGGAATCTATTTTACCGTGGCAATGTTCACAAACATTTTTTTGAGTTCTGGTGTAAATAAGAACAACAATCGCGATCACACAGCATGCCAGTAGTAACACCAGTACGACCAGGACAATGACATGAGGATCCAACTTCTGACCTGGAATCAGAGAGAAAACAATCTATCAAAACTGTTAACAGTTAAATATATTTACATATATTTACAACTATACATAACATGAATATGTATAATACCATATCATAATTGATTGTCTTATGAAACAAATTAACAATACAAGATTAATTCAATTACTGTCTTTTTAAATTGCGTTCAACTTTCAAGCCTGGAACTACAAATTTAAATCTCTTCATATGGTGAATTATTTAAATGCAGAACCTATACTGTAATGTCAGTGTTTGTATCATGTTTTTTAATTCCCTTCAGCTGAATACATGTTTCTCCTTTTGTTGCACTTTGATATTGTTTATTTATAGATGTGCCTTTTGCTTTTATATATATAAAAAAAGATCAGGTAGAGACATAAAATCTGAATATTACAATTTGTATATCTTCTTTTTTATACAATAAATACATTTTACAGTGTGCAGGTATAGCCAGGCATAGTCTTTTTTCTTGAATGTTTATCACATAGCTCCATCACTACTGTTATATATATATATTAATTTTAGTTATAGTTATAGTTTAGTTTAATAGCCTGAAAACAAATGCATATCCTACTTATTTCCAGCTTAACTCCTTTGCCAAAGAGTATCTCTCCACATGCAGCCACAGCACAGTAGTACATCCCAGCATCAGAGGAGAGGACACTGTCCTTGTAGAGACTGTAGACACATCTCTGTGGAGCAGAACCAGCCTCGGTTTCACATCCTCTACTCCTGGTCCAGTGAGATGAAACCATGCCAGGATGGGACTCATTTCGGAACCAGAACACATTGTGTCCTGATTGTCCTCCAATACACTGGGCACCTTCTTCTCTACTCCCAGACATAATCCAGCACTTGAGGGTCACCCTGTCTCCGAGTGGGACCAAGGTCTGGTGGATCGACCTCTCGTGGTCAGACTCTGTGAATGCAATAGAATAATATACAATAACCTGGACTGACAAGACACAATAGGCCTATGTATGTAATAATTGTTCATTATGTCAACAGTACAATTTAAGGCAGATAAGTGGTAAAAGTATCAGAAGAAGACCGATATAGGCCTATAGAGACTGAATGTGACATACTGTACCATTTACAACCAAATATGTGCCGATGTCATATTCCCAAGAATAGAATGATCCATGTTGACAGAAGTATGTTGCTTCATCATCTTTATTGACATTTCTGATTGTTAGAGTGTTTTGAGCATTGCTTTCGTTCACAATGAAGCGTGAGTTGTTAAACTGTCCATGAAAGACCGTTTGGTCAAACATTGAAGAAGAAATGTGTTGGGGCATATGTCCAAGACATTGCTTATACCAGTAAAGACGAGTTCCTCCATTAAATCCCGGGCATCGTAAGGTGATGCTTTCACTGATTTTGACAATTCTCAAAGGGATCTGCTGGGGAATCTGTGTCGTGACTGAAGATCAGGTAGCAGAACAATGGTTGTCCCGAGACACAGCAAATACAAAATAGAGAAAAAATGAGAATTATCAGTTTAAAAATAAATGCAAAAAAAAAGAAACAATTAGGTTGAACAATAAATCAATTAAATTAAAATCCAAAAACATAATGAGCCTTTGAATAATACATAAAATGCAGTTCAGTATAGTGTTTAATATTTTGATCTAAATATGGGTCTTACAGTAGAGCAAAATGGAAGATATACTTACACACTGTTCTAAGAAGAAGCAGAACAAACAATTTGTCAGTCATTGTGTTTTGACGGAAGGCTGCCTCAAATGAAAGGTTTAGTCTGATGATCAAGGTTTAGGTAGGATCAAGTAGAAAATGCATCATGTGACTGGGAGGAACATGAAAGGTACAGTATCATGGCCCAACCCTCCTCTGCTGCCATTGGGGTTTATAGTTACTTAGAACCACATTAAAGAATTAAGCTAGCAAATCGATCAAGAACAAAATAGATGAGATGAGTTTGATGATTTATACAAATGCGTATAAAAAACAACTTCTACAGAGACTTACATGGAAACCACTCATGCAGAACAGTTGTCTCGTCTGTGTTTCGTATGGGAGGATCAGGGCAGAATTAACCCCTATAGTGGTGCCCCGGGCTATGACCCGGTTCGGTGTCCCCGGGACCGTTTTGTCAGTGGAGGGTTGTGAGTCGTAGTCTACTTGCCAGCCCATCGAGCCCAATGTGAACACGGGCATTTTGAGTAACCTAAAGTTTTATGCTAGAAATGTTGAGTATGGATCCCCAGTATTTAGAAACAGTGCCTGTTGGGCACCGGCCTACTCGTTAATGATGCAAATTGGAAATGCATGGCCCACCCAGTTATACAATTTTTTATAACTCAGCTGCTCGGCCTGCACGCTGTTGTGCGCCACGCATTGGTTTGCGGTAGGCTCGGGAACCTTTCGGCATGTTGCAATGAACAAAGGTTGTCTGTAACTGAGTTAGAGTACAAAGTGACTGTGAAAGCGTGGAGCGTGTAAGTAATCAACTGGCAGGTGTGGGCAATTCCACAGGGGTGGGGAATTAGCCAAATGAAGGTTTTGGCGTTGGCATGTCTCTGTGTGAGCTTCTTCTTAAGAGCGAGGTCGCGCTTCTTAATACGGCACAGTTAAGAAGCAGGAGCTAAACTATATCTGGTGTCCGTGAGGTCATATGTAGAGTTGCTGGCCGTCTCCGTAAATGAAGATCTAGGTGATGATCCAGTCTTCTCCATGTATGGCTATCCAGGGTTTGATGAGGTCAGGGTCGTGATCTTCATATATGGAGATCCAGGTGATGATAGTCAGCTCCACATATGGAGATCCATGTGTTGTACCAACTTGGTTCATTTGAGGGTTTGATGAAATCAGATCAACATATGGAATGTCAGCACAGGTCAGCTCCAGGAAACCATTTTGGTGCTGTTACTGTAATTGTTTGGCACACAATGGTGGAGGTACCAACACATTCTTTTATTTTATTTTTTTTCTTTCCTTTTTTGTTTTTGTATGGAGGGATAGACAGTAGGCTGACAGGAAATGGGGAGAGAGATGGGAAGGTGACATGCAGCAAAGGCCGCCGGGAACGGGAGTCGAACCCACGGCACACTGCCAGACTGGATCACCAGCCAAGGTGCCTGGACCGCCAAGCCACGGCCCAGGCCAAGACTATAGGCTATATCTTGCGCCACCCCTTACCCCTTATCCCTAAACCTTTTTTTTACCATTTTTACTATTTAGAAAAATCTTTTAATTTTAACTTTGTTCAAATAGCCGATCTACAAGCTGTAGATTGGCTAACTATTTTAAAAGATTTTTCTAAATATCACACCCGTGTGAAGTGAGGGGCGCTCTTATCATTATACATCATCATACATAATCTCATGAACAACTGAATTGATGTGATTGGTTAGCCGATTTGTTCGTCTACATATGACGTACATTTTCCCTTCATTGTCAAATGCATTTAATGTTCGTGTTGCCACAAATTTACGTCATATTTGGCGGACATTTGACCTAATTTCTCCTTCCATTGTCAATGGCAAAATATTGAGAAGTGTGAGGACAAAAGCTGTATATAGGAGGGGCTAGCGCCCCTCAAAAATTCTATTTTATGTCTATGGGTATTTGGAGGCGTGGCCATATATGGAGTTATTTGTCAGGCATGCCCAACTATGGAGTATATGCAGATGTCATAACATAATTATGATGTCAGAACAGGCCAGCTCCATAAATGGAGATGTCCAGAGCCCATGGGCAGGGGCCCTGTCCAGAGCCCGGGCAGAGGCTTTTATGCTGGTTCTGGACAACCGGCGATCCGACAGACTTGACACCGGGCACTGCACTCCCTGTGGTGGTGTGGAACGCGTGTGTCAAATTTGAAGTCGGTTCAAATTCAAACTTGAACAGTTCTTGAGTTATGTGGATTACAGACGTACGCATGTACACACAGAGACGTGCTGCTTTATATTAGGATATTGTGCAGCCCTACTGTACATACTGTGTACTGTCACACACCCGCACGCACGCGCGCATGCACACACACACACGGACACAAGCACGCACACACACACACGGACGCACGCACACACACCACACGCACAGACACACTATCATGGTGAAAAACGTGCATTGTCATGTGACATGTGAGATTGGTCCAGTGAATAAAAACATTTAAAAAAATTAAGAAGTACATTGTGGGTGTATGGTATTTTTTCTCTATCACACTATCACTAAACACAGGTGAAATTCACCCGAACACCTGCCTGTAGAAAAAAACAGGTATGTGGGCAGGGAAACAAACCTACCTCTAAGATGTCACTGAGCATCATGAAGGTACTGAAAGACCCACCCACATCAGACATCAGCAACATTATGAAAATTGCAATTTCAATAGTGCTTCACACTAGTCCAAAGCTCGGGCCCTTATAATTTCTTTCTTTTTTCTTTCTTTTTTTTCTTCTTCAGGGAAGGCATATACATTTTAGTTGACCCTACTCCTGTATGTAATAATACTGTGTGTTCTTTTGTCTTCTTGCAGTACAATATGTGATATTGTTTCCATATCAATGTCTTGACATGGAAGAAAAGCCACATAGCAGCTCACAGATGTAGGTGGCTTTGACAGACCACCAAGGTTGTTCACGCTGAATGTTGGTATCAACAGGATGTGTAGCTCGCATGCATTTTGAGAGGCCTAAAATGGACTCATTTTAGTCAGTGTAGCTGACATCTTTCATTTTGGTTTCCAGGGCAGGACAGGAAAAGACCCCATCTTAAGTTTTGAACAGTTTCAACTTAACAGTTAGCGCCTTACTTGAAGTGAGCTGTGGGAATTTGCTAATAATGTACAGTTTCATAAAAGTATTGTGTATACCTATCTACAGTAGGCCTACATCACTAACAAGAGAATACAAATATATACAAAGTGTAGCTACAAACAGGACTATTTTTGCTTCACTCATTTTAAAGTATTTCATGGATATTTATAGTGCATTTTTCATTAGCTACTACTAATCTACTATGCACAATGAAATTAAATAAATAAATGAAAACTACTTCTCTACTCTGCCTCTCACTGCTAACAAAGCCAGTGCTTGAGAAAGAATCGGAGAAAATCACCCCCGTAAATTCACACCTTTTATCTCAGCTTCCCCTGTATCGTGTGGTTTGCTGGTGTGTATGTGTGTGTGCGTGCATGCATAAGTGTGCGCACAATCCGCACATGCATGCAAGCACACACGTGTGTGTCTACATCTGTGAATGTGTGCCTGTATTTGTGCATGTATACAGTATACATGCTCTTGATTAAAGGTTTGTGCATGAATGTAAGTTTGTGTGTATTTATCTGTTCATACAAAAACAATGTGCACCCACACACTATAGAGACTGTATCTGTACATGACTTGCTGTGTGTGTAACAGTCTCCTCCTAAATGTGCATCCCCTGTCAGGTGAAAAGAAGCGGCTTGAACTCCTCATGCAATGAAGGAAACATGAGGTTAGTCCATTGCTCTCCCCAGGTTGGCAGAGGGAGTGTAGTGCCCATAATTACATTACGGTAGGCCTAGATAATTGACACTGGGTGAAAAAATGCGGGATAAAAAAATGTGGCTTAAACCAAAGGTACAACTAGAAAAAGTGCCCCTCGGGGCACAGGTCCCCACCAGGCCAGGTCAGGTTGTGGCCTCCTGGTGGCGCTATAATAGGCCAATGAGAAAAGGGTGCCATTTCTTCTTATGCCTTTGATGGCAATTGGATGATTTGAGGCATTTTGATATATTCCTCAGCCTAGTAGGAATGTGCGTGAAAGATTTCACGTAAATTGCAAGATGTGTTCATGATTTGAGGCTTTTTGTTAAAAACAGGCCAATCCTGCAAACTTTGAAAGCCAATGGTAATCCAGTCTGGTACCAGACAGTGGCCTTGTGGTTAGAGTGTCTGCCCTGAAACTGGGAGGTCGGGGTTCGATCCAGAGGCGGTTCTGGACAACCGTGGGTCCGACTGACTTGACACCGGGCACTGCACCCCCTGCTGTGGTGTGGAACGTGTGTGTCGAATTTGAAGTCGGTGGGGCTAACAGTTCTCGAGTTACGTGGATTACACACAGACACACAGACAGAGACTTGATGCATTTATAGATAGAAGATACAGTAGATATAAGATAAGATATTGAAGAAACTGATTAATGTGTGTACCGTCACTTTAAAAGCGTAATTTTGTTTCCCCTGACAGTGCTTGCAGGTATAAATACACATTTAAGCCCAAACCACACCAAAGGGTCGCGTTGTTGGGACAAACCGGTTTTTAAGGTAAACCACACCAATGCAACTCAATGAGTTGCATTGGTGTGGTTTACCTTAAACAACGTTTTGTCCCAAGACTCCCAACGCGACACTTTGGTGTGGTTTGGGCTCGACATGTTTGTGCCAGCGTGTGCGATTAGATTTATATTATTGATCGCCTCTTGTCTTGATTGTTTAAACATGACGCCATGGGCCGCTATGCTCGATAACCGACTTGATAAGCCCAAAGCTTATTGATATTGGGTTCTTTCGGGTATCGGGTTTCGAGCTCCATCCCTAGTGATGACACAAAGCTAGAGTGCTGTAGGGGGACGTGGTTGACCGGCACACCTTAAGGATTTTGTCTACTTTGTCGGTGCACCATGTTTCCTTCCGGACCGAAACACAGGAAACAGGTAGTGACACCCGAAAAACAGAGCAGAACTCCAACCTAACAATCATCAGCTAGAAGGTAATCCAATTCATTTCACTCTACTCACCGGGGACAATAAAGTTCTGTAGTAATCTACGTAATCTAACAACTAAGACCTTCTCTTATGGAGGTCCACAGCTTAATATGTTTAGGAGTCCTTTACATGAAAATGTTTGAGAACCCCATTAGGTTGGCATTGGTGTAAATACAATATTGTTCCTATCAAACGTAATTTGTGTGTGTGTGTGTGTGTGTGTGTGTGTGTGTGTGTGTGTGTGTGTGTGTGTGTGTGTGTGTGTGTGTGTGTGTGTGTGTGTGTGTGTGTGTGTGTGTGTGTGTGTGTGTGTGTGTGTGTGTGTGTGTGTGTGTGTGTGTGTGTACCAAACAACTGTGATGAACTTCAGACAATAAACAGGTTGTCAGTTAAAACGGTTTATTGAATCAAACTATTTACAAAGTAAAGTAAAGACAATTTAACAAAAACAACATAAATCAGTGATTATAGGCTATAGTAGCTTTGAGCCGAATGCGAACAAAAATAAAAGCCTGGGTACCGAGGTCACCAATGTAGCTACAACATCTGAACGGAAGGAATCTATCTCTTACGTAGGATACCTGCCTGTACAAAAGACCTGCCTTTAATTGTACCTGCCTGTACAATAAAGACTACAATAAAGACTACCCTGAAACCTAGTATCCAGGGAGTGTATGTGAATGGAAAATAAAGACCAGTTATTTTTTCACCTAAACATCATTGATGTTCATTGTTTAGTCTTACAATGCCATTGGTCATGATATTTGCATATAAATACCCCCCACAAAGGCAGAAATTCACACATCTTCAAAATCTCTGGACAATTTTTAACCTTTAACCCTGAAAAAAGTAAGTAAAATGCCTGTAATATATATTTTTTGTGATCATTAGAATGTCTAGAACATGTACATTTATTATTGTGACAGATATCCCCCAAATGTAAATTATTTTTTAAACATATTTTCCTCTGCAAAGTACTAGGAGTACAAAGTAGTAGTAAGGTTGAAATCTCTTTTTTGCAACTAGAAATATATCCGGGTCTTGCAGGGTTAAGGGTAAATCAAACAAAGCCAGGAGCACACCTGGGGGCAGAGACAGAAACAGACTAATAAGTCTCTCCAGAGTAGCCAACCAGGTGAAGCTCCTCCCACTAACGACCTCCACGCTGCTGTCTCTTCCTGAAAGGAGACGAGAGCATGTAGTGAGTAACAGTAGGAGCCAATTAGAACCAATCAATGAAGAGGTAATTATGAGTTCATACGTATGAGGTTGTACTGCAGATTGTGCCAGGACATCATATGTATCCTGACCCATAGTGGCTAGTTGTAGACTCTGATAGGTGGAGTCTGGACCTGTGGTGTGTGCACCTCCACGCTGCTGTCTCTTCCTGAAAGGAGACGAGAGCACAAGCAGTAGGACAGTAGGTGCAGAAAGAGAGGCATAATTTAACCAACACAACAATCAATAAAATGGTGATCATGAGGTCATACTTATGAGGCTGTACTCTAGATGTTTGGGTCATGACGTCATCCATAGTGGCTGGTTGGAGATTCTGATAGGTGGAGTCTGGATCTGTGGTCTGACAAATGTAGAGGAGGGAATACATTTGCACACGCACACAATTTGTCCTACCTCTCCATCCTAACTGTCAGCACTGTTCTGTCTATAGAAGTGTCTATTTGTACGTCTCTAAATGTTTTGATGATTTGAACATGGTGGACCCTGTTGGAAACAAGTGTAATGCTTAATTGGGTCGTCCACTCACAGTTAACAGCCTTTGTATTGAGTTTGTGCTTGAAATGTACTGTAATTCTGCAAACTGTTAATAAATTCTTCAATCAATCAATCAATGGGGAAGCTAGCCAGGAACAATGTCCTCGGAACAGTTATTGGTTCAGTGTTTTTTAAGGACAGCATTCAGGGGACGTACCAGAGTTACTGAAGCACACTGACTGACGAGCTAGACTTTACCTGTGTGTGTGTGTGTGTGTGTGTGTGTGTGTGTGTGTGTGTGTGTGTGTGTGTGTGTGTGTGTGTGTGTGTATATATATATATACATGGAACGAGGTGGAGCTATTTTTTAATCTGGCGGCAATTTTGAAAATGTTGGAATTCTGCGTGGCCCAAGGTTGAATATCAATTACAGTAGGGTGTTATTTCATGCTCACCAACTGAACTATCATGTCAATTTCCTGCCTGACTATTGCCAAACAGTATTTACTCGTATACTGGATTTGGTTGCTTGAAAAATCATTAGGCCTACCTGTTCACTTGACTGATGGACAGCTGTCTGGTCATGACCAAGATGAGACAAAGGGTTCAGTGTTCCTACAAGTAAAAGCAGAAACCTTTATAATTCAGTGTTTCTGAAGTTGGGACCCAAATGTCTGTTGCGACTTACTTTTGGTTAATATCATGAAATATACTTTAGGAATAATGTGTTGGAGATTACCCATTGTGACTTTACAAATAATGGATTAAAAAAAATAAGCAATATATACTGTATATACATAATGGATTATAATGAATAATAGGAATGAAAGGAATCTATTTTACCGTGGCAATGTTCACAAATTTTTTTTTGAGTTCTGGTGTAAATAAGACAACAAGACAACAAAACAATCGCGATCCCACAGCATGCCAGTAGTAACATCAGTACGCCCAGGACAATGACGGACAACTCAGGAGGATCCAACTTCTGACCTGGAATCAGAGAGAAAACAATCTATCAAATCTGTTAACTGTTAAATATATATCCTTACACAACAACTACATAACATGAATATGTATAATACCATATCATAATAGATTGTCTTATGAAACAAATTGACAATACGATTAATTCAATTACTGTCTTTTTTAATTGCGTCCAACTTTCAAGCCTGGAACTTCAAATTTAAATCTCTTCATATGGTGAATTATTTAAATGCAGAACCTATACTGTAATGTCAGTGTTCGTATCATGTTTTTTAATCCCCTTCAGCTGAATACATGTTTCTCCTTTTGTTGCACTTTGATATTGTTTATTTATAGATGTGCCTTTTGCTTTTATGTATATAAAAAAAGATCAGGTAGAGACATAAAATACAATAAATACATTTCACAGCATGCAGGTATAGCCAGGTATAGTCTTTTTTCTTGAATGTTTATCACATAGCTCCATCACTACTGTTATATATATATATATACATTTTAGTTATAGTTATAGTTTAGTTTAATAGCCTGAAAACAAATGCATATCCTACTTATTTCCAGCTTAACTCCTTTGCCAAAGAGTATCTCTCCACATGCAGCCACAGCACAGTAGTACATCCCAGCATCAGAGGAGAGGACACTGTCCTTGTAGAGACTGTAGACACATCTCTGTGGAGCAGAACCAGCCTCGGTTTCACATCCTCTACTCCTGTTCCAGTGAGATGAAACCATGCCAGGATGGGACTCATTTCGGAACCAGAACACATTGTGTCCTGATTGTCCTCCAATACACTGGGCACCGTCTTCTCTACCCCCAGACATAATCCAGCACTTGAGGGTCACCCTGTCTCCGAGTGGGACCAAGGTCTGGTGGATCGACCTCTCGTGGTCAGACTCTGTGAATGCAATAGAATAATATACAATAACCTGGACTGACAAGACACAATAGGCCTATGTATGTAATCATTGTTCATTATGTCAACAGTACAATTTAAGGCAGATAAGTGGTAAAAGTATCAGAAGAAGACCGATATAGGCCTATAGAGACTGAATGTGACATACTGTACCATTTACAACCAAATATGTGCCGATGTCATATTCCCAAGAATAGAATGATCCATGTTGACAGAAGTATGTTGCTTCATCATCTTTATTGACATTTCTGATTGTTAGAGTGTTTTGAGCATTGCTTTCGTTCACAATGAAGCGTGAGTTGTTAAACTGTCCATGAAAGACCGTTTGGTCAAACATTGAAGAAGAAATGTGTTGGGGCATATGTCCAAGACATTGCTTATACCAGTAAAGACGAGTTCCTCCATTAAATCCCGGGCATCGTAAGGTGATGCTTTCACTGATTTTGACAATTCTCAAAGGGATCTGCTGGGGAATCTGTGTCGTGACTGAAGATCAGGTAGCAGAACAATGGTTGTCCCGAGACACAGCAAATACAAAATAGAGAAAAAATGAGAATTATCGGTTTAAAAATGAATGCAAGAAAAATAAACAAAATTAAGTTGAACAATAAATCAATTAAATGAAAATCAAAAAACATAATGAGCCTTTGAATAATACATAAAATGCAGTTCAGTATAGTGTTTAATATTTTGATCTAAATATGGGTCTTACAGTAGAGCAAAATGGAAGATATACTTACACACTGTTCTAAGAAGAAGCAGAACAAACAATTTGTCAGTCATTGTGATTTGACGGAAAGCTGCCTCAAATGAAATGTTTAGTCTGATGATCAAGGTTTACTAAGTAGAAAATGCATCATGTGACTGGGAGGAACATGAAAGGTACAGTATCATGGCCCAACCCACCTCTGCTGCCATTGGGGTTATAGTTACTTAGAACCACATTGAGTGCCACTCTAAATAATTAAGCTAGCAAATCGATCAAGAACAAAATAGACGAGTTGAGGGTGATGATTTATACAAATGCGTATAAAAAAACAACTTCTACAGAGATTTACATGGAAACCACCCAAGGTGATCCAGTCTTCTCCATGTATGGCTATCCAGGGTTTGATGAGGTCAGGGTTGTGATCTTCATATATGGAGATCCAGGTGATGATAGTCAGCTCCACATATGGAGATCCATGTGTTGTATCAACTTGGTTAATTTGAGGGTTTGATGAGGTCAGATCAACATATGGAATATCAGCACAGGTCAGCTCCAGGAAACCATTTTGGTGCTGTTACTGTAATTGTTTGGCACACAATGGTGGAGGTACCTACACATAGTTTTTTTCTTTTCTTTTTCGTATTTGTATGGAGGGATAGACAGTAGGCTGACAGGAAATGGGGAGAGAGATGGGAAGGTGACATGCAGCAAAGGCCGCCGGGAACGGGAGTCGAACCCACGGCACACTGCCAGACTGGATCACCAGCCAAGGTGCCTGGACCGCCAAGCCACGGCCCAGGCCAAGACTATAGGCTATATCTTGCGCCACCCCTTACCCCTTATCCCTAAACCTGTTTGCCATTTTTACTATTTAGAAAAAATCTTTTAAAATTGTTCAAATAGCCGATCTACAAGCTCACAACGTGTCGATGTAGATTGGCTAGTTGAACTATTTTAAAAGTTTTTTCTAAATATCACACCTGTGTGAAGTGAGGGGCGCTCTTATCATTATACATCATCATACATAATCTCATGAACAACTGAATTTATGTGATTGGTTAGCCCATTTGCTCGTCTACATATGACGTAAATTTTCCCTTCATTGTCAAATGCATTTAATGTTGGTGTTGCCACAAATTTACGTCATATTTGGCGGACGTTTGACCTAATTTCTCCTTCCATTGTCAATGGCAAATATTGAGACGTGTGAGGACAAAAGCTGTATATAGGAGGGGCTAGCGCCCCTCAAAAATTCTATTTTATGTCTATGGGTATTTGGAGGCGTGGCCATATATGGAGTTATTTGTCAGGAATGCCCAACTATGGAGTATATGCAGATGTCATAACATAATTATGATGTCAGAACAGGCCAGCTCCATAAATGGAGATGTCCAGAGCCCATGGGCAGGGGCCCTGTCCAGAGCCCGGGCAGAGGCTTTTATGCTGGTTCTGGACAACCGGCGATCCGACAGACTTGACACCGGGCACTGCACTCCCTGTGGTGGTGTGGAACGCGTGTGTCAAATTTGAAGTCGGTTCAAATTCAAACTTGAACAGTTCTTGAGTTATGTGGATTACAGACGTACGCATGTACACACAGAGACGTGCTGCTTTTATATTAGGATATTGTGCAGCCCTACTGTACATACTGTGTACTGTCACACACCCACACGCACGCACGCATGCACACACACACACGGACGCATGCACGCACACACACATACGGACGCACGCACGCACACCACACGCACAGACACACTATCATGGTGAAAAACGTGCATAGTCATGTGACATGTGAGATTGGTCCAGTGAATAAAAACATTAAGAAGTACATTGTGGGTGTATGTGATTTTTTCTCTATCACACTATCACTAAACACAGGTGAAATTCACCCGAACACCTGCCTGTAGAAAAAACCAGGTATGTGGGCAGGGAAACAAACCTACCTCTAAGATGTCACTGAGCATCATGAAGGTACTGAAAGACCCACCCACATCAGACATCAGCAACATTATGAAAATTGCAATTTCAATAGTGCTTCACACTAGTCCAAAGCTCGGGCCCTTATAATTTCTTTCTTTTTTCTTTCTTTTTTTTTCTTCAGGGAAGGCATATACATTTTAGTTGACCCTACTCCTGTATGTAATAATACTGTGTGTTCTTTTGTCTTCTTGCAGTACAATATGTGGTATTGTTTCCATGTCAATGTCTTGACATGGAAGAAAAGCCACATAGCAGCTCACAGATGTAGGTGGCTTTGACAGACCACCAAGGTTGTTCACGCTGAATGTTGGTATCAACAGGATGTGTAGCTCGCATGCATTTTGAGAGGCCTAAAATGGACCAATCTTTCATTTTGGTTTCCAGGGCAGGACAGGAAAAGACCCCATCTTAAGTTTTGAACAGTTTCAACTTAACAGTTAGCGCCTTACTTGAAGTGAGCTGTGGGAATTTGCTAATAATGTACAGTTTCATAAAAGTATTGTGTATACCTATCTACAATAGGCCTACATCAATAACAAGAGAATAAAAATATATACAAAGTGTACAAACAGGACTATTTTTGCTTCACTCAGTTTAAAGTATTTCATGGATATTTATAGTGCATTTTTCATTAGCTACTACTATGCACAATGAAATAAAATAAATAAATGAAAACTACTTCTCTACTCTGCCTCTCACTGCTAACAAAGACAGTGCTTGAGAAAGAATCGGAGAAAATCACCCCCGTAAATTCACACCTTTTATCTCAGCTTCCCCTGTATCGTGTGGTTTGCTGGTGTGTATGTGTGTGTGCGTGCATGCATGAGTATGCGCACATGCATGCAAGCACACACGCGTGTGTCTACATATGTGAATGTGTGCCTGTATTTGTGCATGTATACAGTATACATGCTCTTGATTAAAGGTTTGTGCATGAATGTGAGTTTGTGTGTATTCATCTGTTCATACAAAAACAATGTGCACCCACACACTATAGAGACTGTATCTGTACATGGCTTGCTGTGTGTGTAACAGTCTCCTCCTAAATGTGCAAACCCGGCCTGTCAGGTGAAAAGAAGCGGCTTGAACTCCTCATGCAATGAAGGAAACATGAGGTTAGTCCATTGCTCTCCCCAGGTTGGCAGAGGGAGTGTAGCGCCTAGATAATTGACACTGGGTGAAAAAATGCGTTACAAAAAATGTGGGATAAAAAAATGTGGCTTAAACCAAAGGTACAACTAGAAAAAGTGCCCCTCGGGGCACAGGTGCCCACCAGGCCAGGTCAGGTTGTGGCCTCCTGGTGGCGCTATAATAGGCCAATGAGAAAAGGGTGCCATTTCTTCTTACGCCTTTGATGGCAATTGGATGATTTGAGGCATTTTGTTCCAAAAATGTGTTTTGCAAAAATCCACCTGTTGGTGGTGCTATAACAGGCCAATGTGAAAAGAGTGGGATATATTCCTCAGCCTAGTAGGAATGTGCGTGAAAGATTTCACGTAAATTGCAAGCTGTGTTCATGATTTGAGGCTTTTTGTTAAAAACGGGCCAATCCTGCAAACTTTGAAAGCCAATGGTAATCCAGTCTGGTACCAGACAGTGGCCTTGTGGTTAGAGTGTCTGCCCTGAAACTGGGAGGTCGGGGTTCGATCCAGAGGCGGTTCTGGACAACCGTGGGTCCGACTGACTTGACACCGGGCACTGCACCCCCTGCTGTGGTGTGGAACGCGTGTGTCGAATTTGAGTTCTCGAGTTACGTGGATTACACACAGACAGAGACTTGATGCATTTATACTGTAGATAGAATATACAGTAGATATAAGATAAGATATTGAAGGAACTGATTAATGTGTGTACCGTCACTTTAAAAGCGTAATTTTGTTTCCCCTGGCAGCGCTTGTTTGCAGGTATAAGTACACCTTTAAGCCCAAACCACACCAAAGGGTCGCGTTGTTGGGACAAAACGTTTTTTTAAGGTAAACCACGTTTTAGATTTATATTATTGATCGCCTCTTGTCTTGATTGTTTAAACATGACGCCATGGGCCGCTATGCTCGATAACAGACTTGATAAGCCCAAAGCTTATTGATATTGGGTTCTTTCGGGTATCGGGTTTCGAGCTCCATCCCTAGTGATGACACAAAGCTAGAGTGCTGTAGGGGGACGTGGTTGACCGGCACACCTTAAGAATTTTGTCTACTTTGTCGGTGCACCATGTTTCCTTCCGGACCGAAACACAGGAAACAGGTAGTGACACCCGAAAAACAGAGCAGAACTCCAAACTAACAATCATCAGCTAGAAGGTAATCCAATTAATTTCACTCTACTCACCGGGGACAATAAAGTTCTGTAGTAATCTACGTAATCTAACAACTAAGACCTTCTCTTATGGAGGTCCACAGCTTAATATGTTTAGGAGTCCTTTACATGTAAATGTTTGAGAACCCCAGGGGGTATACATTAGGTTGGCATTGGTGTAAATACAATATTGTTCCTATCAAACGTCATTTGTGTGTGTGTGTGTGTGTGTGTGTGTGTGTGTGTGTGTGTGTGTGTGTGTGCGTGCGTGCGTGCGCGCGTGCGTGCGTGTGCGCGTGTGTGCGCGTGCGTGCCAGTCCAACCAAACAACTGTGATGAACTTCAGACAATAAACAGGTTGTCAGTTAAAACGGTTTATTGAATCAAACTATTTACAAAGTAAAGTAAAGACAATTTAACAAAAACAACACAAATCAGTGATTATAGGCTATAGTAGCTTTGAGCCGAATGCGAACAAAAATAAAAGCCTGGGTACCGAGGTCACCAATGTAGCTACAACATCTGAACGGAAGGAATCTATCTCTTACGTAGGATACCTGCCTGTACAAAAGACCTGCCTTTAATTGTACCTGCCTGTACAATAAAGACTACAATAAAGACTACCCTGAAACCTAGTATCCAGGGAGTGTATGTGAATGGAAAATAAAGACCAGTTATTTTTTCACCTAAACATCATTGATGTTCATTGTTTAGTCTTACAATGCCATTGGTCATGATATTTGCATATAAATACCCCCCACAAAGGCAGAAATTACACATCTTCAAAATCTCTGGACAATTTTTAACCTTTAACCTTTAACCCTGAAAAAAGTAAGTAAAATTAGAATGTCTAGAACATGTACATTTATTATTGTGACAGATATCCCCCAAATGTAAATTATTATTATTATTATTTTTTTTAAACATATGTTCCTCTGCAAAGTACTAGGAGTACAAAGTAGTAGTAAGGTTAAAATATATTTTTTGCAACTAGAAATATATCCGGGTCTTGCAGGGTTAAGGGTAAATCAAACAAAGCCAGGAGCACACCTGGGGGCAGAGACAGAAACAGACTAATAAGTCTCTCCAGAGTAGCCAACCAGGTGAAGCTCCTCCCACTAACGACCTCCACGCTGCTGTCTCTTCCTGAAAGGAGACGAGAGCATGTAGTGAGTAACAGTAGGAGCCAATTAGAACCAATCAATGAAGAGGTAATTATGAGTTCATACGTATGAGGTTGTACTGCAGATTGTGCCAGGACATCATATGTATCCTGACCCATAGTGGCTAGTTGTAGACTCTGATAGGTGGAGTCTGGACCTGTGGTGTGTGCACCTCCAAGCTGCCGTCTCTTCCTAGAAGGGGATGAGAGCACAAGCAGTAGGACAGTAGGTGCAGAAAGAGAGGCATAATTTAACCAACACAACAATCAATAAAATGGTGATCATGAGGTCATACTTATGAGGCTGTACTCTAGATGTTTGGGTCATGACGTCATCCATAGTGGCTGGTTGGAGATTCTGATAGGTGGAGTCTGGATCTGTGGTCTGACAAATGTAGAGGAGGGAATACATTTGCACACGCACACAATTTGTCCTACCTCTCCATCCTAACTGTCAGCATGGGGAAGCTAGCCAGGAACAATGTCCTCGGAACAGTTATTGGTTCAGTGTTTTTTAAGGACAGCATTCAGGGGACGTACCAGAGTTACTGAAGCACACTGACTGACGAGCTAGACTTTACCTGTGTGTGTGTGTGTGTGTGTGTGTGTGTGTGTGTGTGTGTGTGTGTGTGTGTGTGTGTGTGTGTGTGTGTATATATATATATATACATGGAACGAGGTGGAGCTATTTTTTAATCTGGCGGCAATTTTGAAAATGTTGGAATTCTGCGTGGCCCAAGGTTGAATATCAATTACAGTAGGGTGTTATTTCATGCTCACCAACTGAACTATCATGTCAATTTCCTGCCTGACTATTGCCAAACAGTATTTACTCGTATACTGGATTTGGTTGCTTGAAAAATCATTAGGCCTACCTGTTCACTTGACTGATGGACAGCTGTCTGGTCATGACCAAGATGAGACAAAGGGTTCAGTGTTCCTACAAGTAAAAGCAGAAACCTTTATAATTCAGTGTTTCTGAAGTTGGGACCCAAATGTCTGTTGCGACTTACTTTTGGTTAATATCATGAAATATACTTTAGGAATAATGTGTTGGAGATTACCCATTGTGACTTTACAAATAATGGATTAAAAAAAATAAGCAATATATACTGTATATACATAATGGATTATAATGAATAATAGGAATGAAAGGAATCTATTTTACCGTGGCAATGTTCACAATTTTTTTTTTGAGTTCTGGTGTAAATAAGACAACAAGACAACAAAACAATCGCGATCCCACAGCATGCCAGTAGTAACATCAGTACGCCCAGGACAATGACGGACAACTCAGGAGGATCCAACTTCTGACCTGGAATCAGAGAGAAAACAATCTATCAAATCTGTTAACTGTTAAATATATATCTTTACACAACAACTACATAACATGAATATGTATAATACCATATCATAATAGATTGTCTTATGAAACAAATTGACAATACGATAATTCAATTACTGTCTTTTTTAATTGCGTCCAACTTTCAAGCCTGGAACTTCAAATTTAAATCTCTTCATATGGTGAATTATTTAAATGCAGAACCTATACTGTAATGTCAGTGTTTGTATCATGTTTTTTAATCCCCTTCAGCTGAATACATGTTTCTCCTTTTGTTGCACTTTGATATTGTTTATTTATAGATGTGCCTTTTGCTTTTATATATATAAAAAAAGATCAGGTAGAGACATAAAATACAATAAATACATTTCACAGCGTGCAGGTATAGCCAGGTATAGTCTTTTTTCTTGAATGTTTATCACATAGCTCCATCACTACTGTTATATATATATATATAAATTTTAGTTATAGTTATAGTTTAGTTTAATAGCCTGAAAACAAATGCATATCCTACTTATTTCCAGCTTAACTCCTTTGCCAAAGAGTATCTCTCCACATGCAGCCACAGCACAGTAGTACATCCCAGCATCAGAGGAGAGGACACTGTCCTTGTAGAGACTGTAGACACATCTCTGTGGAGCAGAACCAGCCTCGGTTTCACATCCTCTACTCCTGTTCCAGTGAGATGAAACCATGCCAGGATGGGACTCATTTCGGAACCAGAACACATTGTGTCCTGATTGTCCTCCAATACACTGGGCACCGTCTTCTCTACTCCCAGACATAATCCAGCACTTGAGGGTCACCCTGTCTCCGAGTGGGACCAAGGTCTGGTGGATCGACCTCTCGTGGTCAGACTCTGTGAATGCAATAGAATAATATACAATAACCTGGACTGACAAGACACAATAGGCCTATGTATGTAATCATTGTTCATTATGTCAACAGTACAATTTAAGGCAGATAAGTGGTAAAAGTATCAGAAGAAGACCGATATGGGCCTATAGAGACTGAATGTGACATACTGTACCATTTACAACCAAATATGTGCCGATGTCAAATTTCATAGAATATGAATGTTGTCCATGTTGACAGAAGTATGTTGCTTCATCATCTTTATTGACATCTCTGATTGTTAGATTGTTTTGAGCATTGCTGTCGTTCACAATGAAGCGTGAGTTGTTAAACTGTCCATGAAAGACTGTTTGGCCAAACATTGAAGAAGAAATGTGTTGGGGCATATGTCCAAGACATTGCTTATACCAACGATAACGAGTTCCTCCCGGGCATCGTAAGGTGATGGTTTCACTGATTTTGACAATTCTCAAAGGGATCTGCTGGGGAATCTGTGTCGTGACTGAAGATCAGGTAGCAGAACAATGGTTGTCCCGAGACACAGCAAATACAAAATAGAGAAAAAATGAGAATTATCGGTTTAAAAATAAATGCAAAAAAAAAGAAACAAAATTAGGTTGAACAATAAATCAATTAAATTAAAATCAAAAAACATAATGAGCCTTTGAATAATACATAAAATGCAGTTCAGTATAGTGTTTAATATTTTGATCTATGGGTCTTACAGTAGAGCAAAATGGAAGATATACTTACACACTGTTCTAAGAAGAAGCAGAACAAACAATTTGTCAGTCATTGTGTTTTGACGGAAAGCTGCCTCAAATGAAAGGTTTAGTCTGATGATCAAGGTTTACTATAGAAAATGCATCATGTGACTGGGAGGAACATGAAAGGTACAGTATCATGGCCCAACCCACCTCTGCTGCCATTGGGGTTTATAGTTACTTAGAACCACATTAAGTGCCACTCTAAAGAATTAAGCTAGCAAATCGATCAAGAACAAATAGACGAGTTGAGGGTGATGATTTTTATGATTTATACAAATGCGTATAAAACAACTTCTACAGAGACTTACATGGAAACCACTCATGCAGAACAGTTGTCTCGTCTGTGTTTCGTACGGGAGGATCAGGGCCGAATTAACCCCTATAGTGGTGCCCCGGGCTATGACCCGGTTCGGTGTCCCCGGGACCGTTTTGTCAGTGGAGGGTTGTGAGTCGTAGTCTACTTGCCAGCCCATCGAGCCCAATGTGAACACGGGCATTTTGAGTAACCTAAAGTTTTATGCTAGAAATGTTGAGTATGGGTCCCCAGTATTTAGAAACTGCCGGAATGTTACAGTAGAACAGTGCCTGTTGGGCACCGGCCTACTCGTTAATGATGCAAATTGGAAATGCATGGCCCACCCAGTTATACAATTTTTTATAACTCAGCTGCTCCTGCACGCTGTTGTGCGCCACGCATTGGTTTGCGGTAGGCTCGGGAACCTTTCGGCATGTTGCAATGAACAAAGGTTGTCTGTAACTGAGTTAGAGTACAACGTGACTGTGAAAGCGTGGAGCGTGTAAGTAATCAACTGGCAGGTGTGGGCAATTCCACAGGGGTGGGGAATTAGCCAAATGAAGGTTTTGGCGTTGGCATGTCTCTGTGTGAGCTTCTTCTTAAGAGCGAGGTCGCGCTGAAACAACAGAGGTTCTTAATACGGCACAGTTAAGAAGCAGGAGCTAAACTATATCTGGTGTCCGTGAGGTCATATATGTAGAGTTGCTGGCCGTCTCCGTAAATGAAGATCTAGGTGATGATCCAGTCTTCTCCATGTATGGCTATCCAGGGTTTGATGAGGTCAGGGTCGTGATCTTCATATATGGAGATCCAGGTGATGATAGTCAGCTCCACATATGGAGATCCATGTGTTGTACCAACTTGGTTCATTTGAGGGTTTGATGAGGTCAGATCAACATATGGAATGTCAGCACAGGTCAGCTCCAGGAAACCATTTTGGTGCTGTTACTGTAATTGTTTGGCACACAATGGTGGAGGTACCAACACATTCTTTTATTTTATTTTTTTTCTTTCCTTTTTCGTATTTGTATGGAGGGATAGACAGTAGGCTGACAGGAAATGGGGAGAGAGATGGGAAGGTGACATGCAGCAAAGGCCACCGGGAACGGGAGTCGAACCCACGGCACACTGCCAGACTGGATCACCAGCCAAGGTGCCTGGACCGCCAAGCCACGGCCCAGGCCAAGACTATAGGCTATATCTTGCGCCACCCCTTACCCCTTATCCCTAAACCTGTTTGCCATTTTTACTATTTAGAAAAATCTTTTAAAATTGTTCAAATAGCCGATCTACAAGCTCACAACGTGTCGATGTAGATTGGCTAGTTGAACTATTTTAAAAGATTTTTGTAAATATCACACCTGTGTGAAGTGAGGGGCGCTCTTATCATTATACATCATCATACATAATCTCATGAACAACTGAATTGATGTGATTGGTTAGCCGATTTGCTCGTCTACATTGTCAAATGCATTTAATGTTGGTGTTGCCACAAATTTACGTCATATTTGGCGGACGTTTGACCTAATTTCTCCTTCCATTGTCAATGGCAAATATTGAGACGTGTGAGGACAAAAGCTGTATATAGGAGGGGCTAGCGCCCCTCAAAAATTCTATTTTATGTCTATGGGTATTTGGAGGCGTGGCCATATATGGAGTTATTTGTCAGGCATGCCCAACTATGGAGTATATGCAGATGTCATAACATAATTATGATGTCAGAACAAGCCAGCTCCATAAATGGAGATGTCCAGAGCCCATGGGCAGGGGCCCTGTCCAGAGCCCGGGCAGAGGCTTTTATGCTGGTTCTGGACAACCGGCGATCCGACAGACTTGACACCGGGCACTGCACTCCCTGTGGTGGTGTGGAACGCGTGTGTCAAATTTGAAGTCGGTTCAAATTCGAACTTGAACAGTTCTTGAGTTATGTGGATTACAGACGTACGTATACATGTACACACAGAGACGTGCTGCTTTTATATTAGGATATTGTGCAGCCCTACTGTACATACTGTATACTGTCACACACCCACACGCACGCACGCATGCACACACACACACGGACGCACGCACGCACACACACACACACGGACGCCCGCACGCACACCACACGCACAGACACACTATCATGGTGAAAAACGTGCATAGTCATGTCATGTGAGATTGGTCCAGTGAATAAAAACATTAAAAAAAATTAAGAAGTACATTGTGGGTGTATGGGATTTTTTCTCTATCACACTATCACTAAACACAGGTGAAATTCACCCGAACACCTGCCTGTAGAAAAAAACAGGGATGTGGGCAGGGAAACAAACCTACCTCTAAGATGTCACTGAGCATCATGAAGGTACTGAAAGACCCACCCACATCAGACATCAGCAACATTATGAAAATTGCAATTTCAATAGTGCTTCACACTAGTCCAAAGCTCGGGCCCTTATCATTTCTTTCTTTTTTCTTTCTTTTTTTTTCTTCAGGGAAGGCATATACATTTTAGTTGACCCTACTCCTGTATGTAATAATACTGTGTGTTCTTTTGTCTTCTTGCAGTAGAATATGTGATATTGTTTCCATATCAATGTCTTGACATGGAAGAAAAGCCACATAGCAGCTCACAGATGTAGGTGGCTTTGACAGACCACCAAGGTTGTTCACGCTGAATGTTGGTATGAACAGGATGTGTAGCTCGCATGCATTTTGAGAGGCCTAAAATGGACTAATTTTAGTCAGTGTAGCTGACATCTTTCATTTTGGTTTCCAGGGCAGGACAGGAAAAGGACCCATCTTAAGTTTTCAACAGTTTCAACTTAACAGTTAGCGCCTTACTTGAAGTGAGCTGTGGGAATTTGCTAATAATGTACAGTTTCATAAAAGTATTGTGTATACCTATCTACAGTAGGCCTACATCACTAACAAGATAATACAAATATATACAAAGTGTAGCTACAAACAGGACTATTTTTGCTTCACTCAGTTTAAAGTATTTCATGGATATTTATAGTGCATTTTTCATTAGCTACTACTATGCACAATGAAATAAAATAAATAAATGAACTACTTCTCTACTCTGCCTCTCACTGCTAACAAAGCCAGTGCTTGAGAAAGAATCGGAGAAAATCACCCCCGTAAATTCACACCTTTTATCTCAGCTTCCCCTGTATCGTGTGGTTTCCTGTTGTGTATATGTGTGTGCGTGCATGCATGAGTGTGCGCACATGCATGCAAGCACACACATGTGTCTACATGTGTGCCTGTATTTGTGCATGTATACAGTATACATGCTCTTGATTAAAGGTTTGTGCATGAATGTGAGTTTGTGTGTATTTATCTGTTCATACAAAAACAATGTGCACCCACACACTATAGAACTGTACATGGCTCGCTGTGTGTGTAACAGTCTCCTCCTAAATGTGCATCCCCTGTCAGGTGAAAAGAAGCGGCTTGAACTCCTCATGCAATGAAGGAAACATGAGGTTAGTCCATTGCTCTCCCCAGGTTGGCAGAGGGAGTGTAGCGCCCAGAATTACATTACGGTAGGCCTAGATAATTGACACTGGGTGAAAAAATGCGTTACAAAAAATGTGGGAATGTGGCCAGGCCAGGTCAGGTTGTGGCCTCCTGGTGGCGCTATAATAGGCCAATGAGAAAAGGGTGCCATTTCTTCTTACACCTTTGATGGCAATTGGATGATTTGAGGCATTTTGTTCCAAAAATGTGTTTTGCAAAAATCCACCTGTTGGTGGTGCTATAACAGGCCAATGTGAAAAGAGTGGGATATATTCCTCAGCCTAGTAGGAATGTGCGTGAAAGATTTCACGTAAATTGCAAGCTGTGTTCATGATTTGAGGCTTTTTGTTAAAAACGGGCTAATCCTGAAAACTTTGAAAGCCAATGGTAATCTAGTCTGGTACCAGACAGTGGCCTTGTGGCTAGAGTGTCTGCCCTGAAACTGGGAGGTCGGGGTTCGATCCAGAGGCGGTTCTGGACAACCGTGGGTCCGACTGACTTGACACCGGGCACTGCACCCCCTGCTGTGGTGTGGAACGCGTGTGTCGAATTTGAAGTCGGTGGGGCTAACAGTTCTCGAGTTACGTGGATTACACACAGACACACAGACAGAGACTTGATGCATTTATAGATAGAAGATACAGTAGATATAAGATTATATAAGAACTCAATGAGTTGCATTGGTGTGGTTTACCTTAAACAACGTTTTGTCCCAAGACTCCCAGCGCGACACTTTGGTGTGGTTTGGGCTCGACATGTTTGTGCCAGCGTGTGCAATCTACGTAATCTAACAACTAAGACCTTCTCTTATGGAGGTCCACAGCTTAATATGTTTAGGAGTCCTTTACATGAAAATGTTTGAAAACCCCAGGGGGTATACATTAGGTTGGCATTGGTGTAGATACAATATTGTTCCTATCAAACGTAATTTGTGTGTGTGTGTGTGTGTGTGTGTGTGTGTGTGCGTGTGTGCGCGTGCACGCGTGCGTGCGTGCGTGTGTGTGTGTGTGCGCGTGTGCATGTGTGCGCGTGCGTGCCAGTCCAACCAAACAACTGTGATGAACTTCAGACAATAAACAGGTTGTCAGTTAAAACGGTTTATTGAATCAAACTATTTACAAAGTAAAGTAAAGACAATTTAACAAAAACAACATAAATCAGTGATTATAGGCTATAGTAGCTTTGAGCCGAATGCGAACAAAAATAAAAGCCTGGGTACCGAGGTCACCAATGTAGCTACAACATCTGAACGGAAGGAATCTATCTCTTACGTAGGATACCTGCCTGTACAAAAGACCTGCCTTTAATTGTACCTGCCTGTACAATAAAGACTACAATAAAGACTACCCTGAAACCTAGTATCCAGGGAGTGTATGTGAATGGAAAATAAAGACCAGTTATTTTTTCACCTAAACATCATTGATGTTCATTGTTTAGTCTTACAATGCCATTGGTCATGATATTTGCATATAAATACCCCCCACAAAGGCAGAAATTACACATCTTCAAAATCTCTGGACAATTTTTAACCTTTAACCTTTAACCCTGAAAAAAGTAAGTAAAATTAGAATGTCTAGAACATGTACATTTATTATTGTGACAGATATCCCCCAAATGTAAATTATTATTATTATAATTTTTTTTAAACATATGTTCCTCTGCAAAGTACTAGGAGTACAAAGTAGTAGTAAGGTTAAAATATATTTTTTGCAACTAGAAATATATCCGGGTCTTGCAGGGTTAAGGGTAAATCAAACAAAGCCAGGAGCACACCTGGGGGCAGAGACAGAAACAGACTAATAAGTCTCTCCAGAGTAGCCAACCAGGTGAAGCTCCTCCCACTAACGACCTCCACGCTGCTGTCTCTTCCTGAAAGGAGACGAGAGCATGTAGTGAGTAACAGTAGGAGCCAATTAGAACCAATCAATGAAGAGGTAATTATGAGTTCATACGTATGAGGTTGTACTGCAGATTGTGCCAGGACATCATATGTATCCTGACCCATAGTGGCTAGTTGTAGACTCTGATAGGTGGAGTCTGGACCTGTGGTGTGTGCACCTCCAAGCTGCCGTCTCTTCCTAGAAGGGGATGAGAGCACAAGCAGTAGGACAGTAGGTGCAGAAAGAGAGGCATAATTTAACCAACACAACAATCAATAAAATGGTGATCATGAGGTCATACTTATGAGGCTGTACTCTAGATGTTTGGGTCATGACGTCATCCATAGTGGCTGGTTGGAGATTCTGATAGGTGGAGTCTGGATCTGTGGTCTGACAAATGTAGAGGAGGGAATACATTTGCACACGCACACAATTTGTCCTACCTCTCCATCCTAACTGTCAGCATGGGGAAGCTAGCCAGGAACAATGTCCTCGGAACAGTTATTGGTTCAGTGTTTTTTAAGGACAGCATTCAGGGGACGTACCAGAGTTACTGAAGCACACTGACTGACGAGCTAGACTTTACCTGTGTGTGTGTGTGTGTGTGTGTGTGTGTATATATATATATATACATGGAACGAGGTGGAGCTATTTTTTAATCTGGCGGCAATTTTGAAAATGTTGGAATTCTGCGTGGCCCAAGGTTGAATATCAATTACAGTAGGGTGTTATTTCATGCTCACCAACTGAACTATCATGTCAATTTCCTGCCTGACTATTGCCAAACAGTATTTACTCGTATACTGGATTTGGTTGCTTGAAAAATCATTAGGCCTACCTGTTCACTTGACTGATGGACAGCTGTCTGGTCATGACCAAGATGAGACAAAGGGTTCAGTGTTCCTACAAGTAAAAGCAGAAACCTTTATAATTCAGTGTTTCTGAAGTTGGGACCCAAATGTCTGTTGCGACTTACTTTTGGTTAATATCATGAAATATACTTTAGGAATAATGTGTTGGAGATTACCCATTGTGACTTTACAAATAATGGATTAAAAAAAATAAGCAATATATACTGTATATACATAATGGATTATAATGAATAATAGGAATGAAAGGAATCTATTTTACCGTGGCAATGTTCACAAACATTTTTTTGAGTTCTGGTGTAAATAAGACAACAAGACAACAAAACAATCGCGATCACACAGCATGCCAGTAGTAACACCAGTACGACCAGGACAATGACATGAGGATCCAACTTCTGACCTGGAATCAGAGAGAAAACAATCTATCAAAACTGTTAACGGTTATATATATAACCTATACATAACATGAATATGTATAATACCATATCATAATAGATTTTCTTATGAAACAAATTAACAATACAAGATTAATTAAATTACTGTCTTTTGAAATTGCGTTCAACTTTCAAGCCTGGAACTACAAATTTAAATCTCTTCATATGGTGAATTATTTAAATGCAGAACCTATACTGTAATGTCAGTGTTTGTATCATGTTTTTTAATTCCCTTCAGCTGAATACATGTTTCTCCTTTTGTTGCACTTTGATATTGTTTATTTATAGATGTGCCTTTTGCTTTTATATATATAAAAAAAGATCAGGTAGAGACATAAAATCTGAATATTACAATTTGTATATCCTTCTACTCTTTTTTATACAATAAATACATTTCACAGCGTGCAGGTATAGCCAGGTATAGTATTTTTTCTTGAATGTTTATCACATAGCTCCATCACTACTGTTATGTGTATATTCATTTTAGTTATAGTTATAGTTTAGTTTAATAGCCTGAAAACAAATGCATATCCTACTTATTTCCAGCTTAACTCCTTTGCCAAAGAGTATCTCTCCACATGCAGCCACAGCACAGTAGTACATCCCAGCATCAGAGGAGAGGACACTGTCCTTGTAGAGACTGTAGACACATCTCTGTGGAGCAGAACCAGCCTCGGTTTCACATCCTCTACTCCTGTTCCAGTGAGATGAAACCATGCCAGGATGGGACTCATTTCGGAACCAGAACACATTGTGTCCTGATTGTCCTCCAATACACTGGGCACCGTCTTCTCTACTCCCAGACATAATCCAGCACTTGAGGGTCACCCTGTCTCCGAGTGGGACCAAGGTCTGGTGGATCGACCTCTCGTGGTCAGACTCTGTGAATGAAATAGAATAATATACAATAACCTGGACTGACAAGACACAATAGGCCTATGTATGTAATCATTGTTCATTATGTCAACAGTACAATTTAAGGCAGATAAGTGGTAAAAGTATCAGAAGAAGACCGATATAGGCCTATAGAGACTGAATGTGACATACTGTACCATTTACAACCAAATATGTGCCGATGACATATTCCCAAGAATATCCTGATCCATGTTGACAGAAGTATGTTGCTTCATCATCTTTATTGACATTTCTGATTGTTAGAGTGTTTTGAGCATTGCTTTCGTTCACAATGAAGCGTGAGTTGTTAAACTGTCCATGAAAGACTGTTTTGCCATATACTGAAGAAGAAATGTGTTGGGGCATATGTCCAAGACATTGCTTATACCAGTAAAGATAATTTGTTCCTCCATTAAATCCCGGGCATCGTAAGGTGATGGTTTCACTGATTTTGACAATTCTCAAAGGGATCTGCTGGGGAATCTGTGTCGTGACTGAAGATCAGGTAGCAGAACAATGGTTGTCCCGAGACACAGCAAATACAAAATAGAGAAAAAATGAGAATTATCGGTTTAAAAATAAATGCAAGAAAAAGAAACAAAATTAAGTTGAAAAATAAATCAATTAAATGAAAATCAAAAAACATAATGAGCCTTTGAATAATACATAAAATGCAGTTCAGTATAGTGTTTAATATTTTGATCTAAATATGGGTCTTACAGTAGAGCAAAATGGAAGATATACTTACACACTGTTCTAAGAAGAAGCAGAACAAACAATTTGTCAGTCATTGTGTTTTGACGGAAAGCTGCCTCAAATGAAATGTTTAGTCTGATGATCAAGGTTTACTATAGAAAATGCATCATGTGACTGGGAGGAACATGAAAGGTACAGTATCATGGCCCAACCCACCTCTGCTGCCATTGGGGTTATAGTTACTTAGAACCACATTGAGTGCCACTCTAAAGAATGAAGCTAGCAAATCGATCAAGAACAAAATAGACGAGTTGAGGGTGATGATTTATACAAATGCGTACACAACTTCTACAGAGATTTACATGGAAACAACCCAAGGTGATGATCCAGTCTTCTCCATGTATGGCTATCCAGGGTTTGATGAGGTCAGGGTCGTGATCTTCATATATGGAGATCCAGTTGATGATAGTCAGCTCCACATATGGAGATCCATGTGTTGTACCAACTTGGTTCATTTGAGGGTTTGATGAGGTCAGA
This sequence comes from Electrona antarctica, assembly GCF_951216825.1. NCBI lineage: Eukaryota > Metazoa > Chordata > Actinopteri > Myctophiformes > Myctophidae > Electrona > Electrona antarctica. The sequence continues at coordinate 14,721,587 of NC_136805.1, forward strand.
TCAACATATGGAATGTCAGCACAGGTCAGCCCCAGGAAACCATTTTGGTGCTGTTACTGTAATTGTTTGGCACACAATGGTGGAGGTACCAACACATTGTTTTTTTCTTTTCTTTTTCGTATTTGTATGGAGGGATAGACAGTAGGCTGACAGGAAATGGGGAGAGAGATGGGAAGGTGACATGCAGCAAAGGCCGCCAGGAACGGGAGTCGAACCCACGGCACACTGCCAGACTGGATCACCAGCCAAATTGCCTGGACCGCCAAGCCACGGCCCAGGCCAAGACTATAGGCTATATCTTGCGCCACCCCTTACCCCTTATCACTAAACCTGTTTAAAATTGTTCAAATAGCCGATCTACAAGCTCACAACGTGTCGATGTAGATTGGCTAGTTGAACTATTTTAAAAGATTTTTCTAAATATCACACCCGTGTGAAGTGAGGGGCGCTCTTATCATTATACATCATCATACATAATCTCATTTATTTGATTGGTTAGCTGATTTGCTCGTCTACATATGACGTAAATGTTTCCTTCATTGTCAAATGCATTTAATGTTCGTGTTGCCACAAATATTTGGCGGACGTTTGACCTAATTTCTCCTTCCATTGTCAATGGCAAATATTGAGACGTGTGAGGACAAAAGCTGTATATAGGAGGGGCTAGCGCCCCTCAAAAATTCAATTTTATGTCTATGGGTATTTGGAGGCGTGGCCATATATGGAGTTATTTGTCAGGCATGCCCAACTATGGAGTATATGCAGATGTCATAACATAATTATGTTGTCAGAACAGGCCAGCTCCATAAATGTAGATGTCCAGAGCCCATGGTCAGGGGCCCTGTCCAGAGCCCGGGCAGAGGCTTTTATGCTGGTTCTGGACAACCGGCGATCCGACAGACTTGACACCGGGCACTGCACTCCCTGTGGTGGTGTGGAACGCGTGTGTCAAATTTGAAGTCGGTTCAAATTCGAACTTGAACAGTTCTTGAGTTATGTGGATTACAGACGTACGCATGTACACACAGAGACGTGCTGCTTTTATATTAGGATATTGTGCAGCCCTACTGTACATACTGTGTACTGTCACACACACACACACGGACGCACGCACGCACACACACATACGGACGCACGCACGCACACCACACGCACAGACACACTATCATGGTGAAAAATGTGCATAGTCATGTCATGTGAGATTGGTCCAGTGAATAAAAACATTAAAAAAAAATTAAGAAGTACATTGTGGGTGTATGGGATTTTTTCTCTATCACACTATCACTAAACACAGGTGAAATTCACCCGAACACCTGCCTGTAGAAAAAAACAGGGATGTGGGCAGGGAAACAAACCTACCTCTAAGATGTCACTGAGCATCATGAAGGTACTGAAAGACCCACCCACATCAGACATCAGCAACATTATGAAAATTGCAATTTCAATAGTGCTTCACACTAGTCCAAAGCTCGGGCCCTTATAATTTCTTTCTTTTTTCTTTCTTTTTTTTTCTTCAGGGAAGGCATATACATTTGAGTTGACCCTACTCCTGTATGTAATAATACTGTGTGTTCTTTTGTCTTCTTGCAGTACAATATGTGATATTGTTTCCATATCAATGTCTTGACATGGAATAGCAGCTCACAGATGTAGGTGGCTTTGACAGACCACCAAGGTTGTTCACGCTGAATGTTGGTATGAACAGGATGTGTAGCTCGCATGCATTTTGAGAGGCCTAAAATGGACTAATTTTAGTGAGTGTAGCTGACATCTTTCATTTTGGTTTCCAGGGCAGGACAGGAAAAGGACCCATCTTAAGTTTTCAACAGTTTCAACTTAACAGTTAGCGCCTTACTTGAAGTGAGCTGTGGGAATTTGCTAATAATGTACAGTTTCATAAAAGTATTGTGTATACCTATCTACAGTAGGCCTACATCACTAACAAGATAATACAAATATATACAGTGTAGTGTAGCTACAAACAGGACTATTTTTGCTTCACTCAGTTTAAAGTATTTCATGGATATTTGTAGTGCATTTTTCATTAGCTACTACTATGCACAATGAAATAAAATAAATAAATGAAAACTACTTCTCTACTCTGCCTCTCACTGCTAACAAAGACAGTGCTTGAGAAAGAATCGGAGAAAATCACCCCCGTAAATTCACACCTTTTATCTCAGCTTCCCCTGTATCGTGTGGTTTGCTGTTGTGTATGTGTGTGTGTGTGCGTGCATGCATGAGTGTGCGCACCTGCATGCAAGCACACACGTGTGTGTCTACATGTGTAAATGTGTGCCTGTATTTGTGCATGTATACAGTATACATGCTCTTGATTAAAGGTTTGTGCATGAATGTGAGTTTGTGTGTATTTATCTGTTCATACACAAACAATGTGCACCCACACACTATAGAGACTGTATCTGTACATGGCTCGCTGTGTGTGTAACAGTCTCCTCCTAAATGTGCATCCCCTGTCAGGTGAAAAGAAGCGGCTTGAACTCCTCATGCAATGAAGAAAACATGAGGTTAGTCCATTGCTCTCCCCAGGTTGGCAGAGGGAGTGTAGCGCCCAGAATTACATTACGGTAGGCCTAGATAATTGACACTGCATGGGTGAAAAAATGCGTTACAAAAAATGTGGGATAAAAAAATGTGGCTTAAACCAAAGGTACAACTAGAAAAAGTGCCCCTCTGGGCACAGGTCCCCACCAGGCCAGGTCAGGTTGTGGCCTCCTGGTGGCGCTATAATAGGCCAATGAGAAAAGGGTGCCATTTCTTCTTACGCCTTTGATGGCAATTGGATGATTTGAGGCATTTTGTTCCAAAAATGTGTTTTGCAAAAATCCACCTGTTGGTGGTGCTATAACAGGCCAATGTGAAAAGACTGGGATATATTCCTCGGCCTAGTAGGAATGTGCATGGAAGATTTCACGTAAATTGCAAGCTGTGTTCATGATTTGAGGCTTTTTGTTAAAAACGGGCCAATCCTGCAAACTTTGAAAGCCAATGGTAATCCAGTCTGGTACCAGACAGTGGCCTTGTGGTTAGAGTGTCTGCCCTGAAACTGGGAGGTCGGGGTTCGATCCAGAGGCGGTTCTGGACAACCGTGGGTCCGACTGACTTGACACCGGACACTGCACCCCCTGCTGTGGTGTGGAACGTGTGTCGAATTTGAGTTCTCGAGTTACGTGGATTACACACAGACACACAGACAGAGACTTGATGCATTTATAGATAGAAGATACAGTAGATATAAGATAAGATATTGAAGAAACTGATGAATGTGTGTACCGTCACTTTAAAAGAGTAATTTTGTTTCCCCTGGCAGCGCTTGTTTGCAGGTATAAATACACCTTTAAGCCCAAACCACACCAAAGGGTCGCGTTGTTGGGACAAAACGTTTTTTAAGGTAAACCACGTTTTAGATTGATATTATTGATCGCCTTTTGTCTTGATTGTTTAAACATGACGCCATGGGCCGCTATGCTCGATAACAGACTTGATAAGCCCAAAGCTTATTGATATTGGGTTCTTTCGGGTATCGGGTTTCGAGCTCCATCCCTAGTGATGACACAAAGCTAGAGTGCTGTAGGGGGACGTGGTTGACCGGCACACCTTAAGAATTTTGTCTACTTTGTCGGTGCACCATGTTTCCTTCCGGACCGAAACACAGGAAACAGGTAGTGACACCCGAAAAACAGAGCAGATCTCCAACCTAACAATTATCAGCTAGAAGGTAATCCAATTCATTTCACTCTACTCACCGGGGACAATAAAGTTCTGTAGTAATCTACGTAATCTAACAACTAAGACCTTCTCTTATGGAGGTCCACAGCTTAATATGTTTAGGAGTCCTTTACATGAAAATGTTTGAGAACCCCAGGGGGTATACATTAGGTTGGCATTGGTGTAAATACAATATTGTTCCTATCAAACATAATTTGTGTGTGTGTGTGTGTGTGTGTGTGTGTGTGTGTGTGTGTGTGTGTGTGTATGTGTGTGTGTGCGTGCGTGCGTGCGTGCGTGCGTGCGTGCGTGCGTGCGTGTGCGCGCGTGCGTGTGTGTGCGCGTGTGCATGTGTGCGCGTGCGTGCCAGTCCAACCAAACAACTGTGATGAACTTCAGACAATAAACAGGTTGTCAGTTAAAACGGTTTATTGAATCAAACTATTTACAAAGTAAAGTAAAGACAATTTAACAAAAACAACATAAATCAGTGATTATAGGCTATAGTAGCTTTGAGCCGAATGCGAACAAAAATAAAAGCCTGGGTACCGAGGTCACCAATGTAGCTACAACATCTGAACGGAAGGAATCTATCTCTTACGTAGGATACCTGCCTGTACAAAAGACCTGCCTTTAATTGTACCTGCCTGTACAATAAAGACTACAATAAAGACTACCCTGAAACCTAGTATCCAGGGAGTGTATGTGAATGGAAAATAAAGACCAGTTATTTTTTCACCTAAACATCATTGATGTTCATTGTTTAGTCTTACAATGCCATTGGTCATGATATTTGCATATAAATACCCCCCACAAAGGCAGAAATTCACACATCTTCAAAATCTCTGGACAATTTTTAACCTTTAACCCTGAAAAAAGTAAGTAAAATGCCTGTAATATATCTTTTTTGTGATCATTAGAATGTCTAGAACATGTACATTTATTATTGTGAAAGATATCCCCCAAATGTAAATTATGAATGTATTATTATTTTTTAAACATATTTTCCTCTGCAAAGTACTAGGAGTACAAAGTAGTAGTATGATTGAAATCTCTTTTTTGCAACTAGAAATATATCCGGGTCTTGCAGGGTTAAGGGTAAATCAAACAAAGCCAGGAGCACACCTGGGGGCAGAGACAGAAACAGACTAATAAGTCTCTCCAGAGTAGCCAACCAGGTGAAGCTCCTCCCACTAACGACCTCCGCGCTGCTGTCTCTTCCTGAAAGGAGACGAGAGCATGTAGTGAGTAACAGTAGGAGCCAATTAGAACCAATCAATGAAGAGGTAATTATGAGTTCATACGTATGAGGTTGTACTGCAGATTGTGCCAGGACATCATATGTATCCTGACCCATAGTGGCTAGTTGTAGACTCTGATAGGTGGAGTCTGGACCTGTGGTGTGTGCACCTCCAAGCTGCCGTCTCTTCCTAGAAGGGGATGAGAGCACAAGCAGTAGGACAGTAGGTGCAGAAAGAGAGGCATAATTTAACCAACACAACAATCAATAAAATGGTGATCATGAGGTCATACTTATGAGGCTGTACTCTAGATGTTTGGGTCATGACGTCATCCATAGTGGCTGGTTGGAGATTCTGATAGGTGGAGTCTGGATCTGTGGTCTGACAAATGTAGAGGAGGGAATACATTTGCACACGCACACAATTTGTCCTACCTCTCCATCCTAACTGTCAGCATGGGGAAGCTAGCCAGGAACAATGTCCTCGGAACAGTTATTGGTTCAGTGTTTTTTAAGGACAGCATTCAGGGGACGTACCAGAGTTACTGAAGCACACTGACTGATGAGCTAGACTTTACCTGTGTGTGTGTGTGTGTGTGTGTGTGTGTGTGTGTGTGTGTGTGTGTGTGTGTGTGTGTGTGTGTGTGTGTGTGTGTGTGTGTGTGTGTGTGTGTGTGTGTGTGTGTGTGTGTGTGTGTGTGTATATATATATATATACATGGAACGAGGTGGAGCTATTTTTTAATCTGGCGGCAATTTTGAAAATGTTGGAATTCTGCGTGGCCCAAGGTTGAATATCAATTACAGTAGGGTGTTATTTCATGCTCACCAACTGAACTATCATGTCAATTTCCTGCCTGACTATTGCCAAACAGTATTTACTCGTATACTGGATTTGGTTGCTTGAAAAATCATTAGGCCTACCTGTTCACTTGACTGATGGACAGCTGTCTGGTCATGACCAAGATGAGACAAAGGGTTCAGTGTTCCTACAAGTAAAAGCAGAAACCTTTATAATTCAGTGTTTCTGAAGTTGGGACCCAAATGTCTGTTGCGACTTACTTTTGGTTAATATCATGAAATATACTTTAGGAATAATGTGTTGGAGATTACCCATTGTGACTTTACAAATAATGGATTAAAAAAAAAAGCAATATATACTGTATATACATAATGGATTATAATGAATAATAGGAATGAAAGGAATCTATTTTACCGTGGCAATGTTCACAAACATTTTTTTGAGTTCTGGTGTAAATAAGACAACAAGACAACAAAACAATCGCGATCACACAGCATGCCAGTAGTAACACCAGTACGACCAGGACAATGACATGAGGATCCAACTTCTGACCTGGAATCAGAGAGAAAACAATCTATCAAAACTGTTAACGGTTATATATATAACCTATACATAACATGAATATGTATAATACCATATCATAATAGATTGTCTTATGAAACAAATTAACAATACAAGATTAATTCAATTACTGTCTTTTGAAATTGCGTTCAACTTTCAAGCCTGGAACTACAAATTTAAATCTCTTCATATGGTGAATTATTTAAATGCAGAACCTATACCGTAATGTCAGTGTTTGTATCATGTTTTTTAATTCCCTTCAGCTGAATACATGTTTCTCCTTTTGTTGCACTTTGATATTGTTTATTTATAGATGTGCCTTTTGCTTTTATATATATAAAAAAAAGATCAGGTAGAGACATAAAATCTGAATATTACAATTTGTATATCTTTCTACTCTTTTTTATACAATAAATACATTTCACAGTGTGCAGGTATAGCCAGGTATAGTATTTTTTCTTGAATGTTTATCACATAGCTCCATCACTACTGTTATATGTATATTCATTTTAGTTATAGTTATAGTTTAGTTGAATAGCCTGAAAACAAATGCATATCCTACTTATTTCCAGCTTAACTCCTTTGCCAAAGAGTATCTCTCCACATGCAGCCACAGCACAGTAGTACATCCCAGCATCAGAGGAGAGGACACTGTCCTTGTAGAGACTGTAGACACAACTCTGTGGAACAGAACCAGCCTCGGTTTCACATCCTCTACTCCTGTCCCAGTGAGATGAAACCATGCCAGGATGGGACTCATTTCGGAACCAGAACACATTGTGTCCTGATTGTCCTCCAATACACTGGGCACCGTCTTCTCTACTCCCAGACATAATCCAGCACTTGAGGGTCACCCTGTCTCCGAGTGGGACCAAGGTCTGGTGGATCGACCTCTCGTGGTGTGACTCTGTGAATGCAATAGAATAATATATACAATAACCTGGACTGACAAGACACAATAGGCCTATGTATGTAATCATTGTTCATTATGTCAACAGTACAATTTAAGGCAGATAAGTGGTAAAAGTATCAGAAGAAGACCGATATAGGCCTATAGAGACTGAATGTGACATACTGTACCATTTACAACCAAATATGTGCCGATGTCATATTCCACAGAATATGATGATCCTTTTAGACAGAAGTATGTTGCTTCATCATCTTTATTGACATCTCTGATTGTTAGAGTGTTTCGAGCATTGCTGTCGTTCACAATGAAGCGTGAGTTGTTAAACTGTCCATGAAAGACTGTTTGGCCAAACCTTGAAGAAGAAATGTGTTGGGGCAAATGTCCAAGACATTGCTTATACCAGTAACGATAATTACTATCTCCATAAAATCCCGGGCATCCCGGTAAGGTGATGGTTTCACTGATTTTGACAATTCTCAAAGGGATCTGCTGGGGAATCTGTGTCGTGACTGAAGATCAGGTAGCAGAACAATGGTTGTCCCGAGACACAGCAAATACAAAATAGAGAAAAAATGAGAATTATCGGTTAAAAAAAGAAATGCAAAAAAAAAGAAACAAAATTAGGTTGAACAATAAATCAATTAAATGAAAATCAAAAAACATAATGAGCCTTTGAATAATACATACAATGCAGTTCAGTATAGTGTTTTATATTTTGATCTAAATATGGGTCTTACAGTAGAGCAAAATGGAAGATATACTTACATACTGTTCTAAGAAGAAGCAGAACAAACAATTTGTCAGTCATTGTGTTTTGACGGAAAGCTGCCTCAAATGAAATGTTTAGTCTGATGATCAAGGTTTAAGTAGGATCAAGTAGAAAATGCATCATGTGACTGGGAGGAACATGAAAGGTACAGTATCATGGCCCAACCCACCTCTGCTACCATTGGGGTTATAGTTACTTAGAACCACATTGAGTGCCACTCTAAAGAATTAAGCTAGCAAATCGATCAAGAACAAAATAGACGAGTTGAGGGTGATGATTTATACAAATGTGTATAAAAAAACAACTTCTACAGAGATTTACATGGAAACCACCCAAGGTGATGATCCAGTCTTCTCCATGTATGGCTATCCAGGGTTTGATGAGGTCAGGGTCGTGATCTTCATATATGGAGATCCAGTTGATGATAGTCAGCTCCACATATGGAGATCCATGTGTTGTACCAACTTGGTTCATTTGAGGGTTTGATGAGGTCAGATCAACATATGGAATGTCAGCACAGGTCAGCTCCAGGAAACCATTTGGGTGCTGTTACTGTAATTGTTTGGCACACAATGGTGGAGGTACCAACACATTGTTTTTTTCTTTTCTTTTTCGTATTTGTATGGAGGGATAGACAGTAGGCTGACAGGAAATGGGGAGAGAGATGGGAAGGTGACATGCAGCAAAGGCCGCCAGGAACGGGAGTCGAACCCACGGCACACTGCCAGACTGGATCACCAGCCAAATTGCCTGGACCGCCAAGCCACGGCCCAGGCCAAGACTATAGGCTATATCTTGCGCCACCCCTTACCCCTTATCACTAAACCTGTTTGCCATTTTTACTATTTAGAAAAATCTTTTAAAATTGTTCAAATAGCCGATCTACAAGCTCACAACGTGTCGATGTAGATTGGCTAGTTGAACTATTTTAAAAGATTTTTCTAAATATCACACCCGTGTGAAGTGAGGGGCGCTCTTATCATTATACATCATCATACATAATCTCATGAACAACTGAATTTATGTGATTGGTTAGCCGATTTGCTCGTCTACATATGACGTAAATGTTTCCTTCATTGTCAAATGCATTTAATGTTCGTGTTGCCACAAATATTTGGCGGACGTTTGACCTAATTTCTCCTTCCATTGTCAATGGCAAATATTGAGAAGTGTGAGGACAAAAGCTGTATATAGGAGGGGCTAGCGCCCCTCAAAAATTATATTTTATGTCTATGGGTATTTGGAGGCGTGGCCATATATGGAGTTATTTGTCAGGCATGCCCAACTATGGAGTATATGCAGATGTCATAACATAATTATGATGTCAGAACAAGCCAGCTCCATAAATGGAGATGTCCAGAGCCCATGGGCAGGGGCCCTGTCCAGAGCCCGGGCAGAGGCTTTTATGCTGGTTCTGGACAACCGGCGATCCGACAGACTTGACACCGGGCACTGCACTCCCTGTGGTGGTGTGGAACGCGTGTGTCAAATTTGAAGTCGGTTCAAATTCGAACTTGAACAGTTCTTGAGTTATGTGGATTACAGACGTACGTATACATGTACACACAGAGACGTTCTGCTTTTATATTAGGATATTGTGCAGCCCTACTGTACATACTGTGTACTGTCACACACCCACACGCACGCACGTATGCACACACACACACGGACGCACGCACGCACACACACATACGGACGCACGCACGCACACCACACGCACAGACACACTATCATGGTGAAAAACGTGCATAGTCATGTGAGATTGGTCCAGTGAATAAAAACATTAAAAAAGATTAAGAAGTACATTGTGGGTGTATGGGATTTTTTCTCTATCACACTATCACTAAACACAGGTGAAATTCACCCGAACACCTGCCTGTAGAAAAAAACAGGGATGTGGGCAGGGAAACAAACCTACCTCTAAGATGTCACTGAGCATCATGAAGGTATTGAAAGACCCACCCACATCAGACATCAGCAACATTATGAAAATTGCAATTTCAATAGTGCTTCACACTAGTCCAAAGCTCGGGCCCTTATCATTTCTTTCTTTTTTCTTTCTTTTTTTTTCTTCAGGGAAGGCATATACATTTTAGTTGACCCTACTCCTGTATGTAATAATACTGTGTGTTCTTTTGTCTTCTTGCAGTACAATATGTGGTATTGTTTCCATATCAATGTCTTGACATGGAAGAAAAGCCACATAGCAGCTCACAGATGTAGGTGGCTTTGACAGACCACCAAGGTTGTTCACGCTGAATGTTGGTATGAACAGGATGTGTAGCTCGCATGCATTTTGAGAGGCCTAAAATGGACTAATTTTAGTCAGTGTAGCTGACATCTTTCATTTTGGTTTCCAGGGCAGGACAGGAAAAGCCCCATCTTAAGTTTTGAACAGTTTCAACTTAACAGTTAGCGCCTTACTTGAAGTGAGCTGTGGGAATTTGCTAATAATGTACAGTTTCATAAAAGTATTGTGTATACCTATCTACAGTAGGCCTACATCACTAACAAGAGAATAAAAATATATACAAAGTGTAGCTACAAACAGGACTATTTTTGCTTCACTCAGTTTAAAGTATTTCATGGATATTTATAGTGCATTTTTCATTAGCTACTACTATGCACAATGAAATAAAATAAATAAATGAAAACTACTTCTCTACTCTGCCTCTCACTGCTAACAAAGCCAGTGCTTGAGAAAGAATCGGAGAAAATCACCCCGTAAATTCACACCTTTTATCTCAGCTTCCCCTGTATCGTGTGGTTTGCTGGTGTGTATGTGTGTGTGTGCGTGCATGCATGAGTGTGCGCACATGCATGCAAGCACACACGTGTGTGTCTACATGTGTAAATGTGTGCCTGTATTTGTGCATGTATATAGTATACATGCTCTTGATTAAAGGTTTGTGCATGAATGTGAGTTTTTGTGTATTTATCTGTTCATACACAAACAATGTGCACCCACACACTATAGAGACTGTATTGTTTGCAGGTATAAATACACCTTTAAGCCCAAACCACACCAAAGGGTCGCGTTGTTGGGACAAAACGGTTTTTAAGGTAAACCACACCAATGCAACTCAATGAGTTGCATTGGTGTGGTTTACCTTAAACAACGTTTTGTCCCAAGACTCCCAACGCGACACTTTGGTGTGGTTTGGGCTCGACATGTTTGTGCCAGCGTGTGCGATTAGATTTATATTATTGATCGCCTCTTGTCTTGATTGTTTAAACATGACGCCATGGGCCGCTATGCTCGATAACAGACTTGATTAGCCCAAAGCTTATTGATATTGGGTTCCTTCGGGTATCGGGTTTCGAGCTCCATCCCTAGTGATGACACAAAGCTAGAGTGCTGTAGGGGGACGTGGTTGACCGGCACACCTTAAGAATTTTGTCTACTTTGTCGGTGCACCATGTTTCCTTCCGGACAGAAACACAGGAAACAGGTAGTGACACCCGAAAAACAGAGCAGAACTCCAACCTAACAATTATCAGCTAGAAGGTAATCCAATTCATTTCACTCTACTCACCGGGGACAATAAAGTTCTGTAGTAATCTACGTAATCTAACAACTAAGACCTTCTCTTATGGAGGTCCACAGCTTAATATGTTTAGGAGTCCTTTACATGAAAATGTTTGAGAACCCCAGGGGGTATACATTAGGTTGGCATTGGTGTAAATACAATATTGTTCCTATCAAACGTAATTTGTGTGTGTGTGTGTGTGTGTGTGTGTGTGCGTGCGTGCGTGCGTGCGTGCGTGCGTGCGTGCACGTGCGCGCGTGCGTGTGCGCGTGTGCATGTGTGCGCGTGCGTGCCAGTCCAACCAAACAACTGTGATGAACTTCAGACAATAAACAGGTTGTCAGTTAAAACGGTTTAATGAATCAAACTATTTACAAAGTAAAGTAAAGACAATTTAACAAAAACAACATAAATCAGTGATTATAGGCTATAGTAGCTTTGAGCCGAATGCGAACAAAAATAAAAGCCTGGGTACCGAGGTCACCAATGTAGCTACAACATCTGAACGGAAGGAATCTATCTCTTACGTAGGATACCTGCCTGTACAAAAGACCTGCCTTTAATTGTACCTGCCTGTACAATAAAGACTACAATAAAGACTACCCTGAAACCTAGTATCCAGGGAGTGTATGTGAATGGAAAATAAAGACCAGTTATTTTTTCACCTAAACATCATTGATGTTCATTGTTTAGTCTTACAATGCCATTGGTCATGATATTTGCATATAAATACCCCCCACAAAGAAATTCACACATCTTCAAAATCTCTGGACAATTTTTAACCTTTAACCCTGAAAAAAGTAAGTAAAATGCCTGGAATATATATTTTTTGTGATCATTAGAATGTCTAGAACATGTACATTTATTATTGTGAAAGATATCCCCCAAATGTAAATTATGAATTTATTATTATTTTTTAAACATATTTTCCTCTGCAAAGTACTAGGAGTACAAAGTAGTAGTAAGGTTGAAATATCTTTTTTGCAACTAGAAATATATCCGGGTCTTGCAGGGTTAAGGGTAAATCAAACAAAGCCAGGAGCACACCTGGGGGCAGAGACAGAAACAGACTAATAAGTCTCTCCAGAGTAGCCAACCAGGTGAAGCTCCTCCCACTAACGACCTCCACGCTGCTGTCTCTTCCTGAAAGGAGACGAGAGCATGTAGTGAGTAACAGTAGGAGCCAATTAGAACCAATCAATGAAGAGGTAATTATGAGTTCATACGTATGAGGTTGTACTGCAGATTGTGCCAGGACATCATATGTATCCTGACCCATAGTGGCTAGTTGTAGACTCTGATAGGTGGAGTCTGGACCTGTGGTGTGTGCACCTCCACGCTGCTGTCTCTTCCTGAAAGGAGACGAGAGCATGTAGTGAGTAACAGTAGGAGCCAATTAGAACCAATCAATGAAGAGGTAATTATGAGTTCATACATATGAGGTTGTACTGCAGATTGTGCCAGGACATCATATGTATCCTGACCCATAGTGGCTAGTTGTAGACTCTGATAGGTGGAGTCTGGACCTGTGGTGTGTGCACCTCCACGCTGCTGTCTCTTCCTGAAAGGAGACGAGAGCATGTAGTGAGTAACAGTAGGAGCCAATTAGAACCAATCAATGAAGAGGTAATTATGAGTTCATACGTATGAGGTTGTACTGCAGATTGTGCCAGGACATCATATGTATCCTGACCCATAGTGGCTAGTTGTAGACTCTGATAGGTGGAGTCTGGACCTGTGGTGCATATGAGAGAAAAAGTAAAAAGAAATACAACTATTAAGTCATTAAATACTTATATTTGGAGCTATACTGTACTTTTCCAATCGTGGCTTTTAAGCCTTACAGTATTTGCAGGTCCAAAATGTCTCAGTGATTGATATGGTCACACTCACACTACAAAGAATGGATTAGGTTTTAAACTGAATCCTGCCAGAGCCATCGCTGTACCTACTGTGTCCTCCGTTTTCAATTCAGTACAGTATTTAAATACAAACCACCTTCCTTCTAATAATATAAAAAGGGTAACCCAGCCATGAGAAACATCGACACATAATGATGGATTGTAATGCATGTGCAATGGATCTATTTTACCGTGGCAATGTTCACAAACACTCTTCACATTTCTGCTGTAGTATATTGACTGAATGACATTCACGATCACACTGCATGCCAATAGTAACCCCGGTACAATGACAAGTGGGTCCAGCTTCTGACCTGGAAACAGAGACAAAACAATACATCAAATCTGTTAATGACAGACTGAAAATATAATCCTTAAATAGCTATAATCGCTTCCGAATAAACAGCCAAAGAAAATTCTAAATGTCAACATATCATTTAAATTTGATCAAACTACACCTGTATTTACAACATTTCAAAAGTTAATTTAAATGTACAGTATTCATACTGAACAGTGAATGATTTAAATGCAGAACCTATACTGTCGGTGTTTGTATCATGTTTTTTGTATTCCCTTCATCTGACTGTACAATAAAATAGAAGTTTCTCTTTTTGAGATAATGTTTGTTTGTTTATGTGGGCTAATATACAAATATACAATACATAAATATCACAGTGAAAGGTGCAGGTACAGTATACTCTGTAGAGTCAAAAAGCTACAAGGTTTTATCACATGGCTCCCCAACTTGAGTCAATATCCCTACAATATGTGCATTAAAAGGAAGAGGGAATAAACAATGTCAATGTCATTTTGTGTGATGTCTTCTGTTTAATTACCCCAAAATTAACTGTGTTAAATTATCAGTGTTAAAAAAACAAATGCATATCCTACTTATCTCCAGCTTAACTCCTTTGCCAAAGAGTATCTCTCCACATGCAGCCACAGCACAGTAGTACATCCCAGCATCAGAGGAGAGGACACTGTCTGTGGAGAGACTGTAGACACATCTCTGTGGAGCAGAACCAGCCTTGGTTTGACATCCTCTACTCCTGTCCCAGTGAGATGAAACCATGCCAGGATGGGACTCATTTCGGAACCAGAACACATTGTGTCCTCCAGTACACTGGGCATCATCTCCTCTACTCCCAGAGACAACCCAGCACTGGAGGGTCACCCGGCCTCCGAGCGGGACTGACCCAGACACCGGGAGCAAAGTCTGGTTGATGGACCTTTCATGGTCTGACTCTGTTAATAGAATAGAATGGAATACAAGACATTAGAGATTTTACATTAATGGACAAGATTCAATAGGCCTATGTACAGTACAGTACATTCATATGTAACTACAGCAATTAATATGTTCATATGTCAACAGTACAATTCAGATAAGTGTAAGGTGTAATCAATAGTGTAATACATAGAGACTGAATGCGACATACTGTACCGTTTACAACCAAATATGAGCCGTTGTCATATTCAACAGAAAATGGAGATCCTACACCACAGAAGTACGTAGCTTCATCGTCTTTGTTGATGTTTTTAATGGTTAGATTGGAATCGGCCATGCTTGTTGTCACAATGAAACGTGAGTTGTTAAACTGTGCCCGTAGTTCTGTTTTGTCATAGGTTGCCAAAGAAATCTGTTGGAGCGTATGTCCCAGCCTTTGCTTATACCAGAAAAGAAGATCCCCATCGTAATTTCGTGGACATCGTAAAGTAATGGTTTCATGGATTTTGACAATTCTCAATGGGATTTGCTGGGGAACCTGAATCAAGGCTGAAGAAGAGAGAACAATGGTATAGTCACCAGACACAGCAAATACAAAAAAGTGAGAAATCAAATAGAATGAGAAGTTTGGAATGTAATTTAATTTTAATTGTAAGAAAAGACAAAAAATAGACAAAGACATTAATACAACTATGAAATGTAAATGAAAATCTTATCTGGATTCCTATCCAGATAGTAATCCTATATCTAATATACATGAAATGCTGTATTATATCCTAGGTTTTTACAGAGTTAAATATTGTTCTTAGAGCATCGTAAAATAGATGTACTTACACACTGTTCTAAGAAGAAGCAGAACAAACAATTTGTCAGTCATTGTTTTGACGGAAAGCTGCCTCAAATGAAAGGTTTAGTCTGATGATCAAGGTTTACTACGTGGAAAATGCATCATGTGACTGGGAGGAACATGAAAATGCACTTCCTGTCAAACTTGCAGGCCAGCCCAAGATCCATTTGATTTGATTTGATCACTTGATCACTTGAGAAAACACACAAAGACAAAAAATACAACAATACAGAAAATAGAAATAAAAATACAGAAAATACAAGACAATTATGCAGGAAGGGAGAAAAAAAGCGAATTGGATTTATAAAAGATCCTCCCCCAAAGGATAGATACAATCAATAAGCAGTAATTATACCAACAACAAAAAAAATCCCATTTCTGCATCAAACTGTGACATTTGTGGCACCTCATAATGGTGGAAGTGAAATCACTGTTGACTCTGCGTTGTTAGAGGACCGACACACACACACACACACATACACACACACACACATACACACACCACAAACACACACACACACACACACACACACACACACACACACACACACACACACACACACTATTTGATTGATTTAAAATTTGTATTCACAGTTTGTAGAATAGGTAAGTTCAACTAAAGTACAGGTCAATACAAAAGCTGCTACGAGGATAAAACCAGAAGAAAAAAAAACACTTTGACGTGTTTACATCAGGGTCCTCCATTTTCAATTCATCAGAACATTTAAAGACGTACAAATACGCTTCTATGCAAAAAAAAGAAATAAATCATCGTAGTTAAAAAAAGTTTAAAAAGAGGAAAACGTGTAGGCTACAGTAGCCTATGGGAAAGAGGGGGGGGGGACTTTAACTTTTTTGACAGGGGCCAGTTTCGAAATGCAGCCACACGTACTGTAAGTGCTATTTGAGAGCAGTTTTGAAGGAGTCTAGGGATACCAGTAAAGTATATAATCTCTGCCTATACCGACCATTCAGTTTGTGTGAAATCAGTTAAATCATGAATAAAAAGGGGAATGTGTACATACTGTATGTCTGCTGTAGGCTATAGAAGTCACACATTTTTATATCAAATGTTTTCAAAAGCAGCTTTACATGTGAAATCTATCAAGACTGTGCAACTAAATGGCATATTTAATGTCTAAAATGTTTAAATCATTTACTAGCAACCTGCCATAGGCAAGCTCCAAAGTGTCTGTGTGTCAATCTGTCAGTCACAATCACCCCCGTGGCCTGGGCCGTGGCCAGCAGTCCAGGCACCGATTGGCCGGTAGCCCGAGTCTGGCAGTGTGCCGCGGGTTCGACTCCCGATCCCAACGGCCTTTACTGCATGTCACACCCCCATCTCTCTCCCCCATTTCCTGTCAGCCTACTGTCTGTCCCCCTATAAAAAATATAAAATAAAGGCGAAAGCCGCAAAAATATATATAAAAAAAGAAGCTCCAGACCCACAGGAACACGCCCAGGGTACCGGCCCGGTTCCGGCCCGCGTCCGAAACGGTCGAGAAGAAATTACAGTTACCGTGTGGGGGTTACCGGAACATCCAGACCCCCAGGAACGCGCCCAGGGGACCAGCCTGGTTCCGGCGTGCCGCCCCGCGTCTGAAATGGTTGAGAAATGACAGAGTTACCATGTGGGGGTCCCCAGGGGGTCCCTCCACTGTACTGTACTGTACTGTACTGTACTGTACTGTACTGTACTGTACTGTACTGTACTGTACTGTACTGTAATACTGTACGGGAAGAACTCCTTATATGGTCAGCACACTCTATAGTAGGGAGGATTATCACAACAAAACAAAAAAAGAAGTGATATTTGAATTAAGTGAAATCACTGAATATACCTTTAACAAAGTCTTCCTTTGTAACTCGAAAACAAGTTAAATAATATTTTTTTGTAATAGTGATGACGATACATTTTCAATATATTGTGCAGCCCTACTGTACTACTGTACTGTATACTGCCGCACGCACGCACGCACGCAAGCACAACTCACTTAGGCTAAATCATGGGCCAGAACGCCAGAAAATACACTAAAATGCCACAATAAATTCAAAATATAGCTCCAAGAGTCTGGTTATGTGAGTATCTAAGGGCCATCAAATATGTAATTTTACATCAAGTCCAAAGCTCTGGCCCTTATACATTACAGCATATAGGCCCTCAAATATTCTAAACTTTTTTACTTTGTTAACCCTACTCCTGTATAGTGTGTTCTTTTCTCTTCTTGCTGCAGAGCTATACCGTATTGGTTCCATATAACCATCTCTTGACATGGAAAAACTAAAGCCACACAGCCGCTCACAGATGTATGTGGTGGTCTGCCATATCCTTTGACAGACCACCGAGGCTGTTCGTGCTGAATGTTGGTATCAACAGGATGTGTAGCTCGCATGCATTTTGAGAGGCCTAGTAGAATGGACTCATTTTAGTCAGCGGTGCAGTTGACATCTTTCATTTTGGTTTCCAGGAAACACACGCACGCACGCACGCACGCACGCACGCACGCACGCACGCACGCACGCACGCACGCACGCACGCACACACACACGCACACACACACACTATTCTATAATATTTTTGCGGCTTTCGCCTTTATTTTATATTTTTTATAGGGGGACAGACAGTAGGCTGACAGGAAATGGGGGAGAGAGATGGGGGTGTGACATGCAGTAAAGGCCCGCGGCACACTGCCAGACTCGGGCTACCGGCCAAGCGGTGCCTGGACTGCTGGCCACGGCCCAGGCCACGGGGGTGATTGTGACTGACAGATTGACACACAGACACTTTGGAGCTTGCCTATGGCAGGTTGCTAGTAAATGATTTAAACATTTTAGACATTAAATATGCCATTTAGTTGCACAGTCTTGATAGATTTCACAGCTGCTTTTGAAAACATTTGATATAAAAATGTGTGACTTCTATAGCCTACAGCAGACATACAGTATGTACACATTCCCCTTTTTATTCATGATTTAACTGATTTCACACAAACTGAATGGTCGGTATAGGCAGAGATTATATACTGGTATCCCTAGACTCCTTCAAAACTGCTATCAAATAGCACTTA
Source organism: Electrona antarctica (assembly GCF_951216825.1). Lineage (NCBI taxonomy): Eukaryota > Metazoa > Chordata > Actinopteri > Myctophiformes > Myctophidae > Electrona > Electrona antarctica. The sequence continues at coordinate 14,740,172 of NC_136805.1, forward strand.
CAGTCAATCAATCAATCAATCAATCTTTATTTATATAGCACATTTCATACAACGGGTGCAGTTCAAAGTGCTTTACAGTGCTTTACAGAGCAAAAATAAAACAAGAAAAAAACAGTACATGTGGCTGCATTTCGAAACTGGCCCCTGTCAAAAAAGTTCCCCCCCCCCCCCCTCTTTCCCATAGGCTACTGTACACGTTTTCCTCTTTTTAAACTTTTTTTAACTACGATGATTTCTTTCTTTTTTTTGCATAGAAGCGTATTTGTACGTCTTTAAATGTTCTGATGAATTGAAAATGGAGGACCCTGATGTAAACACGTCTAAGTGTTTTTTTTTCTTCTGGTTTTATCCTCGTAGCAGCTTTTGTATTGACCTGTACTTTAGTTGAACTTACATATTCTACAAACTGTGAATACAAATTTTAAATCAATCAAATAGTGTGTGTGTGTGTGTGTGTGTGTGTGTGTGTGTGTGTGTGTGTGTGCGTGCGTGCGTGCGTGCGTGCGTGCGTGCGTGCGTGCGTGCGTGCGTGCGTGCGTGCGTGCGTGCGTGCCTGCTTGCGTGCTTGCGTGCGTGCGTGTGTGGTGTGTGTGTGTGTGTGTGTGTGTGTGTGTGTGTGTGTGTGTGTGTGTGTGTGTGTGTGTGTTTGTGGTGTGTGTGTGTGTGTGTGTGTGTGTGTGTGTGTGTGTGTGTGTGTGTGTGTGTGTCGGTCCTCTAACAACGCAGATTCAACAGTGATACAACCACACACGGAGATTTTGAAAACATGACCAATGACAAAAAACTCCCATATCTGCTGGGCGAAGTACAACAATGTGCAAACACAGCAGCAAGATTCGTGAGTTGCTGTGATAGGAGAAGGATATCAAACGGAACACAACCACCCTAAAGACTAATCATTGTGTATATTCCTGCACTATACCTGCATCCAGTGATCTTGGTACAATATAGAAATTGATCTATTGAAGATTCTGACGTTCAAATGTACATATTTTTTGTTTTGATTGTATTGCTGTATTGTTGTATTGTGCTTTCTGCTTTGGCAATGTAAACGTATGTTTTCTCATGCCAATAAAGCCCTTTGAATTGAATTGAATTGAATTGATTTCACTTCCACCATTATGAGGTGCCACAAATGTCACAGTTTGATGCAGAAATGGGATTTTTTTGTTGTTGGTATAATTACTGCTTATTGATTGTATCTATCCTTTGGGGGAGGATCTTTTATAAATCCAATTCGCTTTTTTTCTCCCTTCCTGCATAATTGTCTTGTATTTTCTGTATTTTTATTTCTATTTTCTGTATTGTTGTATTTTTTGTCTTTGTGTGTTTTCTCAAGTGATCAAGTGATCAAATCAAATCAAATGGATCTTGGGCTGGCCTGCAAGTTTGACAGGAAGTGCATTTTCATGTTCCTCCCAGTCACATGATGCATTTTCCACTTAGTAAACCTTGATCATCAGACTAAACCTTTCATTTGAGGCAGCTTTCCGTCAAAACAATGACTGACAAATTGTTTGTTCTGCTTCTTCTTAGAACAGTGTGTAAGTACATCTATTTTACGATGCTCTAAGAACAATATTTAACTCCGTAAAAACCTAGGCTATAATACAGCATTTCATGTATATTAGATATAGGATTACTATCTGGATAGGAATCCAGATAAGATTTTAATTTACATTTCATAGTTGTATTAATGTCTTTTTTGTCTTTTCTTACAATTAAAATTAAATTACATTCCAAACTTCTCATTCTATTTGATTTCTCACTTTTTTGTATTTGCTGTGTCTGGTGACTATACCATTGTTCTCTCTTCTTCAGCCTTGATTCAGGTTCCCCAGCAAATCCCATTGAAAATTGTCAAAATCCATGAAACCATTACTTTACGATGTCCACGAAATTACGATGGGGAGTTTCTTTTCTGGTATAAGCAAAGGCTGGGACATACGCTCCAACAGATTTCTAAGGGGACCTATGACAAAACAGAACTACGGGCACAGTTTAACAACTCACGTTTCATCGTGGCAACAAGCATGGCCGATTCCAATCTAACCATTAAAAACATCAACAAAGACGATGAAGCTACGTACTTCTGTGGCGTAGGATCTCGATTTTCTATTGAATATGACAACGGCTCATATTTGGTTGTAAACGGTACAGTATGTCGCATTCAGTCTCTATGTATTACACTATTGATTACACCTTACACTTATCTGAATTGTACTGTTGACATATGAACATATTAATTGCTGTAGTTACATATGAATGTACTGTACTGTACATAGGCCTATTGAATCTTGTCCATTAATGTAAAATCTCTAATGTCTTGTATTCCATTCTATTCTATTAACAGAGTCAGACCATGAAAGGTCCATCAACCAGACTTTGTTACCGGTGTCTGGGTCAGTCCCGCTCGGAGGCCGGGTGACCCTCCAGTGCTGGGTTGTCTCTGGGAGTAGAGGAGATGATGCCCAGTGTACTGGAGGACACAATGTGTTCTGGTTCCGAAATGAGTCCCATCCTGGCATGGTTTCATCTCACTGGGACAGGAGTAGAGGATGTCAAACCGAGGCTGGTTCTGCTCCACAGAGATGTGTCTACAGTCTCTCCACAGACAGTGTCCTCTCCTCTGATGCTGGGATGTACTACTGTGCTGTGGCTGCATGTGGAGAGATACTCTTTGGCAAAGGAGTTAAGCTGGAGATAAGTAGGATATGCATTTGTTTTTTTAACACTGATAATTTAACACAGTAAATTTTGGGGTAATTAACAGAAGACATCACACAAAATGACATTGACATTGTTTATTCCCTCTTCCTTTTAATGCACATATTGTAGGGATATTGACTCAAGTTGGGGAGCCATGTGATAAAACCTTGTAGCTTTTTGGCTCTACAGAGTATACTGTACCTGCACCTTTCACTGTGATATTTATGTATTGTATATTTGTATATTATTAGCCCACATAAACAAACAAACACTATCTCAAAAAGAGAAACTTCTATTTTATGAAGGGAATACAAAAAACATATGATACAAACACCGACAGTATAGGACGGTTCTGCATTGAAATCATTCACTGTTCAGTATGAATACTGTACATTTAAATTAACTTTTGAAATGTTGTAATTACAGGTGTAGTTTGATCAAATTTAATTGATATGTTGTCATTTAGAATTTTATTTGGCTGTTTATTCGGAAGCGATTATAGCTATTTAAGGATTATATTTTCAGTCCGTCATTAACAGATTTGATGTATTGTTTTGTCTCTGTTTCCAGGTCAGAAGCTGGACCCACTTGTCATTGTACTGGGGTTACTATTGGCATGCAGTGTGATCGTGAATGTCATTCAGTCAATATACTACAGCAGAAATGTGAAGAGTGTTCGTGAACATTCCCAAGGTAAAATAGATCCATTGCACATGCATTATAATCCATCATTATGTGTCGATGTTTCTCATGTCTTGGTTACACTTTTTTTTATTATTAAAAGGGAGGTGGTTTGTATTTAAATACCGTGCTGAATATTGAAACGGAGGACACAGTAGGTACAGCGATGGCTCTGGCAAGATTCAGTTTAAAACCTAATCCATTCTTTGTAGTGTGAGTGAGACCATATCAATCAGTGAGACATTATATATATATATATATATATATATATATATATATATATATATATATATATATATATAATCTTTTGCAAGGGAGATGTGTAGTCGGGGGTTGACGCTAAGGTCTCAGAGGCACTTGTCCGTCAGTTTAATCGTCCATTATAAAATTAAGGTATATTTTTTGTTAACTTTAGCATACATTGCCAATATTTAATGAAGATATTTAATGACTAAATGCACTTGCCTGTCTGGCAACCTGAAATCAAACTCCACTTGCCCGAACATTTTATTTACTTGCCATGCAGGGCACTGGGCAGTCGGACAACCGTTAGTGTCAACCCCTTTGTATGTACTGTAGGCTACTGTCCTGCGCCCCACCTCCCCGTCTTTGCAAATTTCTCCATACTACAATAATAATTTTGTTCACTATACTATCTCGTTTCCTTTTAAGTTTAAATAGAATTAGACAAACCAGGCACAGGGACCTTCTGATTCCCAGGCGGCCTCTATACCCATTCAGCTACGGCCACTTAATATTCCTATAGTTCCTACATTAAAGTTGCAACACATTTTGGGTCCCTACTCATAGGTTCAGAAACACTGCCTTAGAAAGCTTATAGTTTCATGTTTATTCCATGCTTTTACTTGTAGGAACATGGAACACTTCGTCTCATCTTGGACGTGTCCGGTCAGCTGTCCATCAGGAACCGGTAATTATTTTTCAAGCAACCAAATCAGTGTTTAGCAATTTGACATTAGTATTTATGGACCTCACATTAATATTCAATATTCCTTTACCATGTGCTTCTCTCCCTGAGTGTGAGCTCTCTCAGGCATATAGGGTTGTGCCGTGGTCATCAAGGTGGTCTTTGTTTCAAGAATCAATACTCATTGTTGATTCAAATGTAATTGCATGATTTAATCACTACTCTGACTGGACTCTAGTGATTTTGGTCACAGCCTGATTAATATAGGTATATCACAATCATTTTTCTCCAGAATGGCGATGATGCGGTGAACTATGCAGCATTGGATTTCTCTGCAAGGAAAGCTAAAGGAAAGAAAAAGATACAGCTGAGAGAATTGAACTCTGAGAGTACATACTCTGCTGTGAGAGTTAGAGAGTAGACTGGCAGTGAAACGCTTCAACATAGTCAACTGTTACATCTGATCTGAGATCAGAACAGATCAGATCAGATCAGATCAGATCAGATTACACCTCCAGGCCAAAAACGTTTCTTTTTAAAGGGGCTTAAATTGATAACATTATAATCATGACTTAAGACAAATCTTACAACTCTCGTTCTACAAAAATAGAACAAATCTATGGTGGCCTGTGCTAACTATTGCTAGTGGATGAGTTAAAATGCAGTAGTGGAGGTAATTCAGCAGGTGCATACTGCAGGTGCATAAGGATCAGGTTATCAGTCATGCAGAGTCTAGATGTACATGCTCTTCTCCAATGGTTCCCAAAGTGAAATTAGAGTTTGCCCGGGACCCAATAGCAGATCTACAAGCTCACAACGCGTTGCACCATGTCACAAGCTTGTAGATCTGCTATTTTCTCTTTTCCTTAAACTTGTTTTTATTTTATTCGTATTTTTTTATGGAAATAATTTGTGTTATTTATGAAGTACTTTCCAAAACTGTTTTTAATTGATGAAAAGTTGTAATTATTTTTTGTTTAAACTTTTTGCTAATCTTTCGATAAAGGCTATAATATATAGGCTTTACTGCATATATTTTTAAATGTAGGAAACGAAAAAAGGGGATATTTACAAAAACGTTTCGATCCAAGACCCGTAAGGGTCGAAACGTTGTTGATTTTATAAAGTTTCCTGCTGGAGCAACTACACAGTGTGCGGACAACCCTCCTCTTAATGTTGAATGAATGAATATGAAGTTAATCATATATGCCCAGTTGCCCACAGTAGGCTATATAACTTGTTTATTTTTGAAGGGTTTTATGTTGAATTATAATGAAATTAGCCTTGATACCCAGGCTTTTATTTTTGTTCACATTAGGCTAAAAAATGAAATGGATATAATGAAATGGATGTACCTAGCCTATATGATTTGTGATTATTTGTGACATAAAATAAATTACAGCTGATCACTGCTTCTAAAAAAAAAGGAAAAATCTCATAAAATAACCCCACCTGTCTCCCTCTGTCAGAATATGAATGACTTTCTGCATATCTTTAGACACATTTCATAATCTTCATTAGCCTACTACTTACTGTCCTGTTTACTTGCCTATATACGTGACGGTGTGATGGCTTATTTTGTCTTATTTTACTTTGACTGAATTCTCTTAATTGTGTACGTTTGTACAATAAAAACAAAATCTTTCTCTTAGTTGTTATTTATTAATCTAAAATGTCAATAGCCTATATTTTTCAATACAAAACAAATTAGAATAAAGGTGTATTGAATTTGTCAGATAGGCCTACTCACTAGAACAGCTAGCTACATAGCTCTCAAACTTTTCCTTGCCAATAAGGACCCCCAAATTGATATAATATATAGCCTATTTGGCAATTTTTTCAAACACTTTCGAGATTTTGTTAAGTAAGTAGGCCTATCAAAATAAATTTGCTTGGGAGTTGGGACCCCCTGCAACGCCTTCAAGGGCCCCTGGGGGTCCCCGGACACCACTTTGAGAACCAATGGTCTAGCCCTAGAAGGTAAACAGGATACAGTCGCATCACGTACCTCACCTAGGCTCCAAAGAAGCAGGCTCACCGGTTTTAATTTCCCACCGTAAAATTAAAAAATATATATCGTCATGACAAACTGCAGTGAGTGGATTCTCCAGGTGAGTTAGATTAGGCTACCTAGTTAGCTGCGTAGCATAATGCAATATGTGTAATTAGGTTTTACTTGTAAAACAAACTACTCAGATAAAGCACGTCGTGTGCTGTCAAGTGTCCTTGTATTGAGCTGTTTTATTGTAATTTGTAATGCTTATGCAACCTGCAGGCATTAAAGCACATAAAGGTAATGAAATGAAATGATTACTATATTTACCCAGGGTATCTGGGCTAAGCTCAAGAACTTGTTTCCAGCCAGGCCCTGCTCATAGAACACATTTCATCGTAGTGGTTCAATGCCTTGTTCAAGGGCACTTCAGCGGTGGTAATTTTAACGTGTCGGACCGCTGATTCGAACTGGCGACCTTCCGGTATCAAGACCGATCCGCTATCCGTTCGGCCACCGCTGCCACTGAGGTAGCCTGTGGTTGTGGCTAAATCTGTAAGTATAGGCTTGTAAAGATAAAAAGGCCAGATACATAATTTGTTTGGACATTGAAATGCTGAAGGTGCACGTGCATGCCATGCATGGGTCCAGGGTTATACCTACTACTTTTAAATAAATACAGAATGTTTTGTCAGGGTGGTCACAGTCACAGAACCAACTATCCTTGATACAACAAGCTGTTACAATTCCAAACATGCAATCATAACCAGCTTTAATTACTTTAGTCTAAATTAGTAGCTTAATGACTAGTAATAAAATGTTATTGTCTATTTTGTGTCCAATTTGTATTTAGTTCATAAAGTTAACATCTAACTATAAATGCACCAAGTCTCTGTGTGTACGTCTGTAATCCACGTAACTCGAGAACCGTTAGCCCCACCGACTTCAAATTCGACACACGCGTTTCACAAATTCACACCACCACAGGGAGTGCAGTGCCCGGCGGTGTCGAGTCGGTCGGACCTGCACGGTTGTCCAGAACCGCTTCTGCCTGGGCTGGCGCCCGGTCTAGAGCCCAACTCGGCACCGCCAACTCAGCGTATGAGTAGCACGGCTTGAAGTTGAGTAGCACGGCTTGAAGTTGAGTAGCACGGCTTGAAGTTGAGTAGCACGGCTTGAAGTTGTGCGGTAAGTATTGGGAGCTGATGGTAGGTGTTGCGCTCCACCTCAGCAAACCATCTCCCAGAGGTCTAGCACATTGAAACCACAATAAGCCTCTCTGACTGACTTACTTATATTACTTATATAGCAAAAATAGCTCAAAACGTGCCTTGAGCTTGTAGATCGGCTATTTTTGCTACGACAGTAATATGCAATGTAGCTCTCTGGAGTGAGTGTGGAAATTTAGTAGCCCTCTGGAGTGAGTGTGGAAGTAGTGGCCCTCTGGAGTGAGTGTGGAAATATAGTGGCCCTCTGGAGTGAATGTGGAAATATAGTGGCCCTCTCCATCGTCAAAGTTGCCCACTGCTGTTAAAGTACAAATTTCAGAGTAAAGTTTCTATTTACAGTAATATCAATGCACTGCTGTATTCATGGATTAATTTAAAGTTCTCAGGCGCCACAACTGATTTCAGATTATTGGATAACAGAGTCACTTTCTCTGTTGTGTGCCGCAGAGTCACTTTCTCTGTTGTGTGCCGGTGTTGCACACTGAAAATAGCTTGCAGATCGGCTATTTTATGATGAGGAATGGTAAAGAGGTGGATTTATTTCCCCTTCTTAGAAATGTAATGTAATGTGGTTCTCAACCTTTTCAAGCCGTGACCCCCAAAATAATCATATTTGATTGACAAGCACTTGGTATGTAGGAGTTGAGGAATTCCATTTTCGGTCCCAAAAAAAATAAAATAAAAAAGAAAATAGCAGATCTACAAGGTCACAACGCCTCACTTTGAGCTGTGAGCTTGTAGATCTGCTATTTTCATATATAAGTACAGTACTTTGATACTGTCTACCGCTGCCAATGATCGCTTCATTGAAAGTTATATTGTAGCAAGTATTTCAACCTGATTAACACATCTAGATTTCAATTTAATCTCTCAATTTAGGTGGACAACCTTGCTTGGAGGGCTATGAATGTGGAATGTGGAACCCCCCTCCCCCAGCAGCAGAGGAATAAAGTACTGGCAAGCTAGCCATGTACTGGGCTCGAGATCACTGGAGACACCGCCAGGTTCTAATCTATCTCTATCCATGGATTCCAATTGGTTTGACCCTGGCCATCATTTGCAGTACACAACTGATGAAGTCGGGTAGAAGACGGTTCAAGCCTTCAAGGTAGGAACCTTTTTTTCTTTTTTTTTTGCTGCTGCTGCTGCTACTGCTGCTGCTGCTTGTGTTGTATGCTGTGTGTATACATTACTAATGTAGCCTGGCCCAGCCAGCGTGATTTCTGGTGGTCTAGAGGGGCGGGTGCCATAGGGAGTGGGCGGCCACCGAGAAGGCCCTGTCACTCCTAGGTTTGTCTCTTATGGGGATGTCCAGGAGGTTGGCATCACACGACATGAGGGTGTGGTCACCGTGGTGTTGCAGGAGCTCAAAGAGGCAGAGAGGAGCCTGGCTGTTTAGGGCCTTGTAAATTTATTCTCTGAGAGCCAGAGGAGGTCACAGAGGACTGGTATGATGCGGAATCTTTAGTATAGTAGCCTATAAGTCACTCATGTTATACTGTCCCCATTGGGGGGGAAATGGGGGCGAGTGTGTTTTTTGGGCATGGTTCCGGAACTTCCGGCATGGTTCTTGCTTATTTTATCTGTAATGTAACATAGACATTTTCTCTCAAAGCATGTATATTTGTAACTGTGATCAATATTATTTTATTGAACTGTAGTACTAACTTTAGATTTATAAAGTCCTATTCCACATAACACGACAATCTTGGATCTTGGTACAATGGACAATGCTTGGTATCAATCTCATATAGTACAAATCTATGGCAACTACTCCCCAAAACACCTATCACTGATATGCACAATGTTGAACATGTATGAAACATACAGCCATGGGTGTCTACTTTCTGAAAAAGGAATTGCTGCAGGCTACAGTTATTTTTTATTCAGCAGGCTGCAGTGAAATAGACACGAATGTGTGCTTTTGGGGCGTACGTTTATATGGAAGCACAAACAATATTGACAATAGTCTCTGAATGAATTATTAATCAATCCTGCTTGTGCTTCTCTTTTTCTGATGAGAGATATCTCTACATGTCTCTTAAGGGTTTCCTTCTAAGGCCTTTGGGATTGATCGATCTATAGACAGACATATTATATTAAATAATTTAAAGCAAAACTTGCCCACAGTGAGTAATAGTGATAGTATAACATGACCCCCCCTTCCCCCAAGCCAGAGTATATAAGAAATAGCTGCCACAATGTTTCAACAGAGATATTGTTCTGGTTTACTAGAGTAAAAATATTAGACATATTAAATTATCTAAGTTGTGTCCTATTCGCGGATGACACAAGTCTGTATTGCTCAGGGGGGAGCTTCGACCGGCTCCTGGATACAGTAGAGAAGGAGCTTAGAATGTTTGATATTAATAAACTGTCTCTAAACTTAAGCAAAACTAAATTCATAATTTTTGGTAACAGGAAAATAGACAAACGGATCAAAATTAAGTTCGCCGATGTTGAAATTGAACAAGTGCTGAACACTACATTTCTAGGTGTTATAATTGACAATAAACTTAATTGGAAATCTCACATAAACAATTTAAGAACCAAACTCTCAAAAACAATTGCAGTACTATACAAGATGAGACCAATTTTGAACCAGAAGTCACTCCACTTACTGTATTGCTCCCTCGTACTTCCGCACATCAGTTATTCTGTGGAAGTATGGGGGAGCAACTATCAAACATCAACCCAATATTCTTACTTCAAAAGAAAGCAATCAGAATTATAAATCACGCAGATTACTATGCACCAACAAATCCACTTTTTATTCAGTTACATACCCTAAAATGACATGATCTTGTAGACTTCACAACAGCAGTTATAATGTACAAAGTGCATAACAGACTTCTTCCGGGCTGTATCCAGGAACTGTTTGAGGCTAGAGATAGTAGGTACAATCTTAGGGGATTTGGCATCTTTAAGGGGACAAAGGCAAGAACAAACAAAAAAGGGAGATCTATAACACAAATAATAGTATAAAAGTATAAAACATTAACAATATAGTATGCCACCCATAAATCATATCTTTAAGATATGATTTATACTTAATAATATATACTTAATAAGATATTATCTTATTAAGTATATATTCATTAAGATATAGTAATGTAGAATAACCTTTATTTTCACGTGCAATTGTGAATTCTGAGTGATCAAATTAGTGTTCTCCTATTCTCTTTCTTTTTTCTGTATTTTTATTTGTGTTTGTATTTTTTCCCTCTGTTTGTCTGTTTCACCCTGTTTGTTTACTGCCCCCCCCCCCCCCCCCCCCCCCCGTATGTTAGATGTTTATATTATTCTTTTTTTCCTTACAAGTCTGCTAGGTGTAAATAGGATAGGCAAAATAACTAAAAATTACGTCATTAAAATATCTGTGTTGTAACAATGAGCAATGATGAAATCAACAACAAAAGTAATGATTCAATGCATTACAAACAGTACAAAAAGTACAGTCCATTCTGTACATGACTGAGTCCCTGATCTGTGTCCTTGTGTTCACTGTTGTTCCTCTGGTGGTTCTGCTCCACCCTGATCAGCATGTACTGACTGGAAAAACCCAGCCTGAGAGTAGGACACAACAACATACACATGAGGAGAAAAACTAGAATAAATATACAGCAAAGCAGATTTAACGCTCTAGTGTGGCCCACGGAGCGCCCCCTTGTGACCCTTGGAAGGACAAAAAAAAAAGATATATATATACCATATATATTTTTTCCGAGGGCTAATGAATGTTACAAGTATGGTGTGGGCGATATAAAGTGTGAGAATACCATAATGTCAGTAATCCTTAATCATATTCAATGATATTCAAGGGCTTTTGGAGAGAAATTAGACTTTAATGTCAAGGCAATTATGTTTATGCACTGTCAAATAGGTCTACATCTATTCTAAGGTAGCATATACCTGTATACACATATTATCCTGCTCATTACTGTGCAGACATGTATTATATATACATAAATCTTCGTGTTTGAGCACAAAATGCATTTTGAGAACCCACAAAATGTCTGTGCGGCCCCCCACACACCCCTGCTCTAGTGGCAAAATAACAACTACAATATAAAAATAGCAGATGCTGGGAATTTCCTAGTTAATGCACCTTGATTAGGATACGATGCGAGACATTATTGAATGGATACGTTTTGAACATTCATAAAACAATTAGTCTGCCTGGGCTAAAACCGTTTTTGAGACCGTTTTAAAGCGGTCTGGCCTGACTAGTTGCAGAGCGGTGCCATTTGGGGATAATGGCTGCAGGTAGTTGCAATGAGTTGCAAGTAGATTAGAACACAGTAGGATACTGCTATTACCTTGTATAAGCCAGCAGTGATCAAAGCCAAAAGAACAAGTCCTCCCACGGTTCCACCAATGATCGCATTGGTGAGGTCTGTCTCAGTGTACACCTCTACTGTTGCCACAATCTGAGGAGTGGTCACAAGAACAACTACATTTCATTCACATTCTTTAAATCATAATTTGTCTTCTTTGTTCTAAATGACACAGAGTGACATTAACATATAGATTCAATGTTACCTGTCGAACTGGGGGTTTGTTTTCAGACTCTGGTGAAAAAAAGATGTATTTGTTTCTGTCATACTCCCAAGTGGCTGTGCTGATCAAACGGAATTTGGCAGACTGGAGACCAATCTGTGGGTCAGAAACAAAGAGGGAAGAGGATGAGAAGCAGTCTTTGTTAGAGACAATTGAGAGACGGTGAATGAATGTAAACGTTTATAAATCTACAATAATTGTAGAATTGCAGAAATATTCTTATGACAACTACTGTAGACTTTTATTGATTGGTTGTGTCACTATGAACATTATTAAAAATCATGAATATTAAAACATGTTCCCAAATTGTAGTCTGAGAAAATGTTTATATGAATTGTCCGTCCGTGTGTCCCCACATTATCTCAAGAACCGTCTGACAGAGAGAGTAATGTGCCAAATGGGAAGTTGTTTGGATCAGCAGCAAAGTCTGAATAGTTCTGTGAATCTCAATATATGGAGTAGGCTACTGACAACGGGTACAATATTGCATAACCAGAGGGCATGCGTTCCCAACGGGCATCGGCCTAGTCATTTTAATGATGAATGTTAAAAAGAAAGGAGTAGTCCTGCACATTGTCTTCAATGTTGGGGGTTGGGGGTCAGGGGTGGGGTGGGAGAAGGGGAGCAAGCTAACTGTACCTGTATGTGTATGTCCTGTGTATTTGTACTGTATGTCATGTTGTGTCTTTAGTACTGTGTACTTGCAGCTGTAATTTTGTATGTATAGGACCCCCTCTAAAACGAGATGCTGCATCTCAAGGGGCCATCCTCTCAATAAAGTTCAAAGTTCACTTACAGAATACATGCTGTATCACTTCATTGAAGTAGGCAACAGATACTCATGAATGTCAGTTGAGTGAAAGTGTACAATTAATTCTTGAGGTAGCTTTAACCCTGTACTGATCCTTTACCTGTACACTAGTATATTGAGATCATTTATACGTATTGAGTAAACGCCACATATCATAGATAGACGTTGTTATTTACCTGCTCGATCCATCCGGAGCTCAGGTTAGCAGAGAGTTTGTAAACGTGTCCATCACAAGACGTGTTGCATCTGAACACTGCACACCTGGCAACGGAGCAGTCCTATTGGCAATTAAAAGAGAGATTAAACCAAAGTCATTCATGTTGGACAAAATAAATGTGTGCAATTTGTGGATGGCAAGACATATTTACCACAGTAAGATCTTTCTTGATGTTATCTACAACATCTGAGCGAGTAGGTTCCTCGTCGTTGTGTTTGTCGCAGCCTAGAATCTGAACGTTGGACAACATATCATTAGAGTCACATCCATAGAAGCACAACTCATTGAACTGAATCTGTCATGAGAAATACACGGAGCAGTTTGCACTAGGTTGGTGTGTTTGAGCTCCAATATCATGCATTGAAGTGTCCATCCATGTGAGTTACCTCTATACTACCAGGATTCACCCAGATGTCTGCATCACCAAGCCTCACTGGCACCTTGATGACCACAGTAACATTAACGGCTCTCCCAGTATTTTCAACCTGAGAGAAGATGTTAGAAAGAGGGGTGAGGTATTCCTTAATGTCGCAGTAAACCAGTAAACCTAAACACTGAATTATATTGTTAAAAGATTTGCATAACATTTTACCTTAATTGATTGCGGATGTGGTGTTTGCAGATCATTTCTTCCAAAAATAAATTTGGTGTAGAGTGAACTGAATGAAAATATTAAGAATAGTTTTATTAAATATAAAACCTTGCCGAGGTTTGATCTGCTAAGTGCTAACCAGTCAAAAGAAAATGATTAAATTAAATACAGTGAGTGGCTGACTTTGTGAATGACAAAAAAACAATGCAAACCTTGGATTGAAAATGGATAGAAAAATGCTGTACTTCACATCAATCTCCTTCTGTTGATAAAGTTCACTTTCTTGGGAATGCTTAGCATTTGCACTGAAACAGAAAACAAATGATTCCTAGGAATGTAATAATATAAAGCACACAATCACACAAGTGCAAAGTTTTCCACCAGATAACCGTACCTTGTGGCATTTGCAGTGATCAGAATCTTTCTGTCAAGTTCACTGTTGGTATCTATCCCATAGGAGACAGTGAAAACAACCTAGAATGGAATGAGAGAAAACAGAGAAAGTGCTTTGACCCAATGTATTCATCTACGAAAACAGTAGAACATACATTTTCAAAGTTATTTTTGATCTGATTATTCAGAGGTGTGTGAGCAGAAGCTGGGTTAGAATAGCAATCTAAAAGTCGAACCTTGGCATTGCTTTTGAAAACAGGCTTGTCAATGGTGCAGTCACTCTTCCCCCGTGACGAACCATTCTTAGCGTCTAAAGAGTTGCATTCCACTCTTCCCTTGGTAAAGACAGAAAACCACAAGGCATGTTAATCACATATCTTTAACGAATGAGAACAACGTATTAAGGCTGAACTTGATGTCAGTTATATAATATTGCATAGTACCATGGCAATACTGCCTTACCTGCTGTATGGTGAACTTCCTGTATGAGAGCCCAGGAGGGTATGTGAGAGTGACACGACTGTTGTACGAGTTCTCCTCTCTGTTCTCAACTGACACAGTTACGTTCAACAGATCATCTATGCCCACTCTAACCTCTGTAGAGCTGATTATGATGCAAAAATGGAAAAGGAAAAAAGTTTTAATTTCCAGGTTTCCCACAGTCATGAAATTCCTGGAAATATATTTTTATTTTAAAAAGAGAGAAAGTTTTCCAGGCCTGGAAAAGTTTTAGAATTAATCAAATGCATTACAAAATGTTTGGATATACAGTACCTTGTTTTTGTCTAACATAGAATGTAGTGCTGGGCTGCACAAGCTGCGTGAGTGTGGCCTAATGTATACAGGACATGAATAATAGATCTACAAGCTAACAACACGTTGCACCGTGATACTGTCACCTTCGCTCAAGTCTGTCTTGGTGCATTGATGACACTGGAGTAAGAGCCTAATTATTGCACCAGATGAATGCTTTTGTCTGGATATGAGATTGAATACTTGTGGATAAAGTTATGGAAAAGCTTTGAAAATTCATTGTTAATGTGTGGGAAGTGGGGATTTACAGTTCTTCTTAATCTTGAGAGTAGGTTGAATCATAAGGTGGAAAGGCAAAATGTGGTTTTAACATCCTCTGCTGGTCAACCCAAGAAATACACATTACTAATGAATTGCTTTAGCCTGTTTTCCAGCCCATAGACCACGCCCACTCACTGGAATTGCTTCCAAATTGGATCTAATCAGAATGCTATTGAAGAAGAATGTATTTTTTTTCTCTTCTCAATAACCTAGAACAGTTCAGGTAATATGTCAACAAAAGACAAATGCATTACTTTCTGGTGAAATATGTGCCTTTTCTTTTTGTAACTCTTATACCGTACGGGCGTACGTGTTCTATTGAATAAATCACATTTCAATCTAAAAGTGCTTACAAAACCCCTCTTTCTACGTCCAATTTCGGCAAGTTGGTGCACCCAATTGTTTGAGCATTTTGAGCTGTGTCTTGTTTTTATTTATGTCTGTGGTTCTTGTACAGTATTGTAGCTACCTCCCGGTCTGTACAGAACTTTGGTCAAGGAGAGTTGTTCTTAATTCTTTTACTGCTAAGTATGAACATATTCTATTGCTACCAGGCAGCAATAGTAACCTGTATAGAATTACTATTTGTCTGTGTGTTGTACATTTAAGTCAGTCGTCTATGCTACTGATATGCCTGTAAATGTACAAAGGAATTTATTGTAGCAATAAAGAAATCAATTGGATAGCATTCCTGTGCTAGTACTGTAGGTATCAAGGCATCAAGACGGCAGGTCTCATTCCCCTTGTATTCTAACATGTTGTATGATGGGAACCAGTGCTGACTCATCAACACTTATGTGTACATTATGACTCACCCGGTAAAGTTGAAATCAACTTTGAGGTTGTCAGTAGTGTCAAACTTTAACTGTTGTACAAGGGAGAAAGTCAACCGTGTTAATCACATATTGTAACAATGAGATGATGATACAGTTAAGGTGCTAAGTCCAGCAGTGGATTTGCTGCATGTCACTCCCCAACTCTCCCTGTTTCCTGTCTCTACTGCTGTTCTATATCGAATAAAAGCAAAATATCAAGCTCTCAAGGCAATGGGTAGTCTGTCTATTCTCCATCTCTAAATAAAAATAATGACCATTGAATTTTACAGAAATATTTGACCCATGAAATGACAGATAGACAGACAGGCATCATTTAAAGGTAACTTACATGATGATAGGTGGTTGTTTGAGCTTGCTGTGCAAGGCTTGGACTGAGTTTGTCTGAAGATGGAACACCTTCAAAGGTGAATCCAAGTTCATTACAAAGTTCATTCACAACATCCTCTGGACAAGCCTGCAATGACAGAGCGTTATTATCATAAAGATTCACAGTCAAAATATTATAAATGGGATTTTTGATTATTTTTAGGTTACCAACCTACCTTAATGTTGAATTCATGTGAGAAGCAGTGTGTCTTTGCCATGTCAAGGGTAAAAGTGTTGAACAGCTGTCGTTGTTTTGGTGTCTCGATGTAAGCGCGGTTGTGGGTTGAATCCAGCGTCAATGTGTAATTAATCTGTGCTTGAACTGGAGCAGTTTAGACTTTGATTAAAAGGTTAATCTTTACATGAAATTAATGTAAAAGTCTAAAATGGCTCTATGGTGTGTATATTGTGTATATAGATTGTATTAAACCTGTCTCCACATCCACAGTAGAATGGTTAGTCATAGTGAAACAGACTTTAGCTGTGTTGTTAGAAGGAGAATTGCAGTCTGAGTTGTTGGTGGGGATCTGGTCTGGGCTGAATGTCACCTGTGCTTCCACCATTACTATTGGCTTAGATCTGGAAATGAGAGAGCAATACAATTCATCACATGTTGAATCGCATGCCTGTATAGAGTACAGAGCACCTCCAAAAAGCACATTATGGTGCCACAAATGCAAGAAGTTGTACTGTATGTCATAGAAATGCTATGACATGCAACCCAGCCTAGGGGATACAGTATGCACTCTGTGGAGCGTTTAGCGTTTGTAATTATAGAGTCTGGTAGCATATTCTGATGTCATTGTCTCTATGAGGCCGAAGGCATGGGGGGAGAGGGGTGTGTGTGTGTGTGTGTGTGTGTGTGTGTGTGTGTGTGTGTGTGTGTGTGTGTGTGTGTGTGTGTGTGTGTGTGTGTGTGTGTGTGTGTGTGTGTGTGTGTGTGTGTGTGTGTGTGTGTGTGTGTGTGTGTGTGTGTGTGTGTGTGTGTGTGTGTGTGTGTGTGTGTGTGTGTGTGTGTGTGTGTGTGAAGAGACAGCTAATTTCTGGCACCGTTGGCTTGATCGCAGCCAAACTCTGCGCACACACACCCCCTGGTTGCCAGTGCTGAAGCTCTGCCCCAAAATGTTCACATAGGCCTGTTATAGCGCCACTAGGAGGTCAGGTTTTGCAAAACACATTTTATTTTTTATCCCATTTTTTCACCCAGTGTCAATTGGGTGAAACACACAGACGGTACACCTACAGATTTTGTCCAAACGTCACACAAATTGGTACACAGTCTCTATATAGCCAGTAAGCGAAACGGGTCTTTCAGATTTTTCATACTCCATCCTGATTGGCTAAGATTGGCTTCCAAAGTTCTCCGTTTTGAACAAAATACCGCAAATCATGCACACATCGGGCCGTTTCCGTGACATTTTGCACACACATTCCCAATAGGCTGAGGAAGAAATGCCACTTCAAAAAACGCTCCTAACCTGGTGGAGACCTGTGCCCCGAGGGGCACTTTTTCTAGTTTGTAGTGAAATTGTCAAATTCTCAGGTTAAAAAAAAGTTGGTTGAAAGACCTTTTTGGTGATTTGTTGGAAATGGATCATTTTTTATCACGTTTGAGGTCTTAGAACATAGCAGAATAACAACAGGATATACATTTCACCATTCTTTATAATTACCTGAGTAGAAGGACAGCACCATTTGAACCCACTGCTAAGTCAGGCAGACTGTCTCCACTGAGGTCAAAAGAAGACTGGCTAATGGACAGACCAAAGAAGCGCAGTCCAGGCTGGACATCAGAGGCAGGAATTCTCTACATGAGGAAGAAAGGAATGACAATATTTTAACCGATACAATTAGAACGTTGCATGAATCCATGGAAACTGGATTAAACTCTGACTCTCTCTCTCACACACACACACACACACACACACACACCTGTGAATATATGGGATTGACGGTTTGTCTTCCATCACCATGGAAAATATAGATGCTTCCTTGACCACCATTCTCTAGCGGTGCTCCCACAGCCAAATCATTTAATCCATCACTGTTGAGGTCAGGCAGTGGAGCAAGAGAGGAACCAAACCTTCCTCTTTGTCCTGCAACACCTTTCAACACCGCTTGTTTATCGAATAGACAATATGCTCTCTGGTGGGAAAACAGGAATGAGAATTATACTTTGAATACCTGATGTCAATTTTATGTGTTTGATGATGAGTTAAACATGCTGTACCCCGTGAGTAAGACTGCAGACGTAGACCCTGCCCTCTCGATCTTTCTCCGTGAATGTAGGAGCAGATATGAGGATTATATCAGTGTATCCCATTTGATCCCCATCCACATCCATGGTACAAACCTCTGCCCCAAAATATGCCCCAATCTGAAACTGAGAAGTCATTGTTCAAAGCAGGAATGACGTTTATTAGAAAATACATTTCTATTTTCCTTCATGTTCTGTGAATAATATTTGAATACAAAGTACAAACCTGTGGATCTGTTGAGGGGTCAATCATTTGGGAGGTTTCGTTGGAGAACACCATTACCATCCCCATGTGTTTATATCTTGGAGCACCTACAACGGTGAGAATGGCACTTTTTCCTATGGCAATTGCCATGGAGTAACCTAGGAGAAAAGAGCACTGATTTAAAATATACATTTTAAAAATATTTAATTATGCTTTGGCTGGCTGGCTGCATACTACTGTGTATATACTGTACAGTAGGTGATTATCACAATACTGTCACAGTCTTAATGAGAAGCCACCCCTAGAAGAAATATTATGCAACATACATACAGTACATTTCTTTAGTTGGTGGTCACTGTATTACAATACAGCAGGGGCTCAGGTCACCGCTTAAATAACCTTTTCATCCACGGCACTCCTGAATTATATTGTTTCTTTATAGCACCTTTTGTCATTAACAGTACATAAATATTTAAATCTTTTCCCTAGGGATGTTAACAATTAATCGCCGTTAAGAAATTCTTCGATTAAATAGTTAACAATTTATAAAATTCTGCGATTCTATCATTGGGCCGACGGATTTCTGTGAATGTAATGCTGTCTTTACGTGCGCTTGGTGTGTGGTCGAGGAATGCGACCGGTTAAAAAAAGTCCCCCCACCTTTGTAGCCACAGAAACATCACATGTTAATGTATCGATTAATACATTAAAGGGACACTTCACCCTTTTTGCAAAAAAATATGTTAATGATGTTTAGAAGAATTCTAAACACTTTCCTGATGGTCTTTATGTGTGTAATATGTGGTTTTAGATATTTTAGATTTTGGCAATGAGCCCAGTGTCTCTGATGTCATGGACACTGGGCTCTCTTACTTTCTGGACTACATGTTGTCTCAGTAAGACAGCCCTCCCCCTATCCACAAGGTGGAGCAGTGCATTAAAGCATTATGGGAATTGTAGTCCAGGAAGGAAGTGAGCCCAGTGTCCATGACATCAGAGACACTGGGCTCACTGCTAAAATCTAAAATATCTAAAACCACATATTACACACACAAAGACCCCCAGGAAAGTGTTATAAATCTTCTAAACGTCATTAACATATATTATTTTGCAAAAAAGGGTGAATTGTCCCTTTAACGTATTAATCGATAATTTGCCAAAGTAAATAAGCCTAAATAAGCCAAAGATACAGACAGTACGAGAAAGACGCCTGAGGGCGAGGTCGCATGCACGCATCCGCCTGGGTGACAGCAGACTGCTGGGCGAGCGATGGCGCTTTGGCATGGGGGGTCAGATCAACATATGGAATGAATTCTGTACAGGCCATATATGGAGCGTGTCTTGAGTGTACTGGGTTTGATGAGGTCAGATCAACATAAGGAATGTCAGAACAGGTCAACTCCATCTATGGAGATCTAAGGGTGGCAGCGGGGGCAGTGTCTTGAGTGCCATTGATGAGGGCCCAGGTAGGGCCGGGCCTTAATTTTCGGGCCTGTTGAGAAATCTACTTTTCGTCTGCTGCCGGGCACAGCTGCACTAATAACTTTGGGGCAGGCCCGTCTAGAGTTTAAATGGACAGGTATCAGTCAAAAGGGAGACCTTGAAGAGAAAGGATGGATGTGGAAGGATCAACATATGGAATGTCACAACAGGTCAGCTCCATATATGGAGATCTAAGGGTTTGAGGTCAGATGTACATTTGCTGGCCAATATTGATGACATCAGGGATCTTCATATATGGGCATGACCATATATGGGCTTAATATTGATATCAGGGATTTCCATCCCTGATGACCATATTTGGTCATGTCTGGGGGTGACAGACTAACTAACTGACTGGAAATGCACATTTTCTTAGTAAATGCGACCTGCGGTCGCAATCATGTGAAAAGGACAAGTGGAGAGAATATTTGGACATTAGGACAGACTGAAAATAAGTTTTATACTTAACGGGGGAACATTCACCAAAAATAACGGATCTACTGTATCTACTCACAACATGACGCGTTGTAGTCTGAAAAATAACACACCAAGTACAGTTTAACTCGTGTCCGTTTCACTAAGTATAGATGGTCTAAGACGGGTAAACTGAAGTGACATTGATAAATTCAAATTTTAAGTATTCTGAGGCATCCCTGGACTTGCGTCAAGGTACCAATTTGAGAAGCCCTGCAATACAGTAATTTAACATTAAGTTTATTTTGTACTTCCTCACCAAGATAGCTGTCAGGATCCATATCTGTAAGCTCCTTGAAGTCTTCCCTCGGGCCTTCCTGGTAGCTCCCCCTCCACTGGAAGGCACCAACAGCTGCCATTTGGAATCCTCCCTATAGTATAGATACAGTAAACTGATGTTTTTTATCGATAATAGTTGACTATATATTATTTTGTAGTATATAGTATATACTTTGCTTCCAATTAAGTTAAGATGGATCTGTGGAAAGGGACGGACTAGAAAGGAGTGTGTGTGTGTGTGTGTGTGTGTGTGTGTGTGTGTGTGTGTGTGTGTGTGTGTGTGTGTGTGTGTGTGTGTGTGTGTGTGTGTGTGTGTGTGTGTGTGTGTGTGTGTGTGTGTGTGTGTGTGTGTGTGTGTGTGTGTGTGTGTGTGTGTGTGTGTGTGTGTGTGGCATATACGTGCATGCAATGCTTAAAATATCTTTGTACAAAAACACAAGGAATGACATTTTAAATCCATTTAACTGCATAATGTTTGAGACTATATTGCAGTGTTTCTGATTACCCCAGGTACATAAGCAGCACTGAATCCTTCTTGAGCCATTTCCAGTTTCAATGAACGACCACTTGTCTGAGATCCTGTAAAAGCAAAATATCTACTCAATTATGCATCAAAAAAGTGATTATTGTCCTGCTGAGACACATTTTGTGTGGACTTTGGAACTATACCTTCAATTGAAAATATACTGTCCTTCAAAGCATCCCTGATTCCATCAAGAGCGTCAAAGTTGATCACTCGAAACACGTTCTGCGATGGTGCAATGATTGCCAACTCTGCTTTTGCATTATCACGATCAAAAACTTTTCCAACCTAAGGATACCAAGAAACAGTGTTTTTACATTTTTACTATACATTATAACGTATTGGTTTACAATTCTAGACTCATCTCGACATTGATAATACTTCAAAACTGAGAATATTTTAAACAAATAGTCGTGGAAATTAACTGTCAAGGTGTCTTTATTGTTGCATCATGTAAGAATAAGATTTTTTTTATTCTGGCCTCATAGGCAGCAACAGTTTGTTTGTTGGTAGCCTACTACTATAATAGTACTTCTTAGTAACAGTTTGTTGGTAGCCTACTACTATAATAGTACTTCTTAGTAACAGTTTGTTCCTAGCACTTAAGGTGCTTGACGCGGCTGTGTGCAGGTCCTTACTCCTAGGTTATGAATATAAATTCTTCATGTATGTTTGTTTGTAGGTAAAAGCTTTATAGCAGTGCTTCTCAAACATGTTCTTGTCCAGGAGCCCCACATGTTTATATTGGGCTGCAGACCCACATTTTTTTACATTTTTTGCAACTGATGCCACAAGAGGAGGAGGAGTAGTTGTTGGATTAGATTTAGTACAGAATTCTACAACTGTCTGTACTATAGGTGGGGAGAGAGAAACATGTGCTCTGAATAGTCATTAATATGTCATGCTTCTAACTGGACTACAGTACTTCTGTCTGGTGAAATTACAATGAAATTAACTACTTTCAATCTGACATCCCTTTATGGGCATGTTATGAGTTGTAATCCTGAGCCTCCGAGTTGTAGTACTTTTTCTTTTCCATGGCCTGATCATTGATATACTTGATAGAGGGAACCACTGCACTAGCAATCCTGCTAGTGCAGTGGTTGTCAAACCTTTTTGGCTCAGTTCACCCCTGTAAATAACTTTTTCATCCAAGGCACCCCTGAATGGGTACAGGCTTTATTTCCGACATACTATTGGTCCGACAACAACAACCTACCTCAAACCCTAACCATTGTTATTGAGTGTGTCCACTGCAGACCCTAGATACAGTATATCAATCATGGATAGGTCATAGCATATACAGTACTCTACGTTCCCAGCCAGTATCCACCTACTTTGCTGGGGAACCTGAGGATGTAAATTGAAATGGATACCAGAACCAACAAATAAGATATCAAGATATTGAGCAAAAGTCTTATATTACAGAGCAAAAGACCACGGGACAAAAAAAAAGTGACGCCGAAAAAAGACACAAACCAGGCTTTCCTCCAAGGTGGAGAGTTTGGTGACGCGAGGTTAAGTGGCAGGTAGTCTCTGCCGTATTAGCTACAGGTTTGTAAAACAAAACAAAAATACAGTATAAGTTTAGGTTTTAATTTTAAAATGATGGCCGAGTCTAACAACTTACCCCAATTGCAAATCGAACAATGCCTTTCTGTTCAGCAAGAGAAGCTGCCTCAGGTAATCGTTTTTCATCAGTAGACTCTCCATCAGTAATGACGATCAGGAACTTACTCACTTTTGGTCTGGACCCTCTACTTGAAAAAACACCGTTGCTGTCAGAAAGAAAAAAACAAATGTATTGAAAAACTCTTAAAAGGGTAAACTCGACATTTGTGTGGTACGTTGTGAATATAAAGGCACTTCCAGAACAAAGTTCTATTGCTTTAGCTGTAAACTTCAATTTTTTTGTTTAATATAAAAAAACTGTAATTGTCTAAAAATGTTTGACAATTGAGGTACATTGTCAATATACAGTACACAAAGACACTTACACAACCTGTGTAATTGCTGCAGCTGTATTCGTCCGTGTTCTTTGTTGCCTAATACCATCAATTTGAGTTTCCCAAGATCCGGAGGTGTTAAAAGTATCAAAATGATAGTGGATTGTGGTGGAGGTTGCGTACTGGGCAACTGCGAACTGCAAACACAGAAACACAATTGATATTATATGCTGTAAATCTACATTATGCTGCAATGGGCTCTATGCACACAGAATAACTTCCTACTTCTGGGCTGCTTCCCTACTTTCTTCAAAGGTGTTACCAATGATACTAATTAAGGCTCTGTTCCATTTTGTGTACAGTATAGTTCTCAAACTTTTAAATTTCAAGGAACCCCATAACTAGTCTGAGAGTGCACAAATGGAGTTACAGACCCGTACAGGGCCATTTGGAACCCAGCATGCACTCTTTGAGACCCGGTGTAGCAGAGTGTTTCCAGTGAGCCAACATGTTTGACCAGAATGGAACAGAGCCTTCATTAGTATCATCGGTAAGTTGACACCGGGGAAGCTATAGGGGCCCAAGTTCTTTCCAAAATGGTGTGTAATCTGTGTATGCATAGAGTCCATTACAGTAAAGCAGTTAAATCAGTTGAGAGAATCAAGCTGGAAAAAGGTCTGTATATTCTGTTCTATTAGTATAAGTTAAATAATAATCAATGAAATCTTTAAAAGTTGAAAGTGAAGCTACAATCAAGAAGATCAAGGTCAAAATTACACAATCGGTCATACTGTATTTCAGGATTAATTGTACATTTTAATTAGATTGTTGTATATCCTTTTGCTGTATGTGACAACAGTGACATACAAAAATGATACCTGATGATGGTCATTTGAGACCGAAACGTTGTAGCCAAATAAACTACCGCTGTAAGTGAAGATAGTGTGCGGGACCTTTTCCCCCCCCCTATGTTGTTCTGGGTGCCTGCTCCTACGCACCTGTTCTAGTAGGTGTGCAAAAGGAGCTTTCTCTACAAAAACTGTATGTGACACCACCACTCTTTGGTCTGCTACCAAAACAGCTTGAGAACGGGAGTGGCAGATTAATATTGATGATCTCCATCCCTGATGTCACGTGATGTCACGAGTCATGACCAATATATGGCCATATCTGGGGGTTACGGACTAACCAATGGGAAATGCACGTTTTCATAGTAAATGCGACCTGCGGTCACAATAAGACAGACCTGTGTCTAAAATGATCAAGACAAAAGGCAAGACAAAGCAAAGCCACCCTCCCTGTCTGTTTAGCCTTTTAGTTCAACATCATGATCAATTCATTGATGATGTAATATCACATCTAATGTTCTATAATAGTATTTGGAGCTCAACAGTGGAAGAAAGCGATAGAAATATTTGTCAATATGTTGACAATATGACCCATTTTAGAAGACAACTGACCAAAACCTGGCCAATTATGCTAGTCCCACCTTTGTAGATATCCCCACAAGTGAGCGAATCATTCCTTTCACAAAAGTCTTGACTGTGTTGAAATCGAGGGCGGTAACACTGAATGAGCCGTCCAGTAAGAATGCAATATCTGCTGCCTCAGGACACTCTGTTGTGTGAGAAGAAAAGATTAAGGGCATGCTCATCTTTTATTAGTTGTATTTACCATTTCTCTGCACACTTTTACACAGCATTGCTACAATTTTCTTAAAGTCAGGGCAACTGATAATTTTAAACTGTCTGACTGTCTGACTGTCTGACTGACTGACTGACTGACTGACTGACTGACTGACTCTGCTCTATTTAAATCAACATATTTACCTTCAGGAGTTGATGGGACATGCATTCCCAACTTGTCATCTGCACTTATTTCTAAGCATACACCATTGTATGTGGTGATATTTGTGCACTCTCTTGGAATGGTTGGGCCACATGCCTGAAATGGGGGAACAGAATGAACTCAATTTTGTAGAGAAATTACAGTCACAGAGATGCGTAGGGGAGAAAGAGAGATAGAATAATCAATCGGAACATTTTCACCAGAAGCCAGTTCATTACTATTGTGAATAAACATTATGTAATAATGAATAATTGACAACATTGTAGTAAGCAAATAAATACGATTCTAACTAACTTTGCTATTTACTGCATAACATAATTGCAGTTAATTAACTCACAATTGTCTTTCCGGTTGTAGGGTCATTTATCATTGTCAAGCCAAAGCTGGAAGCTGGCACTGTATTAAACATAAAATAAAACAAGAACAATGGAAAGATAAATGTCAGCATATTGAATTATATTGTGTTAGATGCATAATCAAACCAACCACGTTAATAAATATCTGCAAAAAGTTTAAACGATAGTCACAAATAAAATTAATTCTCTTGTTACGATATCAGTTAAAGATTCAGTATCTACTGCAGGGGTGGGCAACTTTGAAGCTGGAGACGGCCACTAAATTTCCACACTCACTCCAGAGGGCCACATTGCATATTACTGTCGTAGCAAAAATAGACGATCTACAAGCTTGTGGATCTGCTATTTTTGCTATATTTTAATTTAAATCCTGAATTATTTTTGGCTATTTTTTAATTTGAATCTTGAAAAGTAAGATTTTATTTAATTTCAAATGCATTTAGTTATAGTTATGATGACTTTATTAACTAAATACAAATACATTGGACATAAAAAAAGACAGACTGAAGTAAAAGCGCGTCATGTTTGCAAATACATAATATATCAGTATTCTGATATTAACCTGCAGGCCGCATTAAGTGATGGTGGGGGCCGCATGTGGCCCCCACCATCACGTATGTATGATCTACTGTATCTTATGAGTGAACGCAAAATCATAACAAATCATGTTAGTTTTTTTTACTTTACTTTAAAGTGACTTTATAATCATCATTCCAGCTGATTTCTTTCAAAAGGTATGTATATACATACAACTCTTTATGTTTTTAATGTTAATGTTGTTGCTTACCTTTGGCTTTGTCAATGGGACTGCATGAGTCTGTAGAACATTTATATATTTGTCCGCTCCTGTCTTGTGAAAAGGGTGCACTGACCAGTAAGCTATAGGGAGAGCAATCATTGACAAGAGACGTGTTAATAAAATATTGTAAACGTCTACAAATCTTAATAATCTTCTGATGCTTTATACAGTATGCACTGGCTATTCATGTTACTGTAGATGTTATTTGTATCATGGTGAGAAAACAGTGATGGGTAAAAGATGTCAAGCATGTGATTGTTTCAGACGTGTTCAATCACACAAATCCATGCTCTCTCTTTATTTACCTTGATTGTCTTTGAACCACCTTGTATCCAAATCCATCATCGGCAGATGAATCACCAGGTGATCTCAAGGATTTCCAAACCACAGGATCAATGTTAAAAGCAAATGCAGCATGGAACACTGAGAGAAACGAGGAACAAAACAGCTCATTTTTATTGAACCAGGTATAAATGCAATAAAATGGAGAATGGATAGCATTGTGGTCACTTGTTGCAGCCTTGCAGGTAAAAAAAGTATTCTCTCTCTCCATAGACTACCATTGAAAATACATGTTTTTTTTCATTTGCCTCATATTGATATGTTATATTGTTATATTCAATTCTTAATTTAAACCTGGTCTTAGTAAAAAATAAATCACACCCGTGTGAAGTGAGTGGTGCACTGGTGGACCTGGAAGTTCCAGACCCACACAGGAACGTGGCTAGGGTGCCGGCCCGGTTCCGGCGAGCCGCCTCGCGTCCGAAACGATCGAGAAAGGACAGAAAACCCACGCCTGGGTTTTGTTTCTGCCAAATTGGTGCATAACATTATAGGCCTATCACACTCTTAATGTGAGACCACTCAGTATCTGGGGTGGACAGCTTTGATGATGGATAGGGCCACTATATTTCCACACTCACTCCAGAGGGTCACACATTTGCATATCTCCATATTTTAACTTTTTTCCTAATGCCCTACTTCGTCATTCTATATCACACAATAGTAGCGAAAAATAGCTGCTATTTTTTAATTGGAATCCAAATGCATTTAGTTATACTTATGAGCTTAAATACAAATACATTGTTAATAAAAAAAGACATCAGTCATCATTAAGCTACTAATATTGACTAAAGTCAATATTACTACCATTTAACCTGAGGGCAACATTAAGTGAAGGTGGGAGCCACATATGGCTCCCGGGCTGGCAGTTGTCCATGTATGCTATATCATGTAGGCTATATGAACAGCATGGATTCTAGAAATATTTGCAGGTGTATTAATTGGCTTTGTTGGTAATATATTCTCAAGGTGCAATGTTATATATTTGCCTACATGATTAACCCAATAAGACCTGATTCTAAAATGCCTTCTAAATCAGTAGTTCTCACACTTTTTGTGCCAAGGATCCCCAAAATATGTATTTGTGCTAGGGACCCCCAGAAGAGAAGATTTGTTCAAATATTTTCAAACACTTTCAAGATTTTTCAAAAATAGAAGCTGTACAAGCTCAGCGCGTGCTGTGAGCTTGTACAGCTATTTATATTGATAGATATTTTATTCACCATTAGCTTGACAAAAACAACATCACTATGTTTTCAGTGGCACATCAACATAATTATTTTTCTGACGTCTATCACAAAATACGGAATTCTCCATCTTCATACATTTGTAGCTTTTGCACATGTAGCTAATTCACGTTTTATGGAATCACTGCTGTCTTGCAGCCACATTATCAACCCCATTAAGGTACAAAGTATCTTCAGTGTAACTACTTTTACCAAGTAATGTGTAATGTATCTAGCTTTTAGTACTGCAGTGCTCAGTTACATTTTATGAAGAGTAAGATACTTGCTCAACACTGAACATCCACCAACAGTTATGGACTTTGTTAATGATACCCTGATATTGAGTTAATAATATCTCCACAACTGTGGCAGCAATATACTGTAGGTTGTAGCGGAAAGAGTTTGGGAAAAACATTTGTCTTACCTGACAAGAATACTGCAAGAGAAACCCACTCCATGAGTGCCCTAGGTAAATGAAGTACTGGACACATAAGGAACAAACTAGTTTAATTGTTGAAACTGAAAGTAATGCCCAGTCCACACCAACTCCTTGCTACATGCAATGCAACTACTTGCAACCATTATCCCCAATGGCAGTTGTAAAACGTTCTGTTGCATTGGTGTAGTCAGGCTTTATCACGACATGTGGATTACGACATGCCCAGAGCAGGGCAGCTGGGGTAACTTCATGTGGATTACGACATGCCCAGAGCAGGGCAGCTGGGGTAACTTCATGTGGATTACGACATGCCCAGAGCAGGGCAGCTGGGGTAACTTCATGTGGATTACGACATGCCCAGAGCAGGGCAGCTGGGGTAACTTCATGTGGATAACGACATGCCCAGAGCAGGGCAGCTGGGGTTCATGTGGTTATAGTGCAGAAATACAGTCATACAATGGCTGCTGGAAAGTTGAGTACGTTTAAGTGTAATAGGAGGATAGTTTATTTTAGTTTATTAGCACATTGGTAATATAAAATAGAATGGATGGATAGACATACTGTACTGTAGTATGGTTTTATTTGGTAGGATCCCCATTAGCTGTGCCCTAAAGCAGTGTTTCCCAACCTTTTTTGTCCCAGGGCACACTTTTCATAGCCTAAAAATCTCGGGGCACACCTAGATATACGGGGGTGTGCATGTGTGTATGTGTTGTATATATATATATATATATATATATATATATATATATAGTAAAACGTCTTTGATACCAAACACATTATACTTTTGACAGAGTAAAACTTATTTGAACCCAATATACTTCATTAAAAACATCTAATTAATTGGAGGCTTTGTGATTAATTAATCTCAATTAATCACATTCGCATATCAATCTGCCTATTTGACCTGAGCAGTGAGCAAATGGATTTGGATATGAGTGAATCAATGAATAGTGACTACATAAGCATAGGCAATAAAACAAGTAGTAATAATAATAGTGATAATATTATACATTCGTCTTTGTGTAAGATTTAAAAGGCTGTGGAAGCGTGGATGAAAGCACAGATGTGTGCAATAAAGTTGTGTCGGATCTGCCTGTGCATCCCGTCTGCTGCTCGTGTGTTGTGAGTGACTCTATGTTGTGACTGTCCCTGGCTGCTGAATGCATAGTTAATGAGCGTCATAAGCATGCGCCCTTACTGCGCTGGAAGTAGCAGATCTACACGTTATCTACCCGTCGCAATGCACAGCGCTTTGGGCTTGTACATCTGTGTTTTTCCCGCAGTTAGTTGAATTATATCGATTCACAACTTTAGGATCGAACCAACGTCCGATGCAGACGCTAAAGCACCGCTATAGTCTTCCTGGGGTCCACGTATAAAAACAATACATACATTTAAAACGTACATTTAAAAAACAAAACAAAAGAAATAAAATCAAAATATACATTACACTTTATAATTCATATAGGCTACAAAATCATTTTATGAACACTAACTAATTAAAATGCATAAGAACAAAGAAAAAAAGAACAATCTAATACATGCAGCCTACAACAAATATTTCCCCAGGTGTTTGAATTGGGCTTTCTGTGTAAGTTTGGTTATTAGCAGTGGCAAAGAATTCCATTTTTCAATGTAACAATGAGCAATGAATAAATTAACCACTCACACAATACAGAAACTAATGATTCAGTGCAATACAAAAAACTACAACATACAGTCCATTCTGTACATGGTTGAGAACTTGATCGGTGTCCTTGTGTTCACTGTTGTTACTCTGGTGGTTCTGCTCCACCGTCTGCTGGACCTTGTCCTTCTCCACCCTGATCAGCAATCATCTGCTTGTACTGACTCTTGAAAAACCCAGCCTGAGAGTAGAATACAGCAACATACACATGAGAAAAACTAGCATAAATACAGCAATGCAGCATTAGCCTCCCTCCATCACTAAATTATGGCAAATTATTAAAGGACCACTTCGCCACTATTCAACCTTGTCTGCATGTTTTTAGTCATTTGCATGCACTAACTACTACTAATAGGCCTATACCACTACTGCTGCTACAACTACTATTACTACAGCTAAATCTGACCTATTATTACTTCTATCGCTTTCAACTCCAAACAACAACAGTAAAACTTCTTCTTTCTGCTTTGTGTGAAAACTCCTCTCGGGTAGTTGTTAAAAGTTGATTTCTCCCTCTGTCATTTCCTCATATTTCTAGTTTATTTAAATAATAATATTCAAATTTGTCCAGTGCATAACCTACGTACTGAAAGCCTGGTTGACCAGATTTATAAGACATTTTGATGCTCTTGCTACTGAAATGATGGATTATTTATCTGGAGAAATCCCGTCATTTAACATGAATCTCTATAGGGGAGAAGGACAGCTTGCCCTGTCTCCTCGCTGCTAACGTGTCTATTGGACAAGGAGGGGTTGTGGAGGGACTTAGTGAAGGGCTAATTGGCCATTGGCTCACCACAATCAGTGGTGTTCTTTGCTGAGCACATTTAAGTTTCATGTCAATCATAGTTGCCAAAGTGTAGTTACTTATTTGGGCTTGTTTTCTAAACCATGATTGGTACGGTTAAGGTTAGTACAAGATTCTGGCAGGTTGTTATAGCCAGACAGTGGCCTTGTGGTTAGAGTGTCCGCCCTGAAACTGGGTCGGGGGTTCGATCCCCGGCCGGGTCATACCAAAGACTGTAAAAATGGGACCCAATGCCTCCCTGCTTGGCACTCAGCATCAATGTGTTGGATTAGGAGTCAAATCAACTAATGATTCCCGAGTGTGGCACACGCTGCGGCTCACCGTTCCAAGAGATGGGTCAAATGCTGAGAACAAATTTGCGTTAACGTGTGTGACTAATCGTACAACTTTGACTTTGAGCCCTAGAGCACGGCACAGCTTTTAGTGCAGTGTAGGCCTATTACCTTATATAAGGCAGCAGTGATCAAAGCCAAAAGAACAAATCCTCCCACGGTTCCACCAATGATCCAGTTGGTGAGGTCTGTCTCAGTGTACACCTCTACTGTGGCCACAATCTGAGGAGTGGTCACAAGAACAATTACATTTTCTTACAATTCAAAGTCTTCTAAAAATGCTAAAGTGTGAAATGCACATCTGGACATTACCTTTCGAACTGGGGGATTGTTGTCAGAATCTGTTGAAAAAAAGATGTATTGGTTTCTGTCATACTCCAAAGTGGCTGTGCTGATCAAACGGAATTTGGCAGACTGGAGACCAATCTGTGGGTCAGAAGTAAAGAGGGAAGAGGATGAACATCAGACGTTGTTAGAGACAATAAGAGAGTTAATAATTCTCAGATCAAAACTCTGATCTTTAGTGGTTGGTCAGTTGGTTGGTTGTAATGTCAAGAATTGGGTTGCATTTCTGCCAAATGAGTGTCACTAAAGGCTAAATAGTGTAGTGATAGCAGTGATGCACGGAATTCACTATTCTTAACTGTACTTTATTTGTTTATTTAGACGGGACGGGGACAGTGCATATTAACACCTTATTTGTTTATTTAGACGGGACGGGGACAGTGCATATTAATGAACAGCAAAGATGCTAATTTACATCTGCAGTCTGCACAAAAAACTAAAACAGGCAGACAATAGAGGGTATGCGCGTGACATCATCATCATACCCGGAAGTTATGCAGGAACGCCTACTGGGTGGCAAAAGACTACATTCTGGACTTGACAGTCTATACATGCAAACAGAAAAGTCCTATCTGATTGCATTAAATGTCTTTAAACAACATTATATTCACTTTGTCACTCACTTTGCCACTCGATCTGCCATTCACTTTATGCATACACATACCCTCTATGTACTACATTTCACACACCCACAAACATCTAACATAGTGGAAATAATTACCAGTAAGACGCCTTAATAAAGGCGAGAAGCGACCGCACATCTTCTTCATTCGAAAAAGATGGGAATTATGCTAATTTGACCAAAGATATGATATACTTTAAGCAATTGTAAAAATATATTCACCCATCAATGATTATTTATAGATTCAAGTGTAACTTTTATTCTTGAGGTAGTTGAATACAGCTCCATTACTTTACCTACAGTAAATGGCAATGAGTAAGCTGTAAAATATAAGGTTAAGTGTTGACTGTTGAATAAACCCACATATTTTCGACATATTTACCTGCTCGATCCATCCTGAGCTCAGGTTAGCAGAGATGTTGTAAACGTCATGCTGATCTTTAACCATTAACACGTTGCATCTGAACACTGTACACGTTGCAACAGAGCAATCCTATGGGCAATTAAAGGACAAATCCTAAGCAATTCTTCATTTTGAAATGGAAAAACAAATTTATAAGCAAAGACAATACTTGCCATCAGTGATATATATATATATATATATATAAATATATTTTCTAACTTTTTAAAATATATATTTACCATCTATATATATTTTTTTAAAACAGTTACAAGGCCAGCAGCACAGCACCACCACTGGTGTGCGCCTTCTCCTGTTTCATATACACTACAGTATGCACGTTTTTGAAAATAAATATGTCGTAAAAACATATGTACCACTGTATGATTTTCTTTGACGTTATCCACAAAATCTGAGATGATGGGTTCTTCATCCTTGGATCTCTTGCAGTCTGGAATCTGAAAGTTGGTTAGTCAAATAGAAAATTAGAGTCAACTCACATCAAATAATCCTAACTAATTGAACTGAATCTGACATGAGAAACAGTTTGTCACAGTTTGAAGGTTGGTGTGTTTGAGCTCCAACATCATGCATTGAAGTGTCCATCCATGTGAGTTACCTCTATACTACCAGGATTCACCCAGATGTCTGCATCACCAAGCCTCACAGGCACCTTGATGACCACAGTAACATTAAAGGCTCTCACAAAATTCAAAACCTGAGAGGACACAATAGAAAATAGAAGGATGTACAGTAGTCCTTGGTATCACTTAGCAGTAAACCCAAAAGCTGAATTAAACTGACGAACATATACATATTTTCATAACATGTTTTACCATAATTGATTGTGGAAGTCGTGTCTGAAGATCTTTTCTTCCAAAAGTAAAATTGGCGTAGCTGAGTGAACTGAATTGGAAATATTACACTTTTTTTCATTGAATTATTGAATTGTTTAATTCATTATAAAACCTTGACAAGTTTTCATCTGCTCCCAATAAATAAAATGTTTAACTTAAAGATATTTACAGTAATGTATGAATGACAAGAAACAAATGCAAACCTTGGATTGGAAATGGAAAGAAAAATGCTGTACTTCACATCAATCTCCTTCTGTTGATAAAGTTCACTTTCTTGGGAATGCTCAGCATTTCCACTGAAACAGAAGAGAAATAATTCCTAGTATAATATAATGATAGAAAGCACACAGTGCAGGGTTTTCCACCAGGCAAAGTACCTTGTGGCATTTGCAGTGATCAGCATCTTTCTGTCAAGTTCACTGTTGGTATCAATCCCATAGGAGACGGTGAAAAAAGCCTAGAATGGTATGAGAGAAATCAGAGAAAGTGCTTAGTTTAAACCAATGTATTCGTCTAACAGTAGTTAGTTGAACATTCATTTGGACAGTTATTCATATCTGATTGTCCTTGCAGAGGTGTGAAACGTTAGAAATCTAAAAGTTTAACCTTGGCATTGCTTTTGAAAATAGGCTTGTCAATGGTGCAGTCACTCTTCCCCTGTGATAAACCATCCTCACTGTCCACAGAGGTACATTCTACACTTCCCTTGGTAAAGACAAAGAAAAACGCATGTTAATCACACATCGATGAGAACAATTTATTAAGGCTGAACTTAGGGTCAGTTAGTTACGTACGTTGGCAATACTGCCTTACCTGCTGTATGGTGAACTTCCTGTATGAGAGCCCAGGAGGGTATGTGAGAGTGACACGACTGTTGTACGAGTTCTCCTCTCTGTTCTCAACTGACACCATTATGTTCAACAGTTCATCTATGCCCACTCTAACCTCTGTAGAGCTGATTATGATGATGAGAAAACAGAGAAGCAATCATTAAGGGAAAGGCAAAATATGTTTACAATTCATTTAGGTTTCATATGAGACATAACTCAAAATATGGTTAAAATAAATCCTCTGATACCAAGAACAAAATATAGCTGCAAGCAGCGATAAGGTGGGACCAAGAAAGAAGACAATTCGCAATAGGAACAATATGCACAAATAAGACTGATGAGCTGAGTTGTCGGTACCCGGATTTGAACACACAACCTTGTGGTTGAAGGGCGAGAGCTCTACTGACTGAGCTACATGGAGACAATCAGTGACTACAATATTTTTCAGCTATCTCAGCTTCCCCTGTATCTTCTATCTATTCTTTTAATAGAATTGGTTCCCAGATGAGAGTTTTTTCAGTGATCTACAGTAAAACAGTTCAGGTAGTATGTAAAAAGTGACCTCCCAGCTGCAACAAAAGACAAATTTACAGGCCTGGATCTGGCCAAATTTGCACCCTAGGCAAGCTTTCTCTGACGCCCTCAGACTCTAAATATAGGCTTATTGTCCTTTTGGGAGTTTCAAGCCCTGAATGAACTGTCCCAGGTAGCAATAGTATCTAGATTAAATAATTACTGAACATTTAGGTCTTCTATGCTACCTGGTGCCTGTACACGTGCAAATTATAAACTGGCACTTAAAAAATGATGGGAACCAGCACTGGTTAATCAACAAAGTAACCACACTCTTAGGACATGTGTATGTCTCACCTGGTAAAGTTGAAATCAACTTTGAGGTTGTCAGTACATAAGTCATCAGTGCCACAATTTATTTCAAACCCTAACTGTCGTACAAGGGAGGAAGTAAACCGTGTTAATCACATTTTATTTCAAACAGTAATGATGAGACGATGTTCTCACAAGATGTTTTACCCTGAACTACTGAGCAGAGAAGCCAAAGGTTAATTTGCACCAACGGCATAATCATTCTGGCTTACTACTCTGCAAGCTCTATTGTCAAGCTCTCTTGGCAAGAGTAGTCTGCCTACTCTCCATCTATGAGACAGACAGACAGACGCAGGCGTAATTTACATAACTTACAGGATGATAGGTTGTTGTCTGAGCTTGCAGTGCAAGACTTGGACTGAGCTTGTCTGAAGATGGAATGCCTTCAAAGGTGAATCTAAGTTCATTAGACAGTTCATTCAGAGCATCCTCTGGACAAGCCTGCAAAGACAGGTCATTATCATGAACATATTCACAGTCTAACCTTCATGAATGTTACTGTTTTTCTCTAAGGTATGGTTATATTCAGGTTGCCAACCTACCTCAATGTGAAATTCGTGTGAAAAGCAGTGTGTCTTTCCCATGTCAAGGGTAAAAGTGTTGAACACCTCTCGTTGTTTAGGTGTCATCATGTAAGCACGGTTGTTTGGGATCTTACGGGTTGAATCCACCGTCAACGTATAATTCATCTGTGCTTGAGCTGGAGCAGTTTAGACTTTCATTAAATAGTTAGTACTCCCTACGTGTGTGTGTGTGTGTGTGTGTGTGTGTGTGTGTGTGTGTGTGTGTGTGTGTGTGTGTGTGTGTGTGTGTGTGTGTGTGTGTGTGTGTGTGTGTGTGTGTGTGTGTGTGTGTGTGTGTGTGTGTGTGTGTGTGTGTGTGTGTGTGACTGTACTGTACATTTACCTGTCTCCACAGTAGAGTGGCGAGTCATAGTGAAGCAGACTGTAGCCGTGTTGTTCAAGGGAGAGTTGCAGGAGGTGTTGGTGGGGATCTGGTCTGGGCTGAATGTCACCTGTGCTTCCACCATTACTATTGGCTTAGATCTGTAAATGAGAGAGCAATACAATTTGAGTGAAGGAAAATAATCTAATGTTCTTGGAAAATCCTCTATTAATTAAAATTGCCTAGAGGGTGGGTCGACCGTGGCACCAATGCTCCTACTCGCACCAAACCTTCCACAAACACTGTGCGCCACAAGGGGGCAACGCACCCCGACATGACAATAGTCACACCAAATAACCTAAATTGCATAACATGGTGACCATTGCTCTGATGAGTTAAATTTAGGAGCACATTGAAGTTTAAAAAGCTTTTTTTTTAAGGGGCGCTAGCCCCTTCTTTGTCCCCACACGTCTCAATATTTGCCATTGACAATGAACGGAGAAATTACGTCAGAATTCCGCTAAATATGACTTAAATTAAACATCAAAACATTAAACGCCATTGACATGTAAACGAGCAAATCGGCTAACCAATCACATGTTGGTGGGAGCGCTTGGCCAATAAGGGACCACCTTATGTAGCAATGTCAAATGTCCGCTAACATAAATTGATGTACGATGACAAGAGCGCCCCTCATTTTACACGGGTGTGATTTGTTTTTTTTAAAGCATTACCTGAGTAGGAGGACAGCACCCTTTGAACCCACTGCTAAGTCAGGCAGACTGTCTCCACTGAGGTCAAAAGAAGACTGGCTAATGGAGAGACCGAAGAAGCGCAGTCCAGGCTGGACATCAGAGGCAGGAATTCTCTACATGATGAAAAAAAGGAAAGAAAATGTTGTGAACATATTACAAGGCTCATACCTGTCCAGTAAATACAAAACGTTGAATCCATGATGGCCACTGGATTAGCCTTTGGACTCTCATGCACCTGTGAGTACATGGGATTGATTGTTCGTTTTCCATCACCATGGAAAATATAGATGCTTCCTTGGCCACCATTCTCTAGCGGTGCTCCCACAGCCAAATCATTGAATCCATCACTGTTGAGGTCAGGCAGTGGAGCAAGAGAGGAACCAAACCTTCCTCTTTCTCCTGCAACACCTTTCAACACCGCTTGTTTATCGGATGATATACAATCAGCTCTCTGGGTAAAAAAACAAACAAAAAAACAATAGGAATGAGAATTATAATTTTAATTAATTCTCATACCTGAGGTCAAACGTTGTAAAATGATGTATGACGTCAGAAAGTAAAAGCACTGACCCTGCCACTGCCAGTAAGGCTACAGACGTAGACCCTGCCCTCTCGATCTTCCTCCGTGAATGAAGGAGCAGATATGAGGATTATGTCAGTGTATCCACTCCGATCCACATCCATGGTACAAACCTCTGCCCCGAAATATGCCCCAATCTGAAACTGAGCAAGCCAGAAATCATCATTCAAAGGAGGAAGAAAGACATTTTTTAGGAGAGAAATCACACCCGTGTGAAGTGAGGGGTGCTTTACCAACATCACATATGACATCAATTTAACATCACACGTGCGTGCGTGCGTGCGTGAATAATAATTTGAGCACAAACCTGTGGATGTGTCGAGGGGTCAATCTTTTGGAGGGGTCTCTCGGAGGAGAACACCATTACCATCCCCATGTGTTTAAATCTTGGAGCACCTACAACAGTGAAAATGCCACTTCTTCTCATGCCAATTGCCATGGAGTAACCTAGAAGAAAACAGCACAGAGTAAACATTAGAAAGAAATATGCTTGGGGTGCCGATAGGTGTTGCTAATGCTGATTATCATATGACCTTAAAGAGAAGAAACCCAATGGGGATAAATATATGATTGCATAGGATGACTCTCATCCTATGAATGCCATGCCTATAGTCTCTGATGTAGACTGAACATTATAATCTTTAATTACTTACAGACATTTCTTTACTTGATGATGGTCACTATACACAATACAGTAATTTAATATGAAGTTAATTTTGTACTTCCTCACCAAGATAGCTGTCGGGCTCCATATCCGTAAGCTCCTTGAAGTCTTCCCTCTGGCCTTCTGTTGAGACGTCCTGGTAGCCTCCTCTCCACTGGAAGGCGCCAACAGCTGCCATTTGGAATCCTCCCTATAGTATAGATAGGCACAGTAAACTGGTGTTTTATGGATAATGTCTGTACTTCCAATTCTTTCAGGAAGTACAGACAGATCTGTATAAATATGTAATTATTACTTATATCACATGCTGCAAAATGGAGCAGACCCAGTGCATTTTGTTAAAACTACCTTAAAACGTACCAATAAGACTAAACACTAAACTACATTACCTACAGTAGGTGTGCAGTGTCTCTCTCACTGTCTCTGGTGTCCATACTGTACATGCATGCACGCATATGATGTCATACTGTAGGTGCGTGTGTTGACAACTTGCCATTGATCAGACATGGGTATTAACACATTGATTGCCATCTGGTGGACAAAAGTGGTGGTGCTTGGGTGCCGGGTGTTTTCAGGCTATTCCACTAGACTCGCGTCCGGTTTTGGCTTCCATCTTGGATGCTAAAGTATTAGTGTTAATGCTACCGAGCTAAGGCCAATCCTTGCTCTAGAAAACGGCAATGTTCTCATCGCGCTCACCAGATAATCAGAAAAGACCTCTGAACATCGCCGATCTGGTCAACAGAGAGAAAAAAAAAGCTGTGGCCTAAAACAGAAGCTAACTGCTATTGAGAAACAAGGAGTGTGGGCGGGGCACTGGCAACCGTGCATAGCAACCAGAGCGGTTCCAAAAATCAAACGCAGCGAGGCAATGTTATAGCGATATCAAACGCCTTATGATGAGCCTTGCTCGTCATCTGTACCCAGCGTCATTAATTTATAGGAGTTATACTCGTCATACGGATGGTATGTGCGGGTTCAAGTGTGGGTTAGAATTAATACAAACAAATTAAATATATTTATATTTCCAGTTGAGGTATTCATACCAAAGTCAAACAAGCATGTCTGGGTTGTGTCACCACTCTGCACCAAAGCATTCCTGGATGGACCCCACTTTGAGAACTACTGCCCTAAACACTAAACACACACACACGCAAGTTAAAACTTGCCTAAATCTTTCCTGTCTGCTGCACACCTCACACCAATTTGCCTGCCCTAAAATGGGGCTCTGTGATATATTGCACAGGTTTTTCATTACCCCAGGTACATAAGCAGCACTGAATCCCTCTTGAGCCATTTCCAGTTTCAATGAGCCACCGCTCTGAGATCCTATGACAAAAAGACAAAGAGACATCATCTCTCAACTCAATTATGAATCTAAAAAAGTGATGATTTTGAGGTGAGTGATGAGGTAATTTTATTTGGATACATTGGAACTATACCTTCAATTGGAAAGATGCTGTTCTGCAAAGCGTCACTGATTCCGTCAAGAGCTTGAAAGTTCGTCACTCGAAACACGTGCTTCGATGGATCGGTAGCAATGATGTCCAACTCTGCTTTTGCTGAAGCTTTATTAAAAGCTGTTCCAACCTTAGGATATCAAGATACATGCTGCTGAATAAATTACTAAAGGTATTGGGCTGACATTGATACTTTAATTGTAGATTCTATACTGAGCATATTTTTTAATGAATAGTCATGGTAATTAATCGTCAAATTAAGGTAGGCGGTAAAGGTAGGAGGTAAAGGTGTCTATTGTTACTGTACATACAGTAAGAGTAAATTGTTTGTTGTTCTGTCTTATTAATTACATTATAGCAGCATTAAAATGAGTAGTAGTAAGAAACAGAAACACATACACACACAATATGTTGGGCATGTCAATAGGCATACAACCAGCAAGACGCCCTGGGCCTGGTTTTAGCGTGACTGACTGTTTTGCAGGTTTTCATAGTAAACTAAACTCACTATAAAAACTACCGTTAAAATAGTGAAATAGCTTGTGAGCTAAAAGCTTGCAAATAGCACTAGTATTTTCTTTTTCTGTCTTTTTCTGGCCTGATCATTGATAAACCTGATTCAGGGAAGTAGCTGTTTCACAAATCTACTGCTAGAGGCTCTATGGCTATGAAGCCACTTGCCACATGTTTGGTAACATATGAAACAATCTGTGGTTGGGGTGGCTATAGCTGTCCTATATGGAAGTTGGCATACTGTGTACCCTCTGATGCACTCAGCTGTTCACATAACGACATAAGCTTGAGATCATCAGAGCTTGCGGTTGAGATCAATGTATTTCCCACACCATGCAGTGATGCAACCAGTGAAGTCGTTTCTCTTGAATCTTGAATGGAAAAGTACTTTCTGTATTTCTATGGTACAGAGTAGACTTTAGTATCAGTTCAGTATACTTATATACACTAATGTCTGTAATGT
This sequence comes from Electrona antarctica, assembly GCF_951216825.1. Classification (NCBI taxonomy): domain Eukaryota; kingdom Metazoa; phylum Chordata; class Actinopteri; order Myctophiformes; family Myctophidae; genus Electrona; species Electrona antarctica. Next base: position 14,780,826 of record NC_136805.1, read on the forward strand.
CTGGCTCTGGGCTATGTTTTTGCCGCAGTTGGTTAAGGCCCTCTAGCTGCATCAGTGGCAGTGGCAAGTTTCTTCAAGTACTTCTTGAAATAGTTGTTTGGTGTATCCATCTTTTATTATAACTCTTGGTGACTGGCGAGACTATCATCCGGATCACACAGGCAATTTAGGAACACAGACTAGGCTTTCCTCCGAGGTGGAAAGTCTGGTGACACAAGCTTAAGTGGCAGGTAGTCTCTGCAGTATTAGCTACTGTACAGGTACTGTATGTAAAACAAAACAAATACAGTGTAAGTTTAGGTCTCCATTTTAAAATGATGAGTGACTCTATAACAACTTACCCCAATTGCAAATCGAACAATGCCTTCCCTTGCAGCGAGAGAAGCAGCATTAGGTAATTCTTCTGGATCAGTAGACTCTCCATCAGTAATGACTATCAGGAACTTCTTCACGTTTTGTCTCGATCCTCTATTTCCTAAAAAAACACCTTGGCTGTTGGAATACAAAATAACTGTACTTGCCATAAAATGTTTGACAATTGAGGTACATTGTCATAATTTGTCAATATGCGTAAAGACACGTACACAACCCGTCTAATTGCTGCCGCTGTATACGTCCATCCTCTTTGTTGACTAATACGATCAATTTGAGATCCCCAAGATCCTGAGGTGTCAAAATCATCAAAATGATAGTGGATGGCGGGGTTTGTTGAGTACTGGACAACTGCGAACTGCAAAAAAGAAAACAAAAAACATTGAATTCACTGCAGTCATAAGCAGTTAAGTTATTAAGTTATTTTCCCGATTCTGAGGAACTTGCTGCTCCTGCATTTTCTTCTCAAACTGGGCCCTTTTCACATTCATCTAGCAAACATATATATATGCATGAGCAGAAATTACGTATTGTAGGCCTTTGTCCGTATTCGCAGCTATGGGGAGCAGTGCATCGCATATAGGAAACAAATCCCCATTTAGAATGGTACCATACTGTATAACCCGAGTCCGTTTTCTAAACCTGGAACCTATACTCTTTGGCGCAAGATGCTTATTAACCTGCCCACAGCAATGCATGGCTCCTGTCTGTGAACAAAATATTGAAACAAAATAACGTTTGTGACAATTGTTAGGGATTATCAGTAGTCTGCTGCTTTCAGCAATAATGATAGCAATGTGGCGGTCCATACTGCAGTAATATTAATGTTAACCAGTTCCGTAATTATTTATTTATTTCTCAATAATGAGCTCCTCGCTGTTCATTACTCCTGAGTCCTTATGTATAGTTGTGGTTGACCCTGACCCAGCAAAACAAATCTCTCTTCTATACAGGGTCAGACAGTAAATCCCTAGTTTCTTTGGACCTTTAGTTGAACATCATGTTGTTACAGTACTCATTATGTGGCATTATACAGTGCCCAGTTTGATAATCTAGTGTTCTACAATTGTGCAGAGAAAAGCAAGAAATTGTTATGTGTATCAGCATTAATCAGTTTGGAAGAAAACTGACCTATTTTTAAAGTTATATAATTTGACCATTGGCCAATTCTTCAAGTCCCACCTGTGTAGCTCTATCCACTAGTGAGCCAATCATTCTTTTCACAAATGTCTTCATTGTGTTGAAATCAGAGGAAGAAACACTGCCTGAGCCGTCCAGTAAGAATGCAATATCTGCTGCCTCAGGACACTCTGTTAGAAGACGTATTAGAAAAAAAGAAGACGTATTAGAAGAAAAGATTATGGGCATGCTCTTCATCTATTTGTTGCATTCGAAGGTTTTTCAGCAACTTTTACAAAACTTAATATAATTTAAGCATGTTCATGTATATGCGTACTGTACATATACATATAATAATAAATTCACTATATAGGCTAATGTTCAACTTGTTTGTTGCATTGCATGCGTGTGGAACTCAGGAACACAGCATCCGAACTTCTAAACTCAGAGACAAAAGCCATTTCACTTACACCCATGGGGTGTAAATTCGCAGTCAGTACTTCTATTTAATTCAATATACCTTCAAGAGATGATGGCACAGATAATCCAACATTGTCATCCGCACTAATCTCTAAGCATACACCGTTGTATGTGGTGATAGCTTTGCACTCTCTTGGAATGGTTGGACCACATGCCTGCAATGGGAGAACAGAATGTCTGAACTCAAAATGGAAGATTTCATTTTGCGGAGAAATTAGGCTACACTGCACAGTGTAGCCTAATTAGGTTAGGAATTAGGTTAGGAATGAATGCAAATTAAAAATGTAACACAAAAATAGAAATAGAGGAAAGAAATGTGAGAATTTCCTCCATAAGCCAATTAATTTAGTAAATACATTTGTAGATAATATTTAGGATTTCTTTTAAACTTTGAAATAATAACCATTATTTCGCTGAAATATTTATGTTGAAATTATGACATTATAGTTTTCAAAACAACAAAAAGACTCCAACAGCACAGCATAACTTAACTGTAGTTAATGAACTCACAATTGTGTTTCCTGTGGTCGGGTCATTTGTCATTGTCAAGCCAAGGGACATGTTGACTGCAAACTCTGGCACTGTATTTAACAAGCGCAATAGATGAAAACATAAATGTCAGCATTAATTCATATTGTGATATTGTAATTTTACTATCATAGGTTTAAACAACCACATTAAAAACTACAGTCACGACTAAAATCCCTTTCATGTTACATCATAAGTGAAACATAACATTAAACATTAATAGTCTGCGGCCATATCATGTCAATAAATAAATACACAGGAAATACACTTGCACAAAGTGACACGTCACTCTTTCTCTTATGACTGAATGAATGGTAACCCAAAATAATAACAAATCGTGTTACTTTTTTTAAACTAAAGTTAAAATAAATTGGAAATAATATTTACAGCTGAGATTATTTGTGTGCAATAATGAACATGGTATACTAGCATTATAATTATTTTAAATTAAGCCTTAATTTATATTGATGTTAAATGTTGCCTACCTTCAATAGACATGGGACTACATGACTCTGTAGAACATTTATATATTTGGCCGCTCCTGCCTTGTGAAAGGGGTGCACTGACCAGTAAGCTACAGGAGAGCAATCCGTGACAAGAAAAGTTTTAACAAAGTATTGAAAACTATGCACATGGCTAATAGTAGATGTTACTGTACAGTAGATGTGAACATTTTGAGTAAAGTGTATGATGGGTAAAAGTACAAATGTTGTATTATAAAAGATGTGTTTTAGACTTGTGTGCAGTCACACAAATCCATGCTCTGTCTTTATTTACCTTGATTGTCTTTGAACCACCTTGTATCCAAATCCATCGCCAGGTGAACTCAAGGATTTCCAAACCACAGGATCAATGTTAAAACCAAATGCAGCATGGAACACTGCAGAAAGCAAGAAACAACACACATTTTATTGAGAGGTAGGTTGGTAGGTAGGTACTAGGTAGGTAGGTGGGTGGGTGGGTGGGTGTGTGCCTACGGTGCGTGCATATTTTTAAATGTAATGTTATGAGTTCGGGGCGGGGCAGCTAAAATGAATATCAATCGATCAATCGATCAACTCAAAAACTGCCTGGGGTGTTCAAATAAGTCTGAGATAAAATTACGAACGTTTAAATAAAAAAGTGAAATATCCCTCTTTGACTGCTGGACGGATTGCACCCTCAGCTCTGACAAGAAAAGAAAAGTGTAAAAGTTTTGTCTTTTCAAACGGGGCCACTTGCCTCGTCACTGCCCATTCGGCACGCCCAACACCCCCCAGTGTTTACCATAGAAGGACTTTAGGATCATAGGACACCCGGAAAGAAATGTTAACAAAAAATCCAAGCCGGTTCAGAATAATATTATAGGATTCATAAAAATAAAAAATTCTCTGCTTTCTGTTCCCAGGCAACGTTTTTTGTTGAAAACAAGCATATTCAACTGCCAATAACGCCAATAAAGAACGGAACATCGCCTTACACACATTTTCCCAAATTAAAGTAGAGACTCTCTTCTTTCTTTTGAGATATTTGGTATAAACATGAACAAAATATTCTGTGGGTCTTGAAAGATTAGTAAAAACGCTTAAAAACAATGGCAGTGTGTGCACTGTGCAGAGTGCAGACTCTTCTAAGAAACTCTGGCAGTAAATAGGACATAGGCTACCAAGACATTTACTGCTCACTAAGGCAGAGAGAACTAGAGTACGCTCCCATGCAACTGAGGAAAAGCTGTGTTTGAAATTACAACACCCTGTATACACCAGGCTACATAGGTCTGCCTGCTGTGTGCAAGTTGGTTAATAATAGTTACATTATTGTAACAGTTCATATGAATATTCATATTTCATTATGTATTTTATAATGTTGGATGTTTATTTAGTTGTAGTTCTTCACTGAGATTTATTTTTTTAGATTGTGGTAATTTCTTCCTTTTTCCATACTGACTCATACAGTATGTAATAATAGCTCCACTTATTGTGGCAGCAATATATATTTTAAGATTTAGAAGGATTAGAGGGGGAAAATGCATTTTTGTCTTACCTGACAGATAAACTGCGAGAGAAACGACCCACTCCATAAGTGACATTGAACTTGAAGTACTGTTACTGTATTGACAGAACGGGATCAAACTAGTAGATTGCTGAAGCAACGTCTGGCAGATAGAGATGTTGAAACCAAGTGCAGAAATACCAACCTACAATCTCTGCTTTAAAGTCTTGAGGAAGTTTGAGGACAGTCTGGACAGAGGAGGAACAAATGTATGTCTGATGGATCACGACTCTAAATTTGGCTGCCATGTAATGTAGACTATTTACATTTTCTGTGTCATGCTGAGTAAGCACTGAGAAAACTGTTGCGCCTTTCTTCGTCCTTTTTCTTTCCAAACTTGACTACGGTAGCGGTGGTCTCAAAAACATAAGGGAAACTTTGACAGGAAAAGACTCGCTCACCGTATAGAAAATAGAAGTAAAACTCCTTAAACTGAGACTTAGAAAAATATTTTTTCTTTATTTTAACATGCTCATAAAGTGCTCGTGCTCAAAGTGCAATTAAAAAGCAAACGTTTCGGTCCTAGGACCTTCGTCAGTGCTATATGCATATAGCACTGACATATATGTCACTGTGTGCTATTCTTTTGTTGAACTGTCGTACTAGTAATAGTAGTGTGCCAGTTTTGACAGCATGAAGAGAGATTATGAAACCCTATTACAAATAACACCTGCCGCCAATGGACATTGCATGGTATAAACATACATTTTCAATTAGGGGTGGGCGATATGGTGTTAGTGTCCGCCATGAGACTGGGAGGTCGGGGTTCGATCCCCAGCCGGGTCATACCAAACACTCTGTGCCTCCCTGCTTGGCACTCAAGTCCCATACCAGTGTCATGTCCAGGGGGTGTACATCAAGCTTCCTCACGCTACAGAAACAGGAGATAGACTCCTGCCCTATGGGCCTCATGGCTCGGCAAGCTAAGGCTTACTTATATGGTGATAAATGGGGTTGTCCCGATCGGATCGGGTGATCGGAAATCGGCTCCGATTACATGATTTTCAAACGATCGGAATCGGGGAGAAAAGATCGGATTTTTAATTGTCTAATGTAAATCTCAAAGAAAGATGTATAAGCAATGACATTTGGAAAAAACTGTGTTTATGCTAGTTGTTTTCCTTCTGGTCCCAGTCAGAGATCATCAAACAAAGACTAGTCACACTCAGAGGTGTGAAAGATTATGAACACTAAGGAAATGCAACCCCCACTATGCATGATGGCATAGGTGTCTGTAGTACTCTCTTTGAATGAGAGAGATACTCTTTAAGAGTTTTAACTTCAGTTCTATAAGCTGTAGAACTGTATTCGCTTTTCAACAGGTGGTCCGTGGATCACTGGTGGTCCGTGGACCACTGGTGGTCCGTGGAGGTATTGCATGTGGTCCCTGACCATGCATTTAGTAATGTAGGATTTGTTGATTTGTTTTAATTTACACTAGTTGAGAAACCGTGAACTCATGAATGAATCCATGTCATTTACTGACAAGTTGGAGTTCAAGAAAGTTAGAGTTAGAATCTCAAGAAGGGGGAAGTGCACCGGATTGTCTGGTTGAGTCATTATTATTAGGACATTTTACCAGTATTAGTCAACGGTTGAGAAACACTTACAGTGGAATGTATACACATGGTATGCATAGCAAGTGTTAACTTACAAAAGCACTAATCTTAGCCCATATCCCCACCCAACACAATAGTGGTCCCCAGGTTGATTCTAAGTCAGGGTGGTGGTCCCTTGTTCACAATCAGTTGAAAACCCCTGCTCTATTTAACCAATACATCATTATTTTGCTATGATTTCATGCTTTCAAGAAAAAAACACAATGACAGTCATTCTAATAAAAGTATAGTCACAAAGGCAACACAACACAACAGACTACACTAGAGTGACATACATAAGGATATTTGCTATTGTGATATGGCATAAGTGTTATATAAAAATATAGAGATCGGATCGGGAAAGATCGGTATCGGTATGTCTCAAAATCAAATGATCGGAATCGGATCGGGAGCAAAAAAACGTGATCGGGGTCCCTAGTGATAAATATCATCAAGATGTTTTGTGTCGTTCCCCTCTTGTTTCCTCCCGCATCTCCCTTGTGTGTGTGTGTGTGTATAAGGGAGGGCTGGGTAGGTAGGTGGGTGGGGATAGACATGTAGATGGGTAAGTGTGAGTGTGTGTGTGTGTGTGTGTGTATGGGTCTGTGTGTGTGTGTGTGTGTGTGTGTGTGTGTGTGTGTGGGAGAGTGGGTGTGAGTGTGTGTGTGTGTGTGGGTAAGCGTGAGAGCGAGGCTTAGTACAGTATGAATGAGGTGTGAATGAAAATAAAATGAAAAAACCATTGGGTGGGTGAAGCCATAAAATTAATGAAATACGTAACGTTTAATAATGCTAATGTTATGTAAAACCATTTCCTGTTCCTCCTTGACTATGATCATTGCTTAACCCATTTTGGGCGGGAACCCCTGTTGGTGTTAGCATTATGTTTTGCTTTAGCTATTGAAAAATAGCAGATCTACATAGGTCTGCTATTTTTGAAAAATCGAACGACTGACATAGAAACATAGCTTTTTCAGAAAGCTGTCAGGATATTGTGTATTGATATGTATTCAAGAATGTATGTAACCACCCAATTCAAAAATAATTATAAAAAAATATATAAATATCATCAAGATGATACAATGTCTCCACGATATGACTTTTCAGAGATATCGTAAGTATTTTGTTCTAAATTCTGTTGCTCCTTTTTCTTTTAGTTTTTGTTACCTTGTAGGTGATCGTACGGAGCCCTGGAATGGCCACGGGACAATATTTATTGTATCTCTACCGGGCAAGATAATATCTCGACCGGGCGAGATAAAATATTTTTGAACCTTGGCTACTTAGGGGCTCCGTAGATTGTACTGTTAAGTAACTTGAAAAATAACCATAAAAAACACATGAAAGAATATCGTGATAATATTGTGTATCGTGATACTGCTTGAAAAAAATTGTATCTTGTATATTGTGATTTTGTGATTTGTATAGTACAGTACACCCCTATTTTCAATCTCATATTACAAATCTATGTCTCTACTTCTAACTATTCCCCAATATACTTTTCATTGATGTGCTAAATAAACACAATGTTGAAAATGTGTAGAATACAATGTAACAACAATTCATCTGAAGGTATAGGGTGCGCTTTCTCTGGACGCGTTCATGAGCAGTGGGTGCTCAGCCACAGCAAAGACTAATTAGATAAGGTTGCCACACTAAGGTGGAAGTATGGTAAAAAGAAAAGGATGCGAGACAAATGCTCAGTTATTAATTCTTTATTTGGCTAATGCGTTTTGGCACGAGCCTTCCTCTGAGCAACTATGTTATTTTTATTCAGCAGGCTTTGGTGAAATAGACTGAATGAGTGAACTGTTGTGAAGCTTTTGGGACATTATGTTAATACATTTAAATGGATGGACAGACAATACCGTCAACAAAATTATTTCTGTTGATCAACCCTGATCATGCTTCCCCTTTTCTAACAGTAGATGTCTCTACATGCCTCTAAATGGTTTCCTCCAACAGGCCTTGAGTGCAATAGATAGTCATGATTTATAACATTTAACAAAAGTTAAACAACTTGCAACTTCTCCATACCGTAGTAATATTTCCCAGACCATATGGCTCGGAATAATTTGTGGGCCACAGACCCATTTTTAAGGGTAAAAACCTTTCCTACAATGTTTTCAGAAATGTAAAAAAATTCAACAATTTTTTAAAAAATAATTTAAAAGATGTATGTAAAATAAAAAAAATTGAAAATAGCTGATCTACAATTAATAATAATTATTATTATTTACTATTAATAGTGTTAAAGTGGTTAATAATGTATTTGTATATAACTTTTGTACGTTTGTGTCCCCGGGAGACACCAAATTGATCTTTTGGGTCTCAGCTCAAAATGTTTTGGAGCCCCTGCCGTTAGTGCCGTATAACATTCACTAAGCAACAACATATACTGTCACAATTCTTTTTTTATGTATTGATAAAATACTGCTTGAAATAAGAGCTCTATTTCTCCTTTTGTATTCACTTCCTTTCTTTGTCCATTCGATCTAATCCACCTTGCATCATTCCTCAAAGCACATGCTGGTATAGGATGGAAGTGAAATCTATATGAAATAGATTGTAAGGTTGTAATGTGTGTGTGTGTGATCTGAGAAATAATGGTCTATTGAAACATATTTATTTTAATAGTGCATTTCATACAAAGCAAAAATAATTAATACAGCATGTGTATAGATGTATAGTACAGTACAATAATCTCTCTCCCACACACATCCTATATACTTTATATACACACAAACTATAAAATAAATGGATTTGGACATTTACATTTTTGTACTTCTGCATGCTTAATTGAAAAGAAGATAAATATGCTCGTTTCACTATTCCTTAAATTAGTTTTTCTTACAACTTAATGCCATACGCGTTGAGTCTGATTAGTTTGAAGAAGATTGTTCCCAAATTGACACAATATACAACTACAAAATTCTATATTACCAGTGGGAATACATTTAAGGCATGATGAAAAACATTTTCATACATTAGAAAGAGAACGCCTATTATGTTAATTATATAGCTAAATCAAAACCTGCCCCCAGTCAGTAACAGCGAATAAAATAAAATAAAAACTCAAACCAACAAAGTATTATAAGAAATGTAGACTCTTGTATATTAATACACATTCTTATATTATTACACACACACACACACACACACACGCACACTCACATGCACCCTCTTTGTCCTCCTGTGGACAATACATGTTTAAGTTAACGCACACACACACACACACACACACACACACACACAGAGATCTGTAGCACACACACCTAACCCGTGCATACCCAACACACATGCTATACATGCCAGTACATACAGTGTCAGTGATGTTAATTCCACCTGTAGTCGAACATAAAGCCCGGGCCTTAACCCTGTCCCTGGCACTGGACACAACAGAAAGCCAGATTGACCTGTAACCTTTTCTAATAAACTATGTTGTTTACTGAAGAGAAGGTACGACCTGAGTCTCACATTGCATTCTGCAATTACTACAATGGCACAATGTTTTCTACTGATCAAATGTGTTATTTGTCTGGTGTACTAAAGTGGAATGGCATTATACCACGCTATTATACAATTTATCTGCAATGAAATCCAATGAGCAAGGATGAAATAAACAATAGAACATGATGGAATGATCCAGTGCAAATCTGTGTCCTGTGTGTTCACTGTTGTTACTCTGGTGGTTCTGCTCCACCGTCTGCTGGACCTTGTCCTTCTCCACCCTGATCAGCAATCATCTGCTTGTACTGACTCTTGAAAAACCCAGCCTGAGTGGAGAATACAGCAACATTCACATGAGGAAGAAAAACTAGCATTAACAATCATTAAACAATGACAAATGATTCGATGGGAAAAATTGCATGTGCTGTTGTGTGTTAATTTCTGCGCGAATGCTGCATACAACTCTGTCACCGTAAACCGTAGGGGCCATCCTCGGGTTCAGGAATGTGCACAGCAAAGTCTATGGCAATAGTTTTCAAGATACGTTGTTTGGTACCAAAACGGTGGATGGAAGGGCAAACAGACAAACTGTTAATTGACTGACAGACGCGTCCTACAAGACTGACATTACACACTGCATGGTCACATGAAGTCAGACATTCACTTCCACACTGGAACCACCCTATTCCCATGTGAATCCGGGAGATCCATATGATTTCATTTTATTCTAAGTAACTAAATTATTAGTTAGTTAAAGCTGCACTGTGGAACTTTCCTCTTCTACCCCAGATTTGAACCCGGTTTTCCTGCGCAAGTGCTGACATTTTAGCCTGCCTGCTGCCTGCCTGCCTGATACATTAAATCTTGACCATCAGGTATTACCTTATATAAGCCAGCAGTGATCATTCGTGTGAGATCCTGTGTCTAGGTGAGACATATGGCCTTTTTTGTCTCAATAGAAGAGCAGGGAAACAAAAATACAACCACCCCAACTCTATAGAGCGTCGCAGTCCCACCAATCAAATTGTGAGAATGGGTTTACTTGTATAAAAGGTTAGACACTGTTGGTAAGGTTACTGTTATGATAATGATCTGGTGGGGCGTTGTATGCATACACTGGCATACAACAATAAATACCAGTAAGACGCCCTGAGGGCGAGAAGATTAACTAACCGGTTGATAAGGTTCAATATCAATTAATGTATTAATCGATAATTTGCATCCCTGAAAAAGCCAAAGATACAGTACCAGTAAGACGCCTGAGGGCGAGAAGCGACCTCGCCCTAGGGGGCACGCATGCGCCTGGGTGACGGAAGACTGCTGGGCGAGTGCTGGCGCTTTGGCATGGGTGGTCAGATCAACATATGGAATGAATTCTGTACTGGCCATATATGGAGTGTGTCTTGAGTGTACAGGGTTTGAGGTCGCAAATAAGTCACTTCTTACACTCTTACACTTCTGCAAGGGTACCTAACGTGCACAAAATGGATGCCATGGGATTCTATGCGATGAGCTGGGGATTTCATGCATAGCCTACTTCATGAATCATGATAGCTGGCTTAACCGTTTCCGTACATAGGACGTCTCCCGCAAAATATGAACGCTTTTGGGATCATATATCGTATGAACTAAAACGATCGCAATGTAAGCTAGCTATGTAAAGTAAACTTTTGGTGGATTGTTTCCGGGTCATGGGTTTCAGAGTAAAAGCGGCCATGTCTTTCCGGCACCCCAGAGCTCCTATTTTGAAGGACTTCCGGCACTGATTGTGTTTTAATAGGAACTATCTGAAGGGCTGCCAGATCATAACATGATATGGGACATCATTCTGTATTTATTATATTGTTCATGAAGATACTGTATGACTTGTGCTTTCATCAAACCATACAACCGTAACTAATACCTTGAAATGAACGTACAGTATATACAGTGTATTACCTTATATAAGCCAGCAGTGATCAAAGCCAAAAGAACAAGTCCTCCCATGGTTCCACCAATGATCCAGTTGGTGAGGTCTGTCTCAGTGTACACCTCTACTGTGGCCACAATCTGAGAACAACAATTACATTCAACATCATATTCAAAGTCTTCTAAATGACAAAGAGTGAAATGAACAGAATGTTACCTTTCGAACTGGGGGATTGTTGTTAGACTCTGGTGAAAAAAAGATGTATTGGTTTCTGTCATACTCCAAAGTGGCTGTGCTGATCAAACTGAATTTGGCAGACTTGAGACCAATCTGTGGGTCAGAAGTAAAGAGGGAAGAGGATGAGTTGCAGTCTTTGTTAGAGACAATTATTTTTTGGAACCTGCATGAAACCCACATTTGTATCTGAGGAAAGATATGGGAATTATTCTATTTTTCCCAAGGATATTAGATGCTGTAAATCAATCTATCCATCTTCCACCACCATAGATTACTTATTGTGTCAACTCAGTGTAAAATGTATTATTGACGTAATTTAACACTACAGTTCCCTTACTTTACCCACTGTAAATGGCAATGATTAAGATCTAAAATGTAATATTCAGTGTTGAATAAACAGCACATATTCACCTGCTCGATCCATCCTGAGCTCAGATTAGCAGAGATGTTGTAAACATCCTGCTGACGTTTCACCATGAACACCTTGCACATGAACACTGTACACGTGGCAACGGAACAGTCCTATGGGCAGTTAAAGGAAATCTAATGTCTTCAACATATCCTACTCTACGTATAATTAAGCAAGTGTGTGCGTGCATGTGATATTTACCACTGTATGGTTTTTCTTGATGTTATCCACAAAATCTGGGAAGTTAGGTTCCTCGTCCTTATATCTGCTGCAGCCTGGAATCTGAAAGTTGGTTAGTCAAAGGGAAAATGGAACCTTAGAGTCACATCAATATCAGATCAAATAACCCTAACTCATAATATTTTTGCCTCCTTTACGCGACTATGAGGGTTGTATGGTATTGGCAGAACGGCAGACGATGCAATGACACGTTGAGAGTTGATTTGGAGCAGCAACATGCATCGTTCCGTCTTTGCAACGTCACGTCGCTGGCTTCCATTAACAGCGAATGGTAGACTGCATCATTTAATCTGCCCCGCGTGAACGCAACATTATTCCAATACCTCCAAATTAGAGACTATACACGCAAAAATATTCCACATTTTGAATCTACTCTAACTCCCTCACACGAGTTATATACAATTATGAATCAATCCCGATTCCCTATGAATCACTAAGGCTTCGTCCACACACACGTACACGGGTATTTTTTATAAACTGAGCTTATTCGTTTTCGTTTTTGAAAATCTCTGCGTCGCCATCAACACGGCCCCATTTACAAAAATCTCTCCGTCCACACGACAACGTAGCTGAAGTGACATAGCCAGCCTTGTCTTGTTCACACGGGACGAGTTTAAAAAAATCTACAGTGGCCAGTTTTATGCATGTGTTTGTTTGTTTTTCTAGTCTGTAAACGTGAAAATGTAAAAAAAAAAAAACTCAAATCAACTGGTATTTGAGCTCCAACATGTAAGTGTCCATCCTTGTGAGTTACCTCTATATTCACCCAGATGTCTTTTTTACCCAGCTTCGTGGGCACCTTGATGACCACAGTAACATTAAAGGCTCTCACAAAATTCAAAACCTGAGAGGAGATAGAACATGATAGAAATAATTAAGTATCCCTTGATGTCGCATGATATGTCAGTATCAACAGTAAACCTAAAAGCTGAATTTAATAAGCATACATAAGCTGTTTTACCGTAATTGATTGATTAAGTGGTGTCTGCAGATCGTTTTTTCCAAAAGTAAAATTGGTGTCCCTGTGTGAACTGAATGGAAAACATTTTATTTAAGGATTGTTTTACTTCATTATAAAACCTTAAGAAGTTTTGATCTGCTCCAAATCAATAATATTTTGAACCTAAAGTGTGAATGACAAGAAACAATGCAAACCTGGAAATGGAAAGAAAAAGGCTGTACTTCACATCAATCTCCTTTTGTTGATAAAGTTTACTTTCGTTTGAATGCTCATTATTTTTTCCACTGAAACAGAAGATACACAATTCCTAGCAATGTAATATAAAGCACACAATCCCACAGTGCAGGCAGGGTTTTCCACCAGACAACAGTACCTTGTGACATTTGCAGTGAGAAGCATCTTTCTGTGAAGTTCAGTCACAGTGTTGGTTTTGATCCCATAGGAGACAGTGAAAACAACCTAGAATGGAATGAGAGAAATCAGAGTGCAATATGAACTGCCATTCAGTTAATTTGTTATTCATATTCATATCTGATTGTCCTTGCAGAGGTGTGTGAACCTAAGAAACATTAGAAATGTAAAAGTTTAACCTTGGCATTGCTTTTGAAAATAGGCGTGTCAATGGTGCAGTCACTCTTCCCGCGTGATAAACCATCCTCACTGTCTGACTCTATAGAGTTACATACCACTCTTCCCTTGGTAAAGACAAAGAAAACCACAAGGCATGTTAATCACACATAATCTTTGACCAACGACAACTTATTAAGGCTGAACTTGGTGTCAGTTATATAATATTGCATAGTACCTCGGCAATACTGCCTTACCTGCTGTATGGTGAACGTCCTGTATGAGAGCCCAGGAGGGTATGTGAGAGTGACACGACTGTTGTACGAGTTCTCCCCTCTGTTCTCAACTGACACATTTACGTGCAACAGATCATCTATGCCCACTCTAACCTCTGTAGAGCTGATGCAAAAACAAAATAAGTTATTACATTGTGTCTCCTTAAGTGTATGAGGAATTATTAGGGGAAAGGTGCAAGATCATGTTTGCCGTTCACTTTGATTTTATATGAGACATGAAATTAATAATATATCTTCTGTTGGTCAACTGCTATTAAAGAGGAATGTCAGTGACCATGACCAGTCAGGTTGTATGTAAACATTGACCTATTAGCAGTTACAACAGACAAATACATTACTTTCTGGTGAATTGGTTGTATTTTTGTTAACAGATATTAAACAGTGAGTACTCTATATAGAATTACATTTCAGTGAAAAGGTCAAACAAAACCCCTCCTTCTACAGTACCTCCAAGTCTCTTAGGTCGACTGACCTAGCTGTCTGACCCAAACTTAAGTTCAGTGGTCTTTGCTGTCAAAACACAACAGCTTCCCCCCTCCCTGTTTGATCAGTACATTGAATATTTTAAGGCCCAAGAACTCATTTTTATTTGCTAGCATTTCTATCCCCCGATGTTTTTATTTTTTGTTATTTTATTATTGTTTATTTGTGCATTTGAGCTGTGTGTCTTGTTCTTTGTCTGTATTTAAATCCCTTGTGGTCTAGCATTGTGGTAAAGGTTAGTTAGTTAGTTAAAGGAAAAGGAAAAGTAAAGTGGTAAAGGAAAGTTGTTTTTAAATGTCCTTTATAATTACAACTAGACTTTGACAGTCCAGCAGTCTGCCACAACTATTTGTTTATTAAAACCTTTTTCAGGGTAAGAATTTCTAAGAAATGATACTGGTTCATCAACAAAGCAACCTCATTCTTAGAGGACATGCGTACATTATGTCTCACCTGGCAAAGTTGAAATCAACTTTGAGGTTGTCGGTACAGCGATCATCAATGCCACAGTTGATTTCAAACCCTAACTGTTGTACAAGGGAGGAAGTCAACCATGTTAAACTCTCTTAAACTCTAAATAAAATAATTACCTTTGCTGTATAGAGTAAATATTTGAACCCATGAAACGATACAGACAGACAGACAGACAGACAGACAGACAGACAGACAGACAGACAGACAGACAGACAGACAATTAAATATAACTTACAGGATGATAGGTTGTTTGAGCTTGCTGTTCAAGGCTTGGACTGAGCTTGTCTGAAGATGGAATGCCTTCAAAGGTGAATCTAAGTTTATTAGACAGTTCATACAGAGCATCCTCTGGACAAGCCTGCAATGAGAGGGCATTATTATGAAAAGATTCATAAAGTAGTCGAACTTTCAAACAAAATGATTTCTCTAATTCATGCTTCTTTACATTTCCAACCTACCTGAATGTCAAATATATTTGGAAAGCAGAGTGTCTTTCCCGTGTCAAGGGTAAAAGACTTGAATAGCTCTCGTTGTTTTGGCATCTCAACGTAAGCACGGTTGGTTGGAGGGTTGCGGGTTGAATCCAATGCCAATGTATAATTAATCCGTGCTTGAGCTGGAACTGTTTAGACTTTCATTAAAAGGTTACTCTTTACATAAAAGTATTTTAAATGCTAAAATGGCTCTGTGGTGTATAGACTTGGAGGAAATTTGAAAAAACCTGAGTGAGAAGTCATAGTGAAGCAGACTTCAGCTGTGTTTTTCAAGGGAGAATCGCAGTCTGGGTTGTTGATGGGGATCTGTTCTGGGCTGAATGTCACCCATGCTTCCACCTTTACTATTGGCTTAGATCTGGAAATGGACACAATCACTGGAATCACCTTTACCTTTACTATACTTTACTTGGTAAGGGAAAAGGCAATAGTACCTTAAGCGTACCATGGTGCATCTAAAAGGAATGACAAAGTTAAGCGACATATTTAAAAATGTTTCTTCTATTTTTGTTTCTTAAGCTTATAATGTACCAGTTTACTGCCATGGACCTGCATAGCAGTGACAGACTAAAAAAGAGTAAACTAGTAAAGACCTGTGCTCAGGTCTGTGGCCTCCTGGTGGCGCTATAAAAGGCCAATATAGGAAATGGGTGCCATTTCTTCTTACGCTTTTCACCGCAATTGGATGGCTTTGATGATTTGAGGCATTTTGTTCCAAAAGTGTTTTGTAAAATTCGACCTGCTGGTATAACAGGTCAATGTGAAAAATGATTTCTACCTCGGCCTATATAGTGGGAATAGGCTATACAGGTATGCATCCAACCCTTCCACGTTCAGCAGCCACCGCTGCACTCCGCTTGCCAGAATTTGGACCCGGACATTTTGAGTACCCTAAGGTTTTATGTTAAAAATGTTGAGTATGGGTCGGGTCCCCAGCATTTAGAAACTGCTTGATGCTATCTTGCATATGTTGGGACATTTTCATAATTAGCATAATAAGCTGGGGTACCATTAACATCCAATATAAGGCAACATTTTCAAAATGTCATTATGCTTTAAGTAGCATGTGACTGGTCAAACTACTGGTTTTGCATGATTCCGAATCCATTGAAAGTATTATTTTTGCACAAAAATCACTCCTTTGGCTAAATTTGGCCATAGCCACATCATATTTGTGATGACGGCTATGGCCGTTTTTAGCTGAATGAGTGTTTTTCGTGAAAAACTAATGCTTGCAATGGATTCAGAATCATGAAAAAACCCTAGTTTGACCCGTCACATGCTACTTAAAGCATAATGAAATTTTGAAAATGTTGCCTTATATTGGATGTTAATGTTACCCCAGCTTATTATGCTAATTATGAAAATTGCCCAACATATGCAAGTTAGCATCCGGCAGTTTCTAAATGCTGGGGACCCATACTCAACATTTCCACAATGGGGCTCTATGGGCTGGCAAGCGGACTACACTATTGGAAGTTCCAGTTGCCAGCTGACTCATTGATAGTGGACGTACGGTTGTGATTTTGTAAGAGAAAAAAAATGGTTCTTCATGGTTTCTTGGTTTCTTCATTCAATGATTTGATGATGTGTTTTTTTCATAGTTTGTATTATGTATGTGTGTGGTGGCGTTGACATGATGACATGAGTTAAAACGTCTTAAAATCTCCTTTTAAATACGGCAGCTCTTCCAGTTGTTACACTGCTGTCCCACTCACCCACTCTCACTGCTCACGCACTGACTAGTAGGTGCGGTTCCATTAAGCCTTTGCGAAAAGAGGAAGCGTATGTTCATTAAGTCGGAAAAAGAAAAGCGAATTGTCGGTGTTTCCATTAAACTGATAAAATGCGCATATGACATACGTTCATTAAATATGCAGTAGTTGGCACTGTTTTGCCAGTAAAGTGAGGCTCATGTAAAGTATAGTCCTAATCCATGTTCACACCATTGATTTAGGGATTTGATGGGCTTTCTTTACAGTCAAAGAACGATTTGTTGTGTAATGCTTGTCTTAATATATTCGGGGCACATGTAGCCTATATGTCGCGGGACTCGATTGGAGCATACTGGTCGTTTATACTGTAAATGGATTGATTGCAGCTGCAAACAGTTGTGGATAACTTTCATCGGCTATATAGCCTATAGCCTACACGTTTAGGTTGCTTATCTTATGCAATGAATATAAATATATAAGAATAGATGAAGCATATCCATGGATCGAAATCGAATAGCCTGCAGGGACCCGACAGCTAGGTTATATAAAAGTTTAGTCTACTACGCTACTCATAGTCCACGTGTGTGTGTGTGTGTGTGTGTGTGTCTTGCATCCATACAGTAGCGATCCAGATATCAAAATGATCGGAGCGCCCCGATCAACTCGGGAGGATTCAGACTTCATAAGGGATCTTTGAACACACTACACAACTATTAATCGGACGGGTCGGGTAGTAGTAAATTGGGACCTTATCCTCTCCCTCTCTCTATCCACCATCCCATGCACCGTTCACTCCACTGCCTCCGTTTTTTATTTTATTTTCCAACTGTTCAAAAGCGATATAATGCGAGTTCAATGCTTTCTAATTAAAAACCTTTTCCGCAAGTGTTTCCATACACTATTTGCGCATTTCCCTTTTTTCTAAAAAGCCTAAATCCGCAACCTCCAAGCGAAAAAGTGTTTTTGCGAAAAATGGAGACTTATTCGCATATTGATGTGTTTCCATCCAGGAGATTTTGCGCAAGAGCCTTAATGCGCATAAAAACGGCTTGATGGAAACGCACCTAACTGACTGTCTCTCTCCCACCCATGAGGAATACATAATCTGCGCTCTCTCTCTCTCTCTCTCTCTCTCTCTCTCTCTCTCATATGCACGGGCCAGGGTTTGTAAGGACATCAAGCACTTCCCTTCCCTAGATCAGCTACAGATATGCTGGATAACTGTAACGCACCTGGGAACTGATTTAAGGTAAGGTAAGGTAAACTTTATTGTCCACAAGGGAAATTTGTCTTGGGCTTTCACCCCAGCTACAGCCACACATAAAACATCAATGACAAACAAAAATACATTACAGAGGAAGACACAACATTACACAATTGCACACATGTGGATAATCTAGCCTCACACAGTTACTGCTGTTTCAGAGCCTCGTTCAACATCTTAGTTGATGCTGGTACAAACTATTTTTTTAATCTGATGTACTTCCACTTTGGTTCTTTGTATCTTCTCCCAGAGGGCAGAAGTACAAACTCGCCATTTAAAACATGGGTAACATCACTGACGATTTTTTGAGCCTGTTTTAATGTAGCCTGCTCATAAATAGACTGCAGAGAGGGGAGTTGTCTTACCCCTATGATCTTCCCTGCAGTCTGCACCAATCTGAACAATTTGGACCTCAGTTGCACTGAGAGATTACCGAACCAAACTGTGATGCCCTGTGATTTAAGGTGTAGATTATCGTGATTTACTACGCGGTCTAATCAGAAACCAGTTAATCAGAATCAAGTATTGGGACTAACCGTTTTAGAATACTAGAATTACACCAGGCAGGGATAGAATTACACCATTATTTTTTCTTTTCTTTTAAGATGTATTTAGTGACTGTACAAGTACAACCATCCAATGTCTTATAATTACCTGAGTAGGAGGACAGCACCCTTTGAACCCACTGCTAAGTCAGGCAGACTGTCTCCACTGAGGTCAAAAGAAGACTGGCTAATGGAGAGACCGAAGAAGCGCAGTCCAGGCTGGACATCAGAGGCACGAATTCTCTACATGAGGAAGAAAGGAATGACAATATTTTAAGATACAGTTAGAACCTTGCATGAATCCATGGAATCTTGATTATCCTCTTGACTCACACACACCTGTGAATGTATGGGATTGATTGTTCGTTCACCATGGAAAATATAGATGCTTCCTTGGCCACCATTCTCTAGTGGTGCTCCCACAGCCAAATCGTTGAATCCATCACTGTTGAGATCAGGCAGTGGAGCAAGAGAGGAACCAAACCTTCCTCTTTGTCCTGCAACACCTTTCAACACCGCTTGTTTATCGAATTGACAATATGCTCTCTGGTGGGAAAACAGAAAAACAGGAATGAGAATTATAGGTTTAATTGTCATACCTCATACAATTTGATGACAGAAAGTTAAACATGCTGTACCCCGTTAGAAAGGCTACAGACGTAGACCCTGCCCTCTCGATCGTCCTCAATGAATGAAGGAGCAGATATGAGGATCGTGTCAGTGTATCCACTCCGATCCACATCCATGGTACAAACCTCTGCCCCAAAATATGCCCCAATCTGAAACTGAGCAAGCCAGAAATCATCATTCAAAGGAGGCAGAATCACATTTATTTATTACTTAATTAAAAATAAAAACTATTTTCCTTCATGTTTCGTGAATAATATTTGGAGCACAAACTTGTGGATCTGTCGAGGGGTCAATCTTTTGGGTTATTTTGTTGGAGGAGAACACCATTACCATCCCCATGTGTTTATATCTTGGAGCACCTACAACAGTGAGAGTGTTGCCATATCTTCTTTTGGCTATTGCCATGGAGTAACCTAGGAGAATAGAAAGAAATAATTAATGATGTGCATGTATGTGTAGGTATTCTACCAAGAAATTACATTGGACTACAGCCACTATAATTATAATGATGTCCAAATGGGTCTTATGTAACATGCAGAAGATTTAAGACTATTGCGAACAAAGGTCGCAGTTAACTATGGAATCGTGCATTTCCTGTGTGTCGGGCATAGTGCCCAGGTCTCGTGACATGTGATGTCATCAGAGATGGAGATGTGGAGACCATGAGACCCTTAGATCTATGGATATATGTTGATCCTGCCCCATCCATCCTCCCTCTTCGATGTCTCCCTTTTGACTTATACCTACTGTACCTGTCCATTCAAATTTCAAACTCTAGACGGGCATGCCCCAAAGTTATCAGTGCAGCCGCGCCCGGCAGCAGGCGAAAACTAGAGTTTTCAACAGGCCCACCTGTCCATTCAAACTCTAGACAGGCCTGACCCAAAGTTATCAGTGCAGCCGCGCCCGGCAGCAGGCGACAACTAGAGTTTTCAACAGGCACGAAAATTAAGGCCCGGCCCTACCTGGGCCATCAGCAAACCCTGTACGCTCAAGAGAATGATGTGAGTGCTGGTTTTCTCTTTTAGAGATTTTTCTGCACACTCCAGAGAATGTCCCCGCCATAGACATATAAAGGCAACGCCCCTTTCGGCTCTGGAGCGCATGTGCTCAAGGGAGGGCAAAAACTCCCTAGGTTCCTTGCGAAGCCCCGCGGAAGCATGAGTGTGCGTCACAGAGCGCATGTTCGGGTCTGATAAGTCCCAGAAAAGATGCGCTGTGATTGGCCAGTAGTCACTTGAGTGGCAGCGTGACGTAGTGTGCCGTCCACTCTTCCAGCGTACCAGTGTAAATTCTTCCGCCCTCCCGTCAACACACATGGCTCCAACGAACTGCAGCAGCCAATGAGACATCTATTTTTTAATATCTATGGTTCCCGCTGCCACCCTTAGATCTCCATATACTGTATGGAGCTCACCTGTTCTGACATTCCACCATTATAAGTCGAAACATGTTGGATTAATAAAGTATCTTCTCCCTTTTTAAACTTTGAGTAAACAAGGAGGAGATCCCCTCCTTGTTTACATAATGGGAAGTGAATTGACTTTCTCACCAAGATAACTGTCGGGTACCATATCTGTAAGCTCCTTGAAGTCTTCCTTTCCCTCCTTGAAGTCTCTCACTTCCTTGAGACTTCCCCTCCACTGGAAGGCACCAACAGCTGCCATCTGGAATCCTCCCTAGTATATGTACAATAAAACATTTATGGAACATTTTCTTCCACATTTCTGAGTGGTGTAAACCACTCCTACAACTGGCTTTGTTAGTTTACGTGTCTGTCTGTCTGTCTGTCTGTTCGTACCAAAAAATGAGCATGGTTGCTATGGTCACCCAGTTCACACGGGTGTGATTTCATTATGTCAGACATTACGTCAGACCACAGCTGATCATTCTATATAATAAGACCTTACACCACTCAGTTCACACGGGTGTGATTTTTTGTTAGCGTTGCCACTAACATCACAGGTTGTGCCTTACCTCCTTCATAATTGTAATATCACAGACTGCAAAATGGAGTGGGCATAATTTACTTTGTTAAAGCGATCCTAAAATGTAACAATAGAAGCGTGCAATTATTAATATCACAGGCTGCAGCATAATGTAGCCTGAGGTGGTATGTAAATGGTGGTAATGAAAAAAGTGCACAATCAAAGCAGTATCCAGTGAATTTCCCTCAGGATAAATACCTGCCTACAGTTGGAGGCCATCGATATTGTCCTTTTCTTTTTGCTGAGGTTTGCGTGATCTGCGCAAAAGGACAGTTAACCCATTTTGGGCGGGAACCCCTTTTGGTGTTTTAAACATTATGTTATAATTTAGCTATTGAAAAATAGCAGATCTACAAGCTCATAGCGCGCCACCGAGTGGCACGCTACGAGCTTGTAGGTCTGCTATTTTTGAAAAATCGTGAAAATATTTATTTCAGAAAACTGGAGGATTTAGAAGGATTTTAAAAACATTTGAGGTCAGGCCTAAATGGGTCAAATGATAAGGGACAATATCGGTGGCACCCAACTGTACCTACATACCCATCCATCCATCAGCATACTTATCTCTGCCAGGCCAGGAGGCGAAGATTATGCTTTGTCTATGTGTATTTCAGGTTTAACAAGATTCAAAACTTGCCATTCACCTCCAGATTTTTTTTCATTTGCCCATGTGCTGTACGCCTCATATACCAATTCACATGACCAAGATTACCGTAGGTACATAAGCAGCACTGAATCCCTCTTGAGCCATTTCCAGTTTCAATGAGCCACCGCTTGTCTGAGAACCTGTAAAGGCAAAAATAAATCAACAAAAATATCTCACTACTCATTTATGAATGGGGGGAAAAAACGGATTTCCTTGCTAAGCCAGATTTTATCTGGACATTGGACTAAGTACCTTCAATTGAAAAGATGCTTTTCTGCAAAGCCTCCTGGATTCCATCAAGGGCTTGAAAGTTGGTAACTTGAAACACATGTTTCGATGGATTGGTTGCAATGGTGTCCAACTCTGCTTTTGCGTTCAAATTATCAAAAGCACTTCCAACCTAAGGATATCAAGATTCAGTTTTTACAATGTTTTTCTTACTGACCATGGTACTGTTTATAACTTTATTATAAGTTATTGGTTTATAATTATTTGCTCATCTTAACTTTGACATTGTAGATTCACAACAAGCATGTACTGAAACTAAATAAAATAGTAATCACAGTGAATCGATCCTGACTGTAGTGAGGCTACTGTTACTCACTGTAGGTTTTTGTAGTCATGCCCTATGACCAATACTAATCCTAGATCTTCTACAATATACTGCTAATATTTGATACAACTACGAACATTTGATGCAAAGTAGGACTTTGTATTGAGTGTGTCCAGACCGTAGAAGTAGGATGCTTATTACTTAATCATTTTATACTGTATCTATGTGCACAGTCACCTACTTTGCTGGGGGACCCGATAATGCAAATTGCTATGGAGATACCATAAACAACACATATACATATAGAGCAGAAGCATCATATTCATATTAAGCAATCACATCACATCCGTTATGGATTGAATAATTTGCTGTGACAATGAAGCACAGTGTTGCTATTATTCAGTGTGTTATATATGCTAGTCTAATCATTCTCTCTAAGTCCATATCTACAGTATATGGTTTTCTTTTTTGCACTCGTAGATGTTCTACATACTTTGTACTTTATTACATACTGTATTATTACTTAGTACCCTTGTATTCTTTTTTTAAAGATATTTTTTGGGGCTTTTTCTGCCTTTATTGATAGTTTTTTTTAAAGTAGACTGAAATGGGGAGAGAGATGGGGGGGGGGGAGACACGCGGCAAAGACCATCGGGATCGGGAGTCGAACCCGCGGCACGCCGCCAGGCTGGCTCAGCAGCCCAGGTGCCCAGACGGCTGAGCCAACTGTCCGGGCCAGTACCCTTGTATTTTAAACCTAATTGCCTACTTGTGTTATACCTTGTTTTAGATATAATGTTATACCATAATGTTATATAATGTTATTGATTTCATTTCCATGGTCCAGACTTTAGTAGAATGTCTCTCTGGGCTACATTCTTATAGCCACTGTGGGTAAAGGCCCTCTGGCTCTGCTTAACTACAGTAATAGTTGCCTCAGTGGCCTAGTAGGCTACTCTCAGTAGTATAAGCTACAGGTATGTGAACATTAGAATTAATGTCTGGTTTTCATCATAATATATTGTTTTTCTTTTAGTATATACATTTTTAAATGACGACTGACAACTTACCCCAATGGCAAATCGAACAATACCTTCCCTTTCAGCGAGAGAAGCAGCATTAGGTAATGCTTCTGGATCACTAGACGCTCCATCAGTAATGACTATCAGGAACTTCTTCACGTTTTGTCTCGATCCTCTATTTCCTAAAAAAACACCTTGGCTGTTGGAATACAAAAGAACTGTACTTGCCATAAAATGTTTGACAATTGAGGTACATTGTCATAATTTGTCAATATGCGTAAAGACACGTACACAACCCGTATAATTGCTGCCGCTGTATTCGTCGTGTATCCTTGTTGACTAATATCATCAATTTGAGATTCCCAAGATCCTGAGGTGTCAAAATCATCAAAATGATAGTGGATGGCGGGGTACTGGGAGTACTGGACAACTGCGAACTGCAAAAAAGAAAACAAAAAACATTGAATTCACTGCAATATACAGTATGCTGCAATTACAGTCAAGCAATTGGAGTGGTTGAAAAAAATCATAAGCAGTTAAGTTATTAAGTTATTTTCCCGATGTTCTGAGGAACTTGCTGCTCCTGCATTTTCTTCTCAAACTGGGCCCTTTTCACATTCATATAGCAAACGTATATCTGCATGAGCAGAAATTACGTATTGTAGGCCTTTGTCCGTATTCACAGCTATGGGGAGCAGTGCATCGCATATAGGAAACAAATCCCCATTTAGAATGGTACCATACTGTATAACCCGAGTCCTGTTCTAAACCTGGAACCTATACTCTTTGGCGCAAGATGCTTATTAACCTGCCCACAGCAATGCATGGCTCCTGTCTGTGAACAAAATATTGAAACAAAATAACGTTTGACAAATGGTAGGGGTGATCAGTAGTCTGCTGCTTTCAGCAATAATGACATCCCTTTTGTTGGTTAATTTGATGGGGCTTTGTAGAGTACTGGTGCAAGCGCAAACTGCAAACACAGGCACACTAGAAAAAGATTTAAATCACTTTTTGAGTGGTGTAAACCACTCTTACAACTGGCTTTGTTAGTGCAGAAAAAATGAGCATGGTTGCTATGTTCACCCTGTTCACCCGGGTGTGATTTCATTACGTCAGACATGATTTTTGAGTGGTGTAAACCACTCCTACAACTGGCTTTGTTGGTCTGTGTAGAAAAAATGAGCATGGTTGCTATGTTCACCCTGTTCACCCGGGTGTGATTTCATTACGTCAGACATGATTTCATTACGTCAGACAGGCTATATTACACCACTCAGTTCACACGGGTGTGATTTTTAATGTATAACTCATCACAGTTATGTTGGTTTTTGGCGCACAATGAATTTCACATGCGTTTTACTTTGTGATTATTACTGCCGATGATAAAAGTGAACCTTGAACCTATATGCAAACGTCTGCATGAGCGTTGATGAATTATGAATTATAGGCCTATATCAGGGGTGGGCAACTGGCGGCCCGGGGGCCACATGCGGCCCCCACCTTCACTTAGTGCGGCCCGCAGGTTAATATCAGAATACTGATATAGTATTGATTTCAGCTGTTGCAATGACAAACATGCAAACATGACCTGCTTTAATTATACTTAATGACTAGTATTAAATGACTAGTACTTAACGACTAGTATTAGTAGTATTGTCTTTTTGTGTACAATTTGTATTTAGTTCATAAAGTTATCATAACTAAAACTAAATCTATTTGAAAATCAATGAAAAGGTTACTTTTCAGGATTCTAATAAAAAAAAAAAGCAAAAAATAATTCAGTATTTCAATTTAAATGTAGATTGGCTATTTTTGCTACGACAGTAATATGCAATGCGGCCCTCTGGAGTGAGTGTGGAAATATAGTGGCTCTCTCCATCGTCAAAGTTGCCCACCCCTGGCCTATATGGTCATGTCAGACTGTATTTAGAAGTTGCAGGATTTGAATCATTGCGTCTCCTAAAGATGACTTTAGGATTTCCAGAATGGTACAGTAGCATAATGGAGGTTATCTTATCTGAGTCCTGTTCTAAAACTGGAACCTACAGTATTTCCGTCCACAGCAATGCATAGATGTTTATTTTAATCACTTTAAATCCCTTTTGTGAAAGGAAGGTGGTACTAATGATCAGTAATTCAATTATATAATTCAATAATTTTAATTAATTGGAATGTTAATTAGATTAAATTACGTCATCCTTTGCCATGTGACATCACACTGTGCCATCTAATTTCCTTTATCTACAAAGTATTTTGGGTTTTCAGACTTTCTTGAAACTTGGAGAAAATGACCAGTAGGTCATAATCAAGGTCATATAAAATTACATAATGGGTCAGATCTCAGGAAAGGAGAAATGTTGTATTTGTATTTTTGTGCAAATACAACCAAGCTGCTTTTTATTCAAAGCAGTGTCTGTCTAGAATTAACTATTGATTAAATGATTCCAGTTAACAGAAATAGTAGGCTGGAGGAACGAGCCTTTTCCAATGACTAGAGGGATGTGCTGGAACTGGAATCCAGCGCTGGCTCCCTATTGGTTCACCAACTTATGTTGGTTGTGGTGATGTCATGATGATTTGGTCTATTGCAGGCATGTGGAAAGTAAAGCCTCCCTCCTGGTCTCTTTTGTTCAACTGTAGTGTATATCTACTAGAATCTCGCGTGCATGCAGCGCGCTCGCGTCTTCTTAACGCCACGCGGTTAGACGCGGTCCGAGTGTGTGTGTCCTTGGCCACTGCGCTTTCCGTGCTGGGCATGTTGTGTGTTGTTGTTGTTTCTCCACGAATGTATGTATACGTGTGTCCACTGTCCGTGTATATTCTCGGCCATCACGGAAAGGGAAACCACAGAGCTGGGTTGGGAAGGGAGCATAGGGTCGGCGACGTATGCCGCGGAGCACGGGCATAGGCGGTGCTTCCGCATGCTCGGCATGCATTCTATGAGCTCACAACTTGTTACCGTTTCAAAGGTAAATAGATGGTGCCTCCGATATATGTCTTAGGTATGTCTGAGTACGAGGCCAGTGCCACTTTAGGTCACCCTGCAGCTGTTGAGCAGCCAAAAGGGCCATTCACACTGATCAATATAACTATAGCTGCAGCCAGCCAGCGGTGTTGTTGAGCAGCCTACACCACTCAGTTCACACAGGTGCGATTTTTTTTTCTAATCCGGTCAGCATGCTTTCAACGGCATATAAAATATGGCCTAAAAGTTTTGGAAAGAAATTAACTTATTATATATGTCATATATTATATTATTATAGTCTCACCTGTAGGAGTGTAGTTTTAGATATTAGCGAGGTAATCACACTTTTAACAAAGTCCTTCATTGTGTTGAAATCACTTTCCTCGACACTGCCTGAGCCATCCAGTAAGAATGCAATATCTGCTGCAACAGCAGGACACACTGTTAAAAGATAAGAAGAAAAGAATTAGGGCATATAGTCATCTTTTGTTTGTTGTACTCTGCTGTTTCTCTACAACCTTATATTGATATTACAGTATTTTCTTCAAATTCACTTCACCCACCCTAGCTCAATCGTGTGTGTGTGTGTGTGTGTGTGTGTGTGTGTGTGTGTGTGTGTGTGTGTGTGTGTGTGTGTGTGTGTGTGTGTGTGTGTGTGTGTGTGTGTGTGTGTGTGTGTGTGTGTGTGTGTGTGTGTGTGTGTGTGTGTGTGTGTGTGTGTGTGGGGGGGGGGGGGGGGGGCGTGGCTGTGTACTTGTAAATCAACATAAATAATTATTTACTTTTAAGAGATGATGGCACATATGATCCAACTGTGTCATCTGCATTTATCTCTAAGCATACGCCATTGTATGTGGTGATACTTGTGCACTCTCTTGGAATGGTTGGGCCACATGCCTGAAATGGAAACAGAATATCTGAACTCAATGTACAATATTTTTGTTTTGTGGAGAAGTTACACTGTCACAGATGCTATAGGGACACAAATGCAAATGAGAGAGAGAGAGAGAGATACACTATTGTAGATGATAAGGAATAGCTTTTACTTCAGAATAATAACCCTGAATTATCCCTGAATGTTTTATTGACAAAATACTTTCAAAACACAAACCAAGTTCATAAGACTCTTTTGTATTTACAATTAATATAACTGCAGTTAATTAACTCACAATTGTCTTTCCTGTGGTCGGGTCACTTGTCATCGTCAAGCCAAGAGACATGTTGACTGCAAACTCTGGCACTGTATTTAACATTAAATAACAACACAAGGCAGATGAAAAGATAAATGTTAATTTATATTGTAATATTGTCATTTTAGTATCATGGGTTTAAACAACCACACTTTTAATATACATACACAGAAATATTTCGGAATAATCTGCCATCTTAATATGTCTGGATTCCTCTATAGGCCTACTTGTTATCTTACATACATATCCAAAAGTAGGTGTTTTGTTCTAAAATCGTATAGTCACCTCTTGAACAAAGTTTTGCCGTCCCTTATGAATGAGTGAATGCAAACAAAATGTTCACTAATCACTAATTTAAACGTCAAACAATGGAAGTTGTTTACAAAATAACTTTAAATCATAATTGTGGCTGAGACCATTGTCCTGAATAATGAACATCATGTAATGATAACTTAGTTTCTCAAAAATAGCATCTCATTTTTAATGATCTTTTGATGTTGCCTACCTTTAATAGACATGGGTCGGCATTTAGAACGCTTTGTAGTACACTTATATATGTTGCCGCTCCCGTCTTGTGAAAGGGGTGCACTGACCAGTAAGCTGAAAAGTGTTAACAAAATATTTAATACACCCAGAAATAAAAAAAATCATTAAACTTATCCAGTGGCAATTAACAACTGTTTAGACTTGAGTTCAGTCACAGACCTTGATTGTCTTTGAACCACCTTGTATCCAAATCCATCACCGGCAGATGAACTCAATGATCCATCACCAGATGATCTCAAGGTTTTCCAAACCACAGGATCAATGTTAAAAGCAAATGCAGCATGGAACACTGAAAACAAGGAAGAACAGCTCATTAAAGTAATATAATTAAGATATGTTATATTATGTACCAGTAAGTCGCCTGAGGGCGAGAAGCGACCTTGCTGGGGGGTCAGATCAACATATCCGCCTGGGTGACAGCAGACTGCTGGGCGAGCGCTGGCACTTTGGCATGGGGGTCAGATCAACATACAGTATGGAATGAATTCTGCACTTGCCATATATGGAGCGTGTCTTGAGTGTACAGGGTTTGATGAGGTCAGATCAACATATGGAATGTCACATCTCAATATGGAGATCTAAGGGGGGCAGCGGGGGCAGTGTCTTGGAGTGTACAGGGTTTGATGAGGGCCCATGTAGGGCCGTGCCTTCATTTTCGGGCCTGTTGAGAACTCTAGGTTGCTGGGTGCGGCTGCACTAATAACTTTGGGGCATGCCCATCTAGAGTTTAAATGGAAAGGTATCAGTCAAAAGGGAGACGTTGAAGAGGAAGGATGGATGGGGAAGTATCAACATATGATATATGATATAGTACTTTATTGTCAGTTCGCACTGAAATGTGTCTTGCGGCCCAGCGGCCTTGTATGCAACACATACAGTATACACACATTTGACATAACACAAAAACAGAAATAGAAATACATGTGGGATGTCAGAACAGGTCAGCTCCATATATGGAGATCTAAGGGTTTAGACAAGGCCCCAGTGAAGCTCTCCAACGTTGAGGCGTTCGGCCCTAGTGGTAAGAGTGGGGACTGCAGGCGGACCTGTGGAAACCCGGTGCATCTGAGCTTTAACATTGAGCGCTCGTTTGCACTTCCGCATTTTGGACACCAAATTTTGGTGTCCGGAAGTAGAAAAATGTGGAAGTAGACTGTTCTGGGCAGTTTAGAAACCGTCCTCCAGTGACATCATCATTAGGCAGTTTTTTTTTTAAACAAGATTTTTTTACAAAAAAGTTTAGATTTGTATTATCGTGAGAACGATGGCTTCTATTTTCGCATTGCTAGTTTCAGGACTAGAAAGCCTGCAGTTTCTATTAGCTTGTATTCCCCATCGATGATGTCACTGGAGGACGGTTTCTGAACTGCCCACAGCCCTCCTATGAGACACAGACCGAGTAGAAAAAAGCCGTGTGAAGTAAGTGGTGCAACTCCGTGTGGGGGTCCCCGGGAGGGGGGGGGCTCCAGACCCACATGAACGCACCCAGGGTGCCGGCCCGATTCCGGCGAGCCGCCCCACGTCCGAAACGGTTGAGAAATGACAGAGTTACCGTGTGGGGGTCCCTCTACTGTACTGTCACTGTACTGGCACACCCAAAATCACCATATATACAGTTAATATGTGCATGTGTGTTTGTGTGTGTGTTAGGTTGCGCACAGGTGGTGAAAAACAACCATGCTGTTTTCGTGCTCAGACGCACCCAGCCAGGCAGGAATCCACACACCACTTAAAAATTGCGCCATTTTTTCATGATTATTAGTGAGGACCTATTATATATATTGATTGATTGATTGATTGAAATATTTATTAACAGTTTGCAGAATTACAGTACATTTCAAGCACAAACTCAATACAAAGGCTGTTAACTGTGAGTGGACGACCCAATTAAGCATTACACTTGTTTACAAGAGGGTCCACCATGTTCAATTCATCAAAACATTTAGAGACGTACAAATAGACACGTCTATATAGACAAAGAACAGAACAGGAATTCATCATAATGGAGGTAAAAAGGGAAAAGAAACATATACAGTGAGGGAATATAAAGATATGTTGAAAAGTGGTGAAGTGGTCCTTTAAGAACGATGAATAAATACAGTACATAAATGGTGGTATAGGAGCAGATGGGAGCCCTGGGTAGATCATTTCTTGTGATAATTCTATTCCGTTATCTTCCACCCTTTTTTGCAGTTCAGGCATCATTCAAGTTTTATTTATTCTCGAAATTAAAATTAATTAAACTCATTTTTGTTATAGTGCATCACCGGCCATGCACTATAACAATAAACAATTGATTGAAAATGGAAAATTTGATAATGGGACATAAATCATGCCCCATTTGACCTGTAGAAATGACATTTTTACACACATGCCTCAAGGACCCATAAGTTCTGCGTCATAAATATTCCAACATTTTGAATTATACAAAGAAATCCCTTAAATCCCTACTCCTAGGATGTTGTTTGAGCAATCTGCACCAAACAGTCTACACACATCTGTCTAAACATAATCTAAAATCCCAGTTGATGAAAAGCTGTTACATTAAAAAAAAATACATGCTTTACTGTATACAAACTCAGCTCAACTTGAACACATTTTAAGTACAGCCACTACATCTTCATTGAAATAGTTGATATCGCGCTGTCTGGAAGAAACCACGTAACTCCAAACTCCAGCTCAAGTGGAGTTAGGAGGACAGCAACAAAAACTATAGTTCAATAGACTTAATGATATTAATATACTCACAAAGGGTCAAACAAGGCAAAGCGTGATGACCCATCCTCTCCTGATGAACAACTCCTTTCTGCTTCCTATTCACAGTGAATAATAGCTACAGCTGCTGTAAATAGAGAAGACACATTCACAGAGGGTATGATCTGCACATACGTTTACGCCCATCCTTATTTGGCACTTTGACCACTTTCACATTCTACTAGGCAGTCTGCTGGTGTGTGACGCACACACTCGCGCGCGCATTTGTGTGGATGTCTGCATGTGTAATACAAAATAACTATGATTAATTGCGTGGTAGTCTATACTGACGTAAATTAATTTAACATGGTTTCTTTATGTAAAGAAACCATGTTACTGATGATTGATTGAATTTGATATACTTCAAAAGGTTATTCATGGAAATACAAAATAACCTATTTATTTTATATTGTTATTATTTTATAAAATAAATCCTCTCAATGGGTAATAATAATAATAACAACATAACACAACACAACACAACACAACAATAATAACTTTATTTACATAGCACTTTTTAAAACATGCGTTACAAAGTGCTGAACAACAGTTAAGTAAAAATAAAAACAGGTTAAGAAAAAAGCCTATGAAAATAAAGTACTAACAAGAAGTTTGGTCGAGCTACGCAATAGACAATTAGTAAACTACGAAAATTAAAAATAGTGCAGGTGTCAATGACTAAAACATACAATAAAATGATGGTAGTCTAGGGGAAGGCTTTCCTGAATAGATGGGTCTATAATAGGAAGTAACACTTGAGCAATTATTATTTTCCTAACATCAAAGGAAAAGCAATTCATAGAATGATAAAGTGAGCTTAGGCAACCATATATTTTTTTAGTAATGTAATCTATATGTGGTTTGAAGGTAAGCTCTGGGTCGAGCCACACTCCAAGATATTTAAATGAGTCGACTTTCTCAAGATGAGAGCCATTTGAAAAATGTATGCACAGTCCAAGTGTGCTTGCTTGACTGTGTCGTGTGCCAAACACCATGCTGCAGGACTTCCTCTTATTCAAAAGTAATTTGTTACTGTGGAGCCAGTTCTGAACACGGTTGAAGTTCCAGACCCCCAGGAACGCGCCCAGGGGGCCGGGCCGGTTCCGACGTGCCGCCCTGTGTCCAAAACGGTTGAGAAATGACAGAGTTACTGTGTGCCGGTCCCTGTACTGTACTGTACTGTACTGTACTGTACTGTACTGTACTGTACTGTACTGTACTGTACTGTACTGTACTGTACTGTACTGTACTGTACTGTACTGTACTGTCACTGTACTGGCACACCCGAAATCATATATATACAGTTAATATGTGCGTGTGTGTGTTAGGTTGCGCACAGGTGGTGAAAAACAACCATGCTGTTTTCATGCTCATGCCTACCTACCCAGCCAGCCAGCCAGGCAGGCAGGCACCCACCCACACACACACATAAGTCCGTAAGGGAGTGGTTGCACCACTCAAAAAGGAGTGGACCCAAGGCAGAACCTTGTGGCACACCTTTCTCAATAATTGAGTAATCAGATTGGGTACCTTGTGATTGTGAGACAACATACTGGTGCCTATTATGGAGATACGCATTCAATCAGAGAATGGCATTTTGCTGTAAACCAATGAGCTTATCAAGAAGCAGTACATCTTTGGTGAATTTTAGCAAGGCAGTGGTGGGAAAATGTGGTCTAAAACCTGATATTGTGAGAGCTGATTATAGATTCGTTTTTCAAAGATTTTTGGAGTCAAAAACATAATCTTCCGGCCTATAGAGGGTATGCGTGTGACATCATCATCAAACCCGGATGTTATGCGGGAACACCTACTGAGTGGCAAAAAACTACTTTCTGGCCTCTACAACCCATACATCCAAACAGAAAAGTCCAATATGATTGCATTAAACGACGATAAACAATGTTAAACTCACTTTGCCAATCACTTCGCCACTCGATTTGCCACTCGATTTACCATTCACTTTATGCATGTGCATACCCTCTATTGGCAGAGATAAAAATGCTTTAGCTGCTACAATGTAACAGAAAGCTGACAGTTTCATGAGTCTCTGAAAGAGATGAACACATGATGACGAGACACTGAGAAAAGGAAGTGGTTGATGCCACTTGGAAGTGGTTGCTGCCACTTGCTGATGTTATTTTTATTCAGTGCCAACAGGCTGGTGAAGTAGACAAGAATTATTGAGTGCTGTGGTAACGCTTTTAAGACGTATGTTAATAATATATAGATGGAAGTACAAGAAATCCAGTATTTTGCCTACACTGTTTCTAAAATTATTTCTATTGATCAATTGTGAGCTTCCCCTTTTCTAACAGTAGATGTCTCCACATGCCTCTAGATGTCTCTAAATGGTTTCCTCCATCAGGCCTTGAGTGCAATAGAATAGTTAGTCATGTTTTATGCACACCAGTTGAGTGTTATAAGTGCATAGAATATGCATTATCAGCTGTTATCAGGACCATGCAATGGGGCCCAGTATGGACATTTTGTTTTTGGAAATGGGTTTCAACTCTCTAGCTCTACTGTAGGTCTCCTTTTTGGGTTCACTTCCCCTTTCCCATCTCATTTGATCCACTTTTTGGTTTGAATTGAGTAATCATACACATTACACAAGGAAGGAAGGTAGGTAGGTAGGTTGGTAGGTATAGATACAGTAGATAGATACAGTTATATACAGTTAAAGAAAGAAAAACATGTACAGTATTGGGGGGGGGGGACTTTGGACTTTTTTTTAAATTGCAGCTGTCCGTAGGTGCTCTTTGAGAGTGGTTTTGAAGGAGTCTAGGGATTAACATTTCTTTATGGCTGTTGAGTGAGCACTCATTGAGCTGCAGGATTGTGAATGAACTTGAGTCTTCAAACAGGAGTCTTCAAATTTAGGGAAGTTCAGCAAAAGTTCAGTAATCTAACCTGTTGGAGCAGTTTTCCAGAGAGATTGTGACAAATATTGTCAAACTTTTGAAATGTCTTTTTTATGATATTATGTATTCCTAATAATATTAGCGATTAATTTTTGAATGTCAGATCTGCATCTATAATAACATCCACCCAGGTTTCTGACCTGCTCACTGGGTTTCACATGCACACGCTCGTGCGCAACACAAAACGTTAAAATATGGAAATAAGATATGTTTATGCCCCACAGCAACAATAGCATGAATTCATTTTGATTATCACATCTTTAACCACTTTCACTGTGGTGTTATGAACGCAATGTGTGCTTATAGATCAGTTATTGACACTATGTTTAATAGGACTTAAGTTGTTATTAAAAGCGGACTCATTCAACCAACAGTCTCCATTTAGGAAGTGAGGTCGTAACCCGTAGCACACCCTGATAGAATCATAGAATGTCATGCAAGCTGATCACTGCATAGCATATTCATGGTAACGGTGAGCAAAGGCCATGACTTTTCACATCGGGCAATGTATCATTTCCTGGTATATCTGTGACACGCTCTTTTCATTGACCTATCACCTATCACCAATAGCTGTTGGGGTGTTCCAGCAAAATGTGTTACTTCATCACAATCACTTTAACCTGCTTAAACCTACAGTATTTCATACTTACTGGCTAATACAGGTATAAACATCATATCTACAAGTCACAACACGTAGTTATGCAATGCTTCATGGGCTTGTAGTTCTGATATTTGTGAGGTTTTTTTAAAAGAATATTAAACATATTTGAACTTTTTAAAATTCAAATATACTTTTTAAAATTCACCACTGGTGCCCCCGGCACCAGTGGTCTTTGTGTGCCAATGTGCAAGCATGCAGTATTGACACACTTACATTTAACACACCCATATTAATTTGATTAGCTGCAGCTGTGTTGCTTACAGCACAGTGTACTAAGATCATCGTCTTATGCAGCCTGCCATGTTTTACCCTGCCGTAGTTTTTTAACCTGATTGGAAAACAATCAAATTAGCCTAGCCTAGGCTGTATGGTCCTTTTTGAGTGGTGCAACCACTCCCTTACAGAGCTATGTGTGTGGCTGGGTAGCTGGCTGGGTGGGTGTCTGGGTATGAGCACGAAAACAACATGGTTGTTTTTCACCACCTGTGCGCAACCTAACACACACACACACAAACACACACGCACATATTAACTGTATATATGATGCTTTCGGGTGTGCTAGTACAGTACAGTGACAGTACAGTTGCACCACTCACTTCACACGGGTGTGATTTTAATTGATCAAGAACTTCTATATAACCATGACATTTCCGTTGCTTTGCAAATTCTAACACTGACGAAGGCCCTGCGCACCAAAATGCGTTTGTCTGGTCTGACTGCTGCTGTGGACTCTCTACATTATTAAATAAGACTCTTACTACAACTGAGAGTGCGAATTTTATTCTCTTTCTACACCTACTGTAAGTCACCAAAGTATTCCAGTCTTGCTACTACCAGATTAGGAACATTGCTAAAATGTAATTTTTGTCATATGCAGACCTGGAAACCCTCAAACACGCTTTCATACCTTCACGACTTGATTACTGTAACTCCCTCTATTCAGGTATGAGCAAAAAAAAACATATCTCGTCTTCCAGATGGTGCAGAACACCTTTGCTTTGGAACACCCTGCCCTTGGCTCTTAGGCTAACAGAGTCTTCTTTCAAAAAGCTTTTAAAAACATGTTTTTCCTAATATTGTTTTTTCAATTGTCTTTGATGTCTTTTATGATTGATGTTTATAACTGTAAAGCACTTTGTAACTATTTGGAAAGGTGCTATATAAATAACATTTATTTATTCATTAAGCCCATTTTATACTTTTGTTTTTCTAAAATAGCCAAGTGACAAGCTTGCAATGGGAGCTTGTAGATCTGCTATTTTCAATCTTTTTTTTTTTTACTTTTTTTTAAATAATTATAGTCAATTGCCCAAAACATGGATGCCATGTTAAAAATGGTTGGAGGAAAGTGTTTGGCAAATTCAGAGAGAGATAAATGCTCACAAAGTTCACAGTAGGTGACACAGGCTAACTTTGTCCATGTGCAACCTTTACCAAGACCGCCTCCTCAGGCCACTTCATAGTACCAGTTAGCCTAATGAAAAAGGTCACGAAAAGGTCTAGGATCAGGATGTGCTAGATAGAATTTCTAAGGGCAGGTTAGCAATATTGTCACATGGTGTGTGTGTGTGTGTGTGTGTGTGTGTGTGTGTGTGTGTGTGTGTGTGTGTGTGTGTGTGTGTGTGTGTGTGTGTGTGTGTGTGTGTGTGTGTGTGTGTGTGTGTGTGTGTGTGTGTGTGTGTGTGTGTGTGTGTGTGTGTGTGTGTGTGTGTGTCCAAAATGAAAATCGGTTTTTATAATTCAATATTAACGATTAATCGATTAATCGTTTTTTTTTGGGGGGGGGACTTTTTTTTTTAATGAACCCTACAAATAAAAAAATCCCCCCCCCCCCAGGGGTACCTAAGCCAAAAACGTTTGGGAACCCCTGATGTAGATGATTAACAACAATTTTAACTCTTGAGAGTTGATAAGGGTCCATTTGGTTATGAGGACCACCTGGAACCCCCTCAAGGACCACTGGTGGTCCCTAGACCAGTGTTGAGCCAATTGATCACCATAGCAACCCTAGCCTAGGCCTGATTAGGTAAATTCCCAACACCTGCTAAATCCTCCAAACCTGTATCTTGATTGGAATCAATCTCCATTCACACTCAGTCACTCACACTCCTCTCAGTCATGCAGCTACACAGACACATCCCAGGCACCCTTTGGCCTGTCCTGTTTGGATGACAATATTGCCTTTCCAACAGAATTTTTAAAAAAATATCGATTATCGATTTATTTTTATTTTTATAAAGTATATTTATTGGTTTTAACAAATGTAAGGACAACAAACATACATTACACAACAAGAACATAATAACAACAAAAGAAAAGAAAGAAAAGAAAAGAAAAACAGCTCAGGCACAACACTATTATAAATAAAAAGATTGAATATACAAAGACATGGCAAGAACAATGACAATAAGTGGTTTTTGAGTTTTGATAGACTCCCATTCAGGAAATACATCCATACAGTATATAAATACATTACAATAAGAGCAGACCCATGCATACTCCACTCAAAGGCGGCAACCCCCCCCCCCCCCCCCCCCTCCAGGGGGCAGGGCCACCGCCCCAAGAAAAGCCCCCGATGCAACGCATCGAGACCCCTGCCCGGGCGACCACCCCCCCCATACCCAAAGGGCAGACAAGCCCCCTGTGTGTGTGTGTGTGTGTGTGTGTGTGTGTGTGTGTGTGTGTGTGTGTGTGTGTGTGTGTGTGTGTGTGTGTGTGTGTGTGTGTGTGTGTGTGTGTGTGTGTGTGTGTGTGTGTGTGTGTGTGTGTGTGTGTGTGTGTGTGTGTGTGTGTGTGTGTGTGTGTGTGTGTGTGTGTGTGTGTGTGTGTGTGTGTGTGTGTGTGTGTGCGTGCGTGCGTGCGTGCGTGCGTGCGTGCGTGCGCGCGCGCGTGCGTGCGTGCGTGCGTGCGTTCTATCTTCTGTCTGTTCATTAGGCCTCTGGGTACTGAGATGCTCTTCATGTAATCCTTGTATCCTTGATTGAGTGTCAAAAAACATATGTCACTGAATCGGCATGTTAATACCCGATTAGCTGAACCTACAATTGTGATAATATTTTCTTTTCAATACTGCATGTAGCCGATAAATCCACAGTACTTAGGTGCCATGAACGTATTATAGGTTAATAGAGGGTATGCATGTGACATCATCATCAAACCAGGAAGTTATGGAGGACAGCCTTGACAGCCCATACATCCACACAGAAAAGTCATATCTGATTGCATTAAACGACATTAAACAATGTTAAACTCACTTTGCATGTTGCTTTGCCACTCGATTTGCCACTCGATGTGCCATTCACTTTAAGCATGCGCATACCCTCTATTTCAGAATTATGTAAGTAAGCCTATACAGAAACCTCTGACAAGTTTAGAGAAATTGCACACGAAAAGAAAGAGAGAGAGAAAAGATCAGGAAAAACCTTTTGGGGAGAAAATTGTTCTTTTCTGTATGTCGGACATCCGCCCGCTGTGAGGCCATCCTTTACCGTGCTTTTGCGGTTCTAGATGACCTTCAAGCTCTATTCTCTTTACACCTATATGTCTACGTTCTTTTATACCTATTTTCTTCTTTCCAACAATCCCCCACATCCTCCTTCCCATCCCAAATCTCTCTGTCTCTCCCCCTGTTGTGTCTGTGATTCATATTGGATCACTGTTTGCCCTTTTGCTTGCCATACGCCGGCCCGTTACTCCAGCACAGTTTTTTTGAATGTCACGAGCCATCTCTGGTTGCGTCCTGTTCTTTTTTTAGCCGGGCGGCTGAAATGTGAGGGGTCACAATGGGTGGATAAATACAAGGGTCTGCGGGCCCAATAGTTGTCGCGGACTAGAACCAGATCTGCACCTCCTCCAGCTTCTCCCAGCTCTCCTAAACCTCAAAGGTAATTGAACTGTTATTATGAAGACCCTCTTGACTTGAAGAACTAGATGTGCCATAGCAAAAATATCTTAATCTTGACTCTAACTCTAATCTTTCTGTGTGGAAGGACAATCTCTGGTTCGATTTTCTTTCAATAATAATAGTTGAATCCATGTATTCAACATTGGTTGCCGTATGTTGGCATAATAACAGTAGTGTTACAGCAGTGCATTGGTAGAACATTCTTCAGCATACACATTCATGGGAATAACAGCCTTTAGTAAGACAACAGACAGCTAATTGCTATAGACCAGAAAACTAAGATACCAACCTGTGATGAAATGACGCGTAGCCTGGAGCAATGAATGGGAGACATTAATCTTAATTCAACGAATTTGCAAGTGAGTGAACTAGTCTCCTTTTCCATCCTTTCAATGTACTCTCTTTGGAGCAGTATATGCAGTATATGTAAACATAGCGTTGAGGTGCCATGAAGAACTAACTAACTCATTTGCCTCTATAACTACATATTAAACAGTTCAACTTAAAACTGGTAGTGCCTCCTATTTCTGAAAGTGCATATAGCTAGCCTACTGGTCCTGAACATGCATAGGCTACTGACACTGTATGCATGACTTATTTACTTGAGAACTGTCAGTTTATTCATTCAAGCTCAACTATGGCACCTACTTTACTAGTGATCTGACACCATAATTGTTTCGTTATCATACTGATGCAAACGCTGTTGCAAGACTTTCCATTGCAATTATTTTCTGTAGTCATGCTGGTGCGTCACAACATTGACCAAGTCATTGCTCTCATCACAGTGCATGGCTCAAGTCTCTCTTACGTAACTCCCTCTGGCTCCGCCATAGCACTTTATACCACTGAGGGCAGCTGCAGTGTACAGTGTTTATATTTAGTCCAGCCAGTTGATAGTGGCAGCAGACAGGAATGGGAGAGAGCGAGAGAGCTAGAGCATGGGGGGGAGGGGGGTGTTAAAGGACGTGTGTGCGGTAGAAGAGCAGGGGTGAGGAATGAGGGAGGGGTGGGGGGTTCAAGGGGAAAGGAAAGGTCAGGGATAAGAGACCAGAAAACAGAAAAGGTCACCCACATGCCTGTCATCATGGCATGTGGGTGCCATGACAGGACAGGCACCCGAATGCAGGGAGTGGAGTGCATAAGCAAAGTGGGGTTGCACATTGTGTTAGCTGGGGGGTGGGAGTTGGGTGCAGGGCTCTTACCATAGCATATGCATAAAGCCAGTCTGCAACAGCTGTACTTGCAACAATGTTGAATGTTTCAAAATCACACAGGCAGACATACTATAGGAGGAACAAACCGAGGCACTCGGATAAAGAAAAAGAGAAGGGAACCCGCACACTCTTGCGCCAAAAGATACTCAGATAAAGGAGAACAATTATACTTCCTCTTTAGAGTAGCTTGTGAGACAAGTAGCTTGTGAGACAAACACCCAAAAGATAATAGCATATGTTGCTAATATATCCTTTTAAGTTGGATAGTTGGACTTTCATTGAATAACCTCAACAATAATGTGCTGGGTCTGGACTTCCTACAAGTGCTTATACAGTGCAACATTAGACACTTTGTGTCTTCTGCTTATATATACTCCAATGTTCCCTCACATTCTTCCCCCTCTTTTTGTTTTCCAGAGTCAGGATGCCTCACGCATACCCTTTCCTCACTCCTGAGCAGAAGAAGGAGCTCAGTGACATTGCTCACAAGATCGTCGCTCCCGGCAAGGGAATCCTCGCCGCAGACGAGTCTACCGGTAAAGAGCACATTTAAAACATTGTACTGCTTTCAAATGCTGTCCTTCCCTCTCCCCTGTCCCCCTGAACCATACAGTATGTCCTTCCCTCTCCCCTGTCCCCCTGAACCATACAGTATGTCCTTCCCTCTCCCCTGTCCCCCTGAACCATACAGTATGTCCTTCCCTCTCCCCTGTCCCCCTGAACCATACAGTAAACCCTCTCCCCTGTCCCCCTGAACCATACAGTAAACCCTCTCCCCTGTCCCCCTGAACCATACAGTAAAATGCTGTCCTTCCCTCTCCCCTGTCCCCCCGAACCATACAGTAAAATGAGTCCCTTTTTAACTTGGTGCTTATAGTGGTCATTACGGCCTGCCTTTTCCCGTTGGGATTTGCACGGGATGTAATCTCACCAGTGACTTTCCTCACGGCTTCCTCGCAGCTTTAAAACCACAACATCTGTCTTCAGAAGTTAAATGGCTGAGGATAAAATGAGACCCACGCTAACCCTTGTTTCTCCCTTCCCTTCCCTGCCATGCAGGCAGCGTTGCCAAGCGCTTCCAGAGCATCAATGCTGAGAACACTGAGGAGAACAGGAGGCTGTACCGCCAGCTGCTCTTCACCGCTGATGAGCGCATGGAGCCAGCTATTGGTGGTGTGATCTTCTTCCACGAGACCTTGTACCAGAAGACCGACGATGGCGTGCTCTTCCCCGAGTTCCTGAAGAAGAGAGGCATGGTTGTTGGAATCAAGGTTGACAAAGGTGTTGTCCCCCTTGCCGGAACCAACGGCGAGACCACCACCCAGGGTGAGCCAACATCTGTCGCTAGACACAAATGCATGCCTCAATATTAGGCCGACTTTGACCCATTATTGTTATTTTACTTATGCTTCTCAGTGTAAAGTTGTAAACCATCAGACCTTTATCCCCTCTCCTCTTCCTAGGTCTTGATGGCCTGTATGAGCGTTGCGCCCAGTACAAGAAGGACGGTGCAGATTTCGCCAAGTGGCGCTGTGTGCTGAAGATCACCCCCACCACCCCCTCCAGACTGGCCATCATTGAGAACGCCAATGTCCTGGCCCGCTATGCCAGCATCTGCCAGATGGTAAGACACAGACACAGCAGAGAGTTGTTGAACTCTTCATCATTGTTAATGGTTTCACTTCAGAAAAAGTGAAAATAAAATGTGCATAAACGCTTACTTCCTTTTCATATTGAGGCGGTTGCACTTTGAGAAATGATAGATTTGAAGTGTTTAATAAACTGCCTTTAAAAGTCATATTTATTTTAAATACGTATACAGAGTAGGGCATCTAAAAAAACAGTATTACCATGGCCACCAATGATGCTTTATTCGTGTAACCATCTCTAGTACAGCCACACCCAGCCTCCACATTCTGGCGGGAACATTAGCCTACATACAAGCCCCACAGTATGTCACAGTTCTCTCTAGACTACAGGGGTTTAAAGTGGTTTACGTCTCGCCCCTCCCTCCCCCGCAGCACGGCATTGTCCCCATCGTTGAGCCCGAGATCCTCCCCGACGGCGACCATGACCTGAAGCGCTGCCAGTACGTGACCGAGAAGGTCCTGGCCGCCATGTACAAGGCCCTGAATGACCACCACGTCTACCTGGAGGGAACCCTGCTCAAGCCCAACATGGTCACCGCTGGACACTCCTGCTCTCACAAGTACACCAACGAGGAGATCGCCATGGCAACCGTCACTGCTCTGCGCCGCACCGTGCCCCCCGCAGTCCCCGGTGAGCCACGCTTTCAGACACACACACACACGCGCGCACGCGCGCACACACACACACACACACACACACACACTAGAGCTAAATGAACACAGAATTTTTGCTCTTCTCATCTCTCTTTCCTCCATATATCACACCAGGCGTCACCTTCCTGTCTGGTGGCCAGAGTGAGGAGGAGGCATCCATCAACCTGAACGCCATGAACAAATGCTCTCTGCACAGGCCATGGGCCATTACCTTCTCCTACGGCCGTGCCCTGCAGGCCTCTGCCCTCAAAGCATGGGGAGGCAAGAAGGAGAATGGCAAAGCCTGCCAGGAGGAGTTCCTGAAGAGAGCTGCAGTATGTGACTACTACTATTGACATCCATTATCTAATATTGAGGGTTCATTATCTAATGTTTATGCAACTTGATGGCACATTATGTCATATTGATATTGGTACATTGTCTAATATTGATCTATTCTTCTCTTCAGGCCAACAGCCTGGCCTGTGTCGGCAAATATGCTGCTGCTGGAGCCAGCGCCGCTGGCGCAGATTCACTGTACGTGGCTAACCACGCTTATTAAGCATGGACACTCTCTACGATCTTCACCATCCCGGTACAACAGAAACGGCCAAGCCTTTCTAGGCTCTGCCTATGAAGATATCTCTCTTTCTCTTTCTCTCTTTCTCTTGACCTTTTGCATCCCGTCTGTGAGAAGTTAAAGTGAAAGTTGCAAAAGCCTGTTCTTTGGGTTCTTGCTGAAAGGGAGAAGATTCTGCAAAACATTCTGCCTCCATTCCCTCACCGTGTATTTGCTGTAAAGCACCTTTTTCCAGGTGAAAAGATTTCCACATGATGTTTTTACACATGTTGTTTTGTTCCTTGGACTGTTTCCACCAAGTCTGGTATATATGTTTATACTGGTGCCATGGAATAAAATACTAAAGTATCACAACTTGTTTCTCTTCCTCTTCATTATTGGATGTAATTGATCATACAGATTGCATTGTTTGAATAGCAATTCATGAAATAGGACCGACCTTTTATTTACAAATATTGCTGATAGTTAACCTGACCTTGTGTCTGACACAAATGTATCTGGCTCAACTTGGCACTACTAGTAACTTGGCACCACTACTTGTAAACTTGATGGAAATATTGGTACAATTAGGTTCGGTCACCATGAACACTAGCTAAATCTTTTCAAGTTCAATCTATTATATCATTGAACCTTTCTTCAAAGGTTTTTGTGGATGCATTGCTCGGAGCACAACTGTTCTTGACACCCACAGCAAGCGACAGCTTTGCACAACCCTGACAAACCGTGTATGCCAGATAGCCTCGACTATTTCCTTCCTGTAGTTTCTGCAACTGACGCAATACCAGTTGTGTGGAAACAGCTTATCACACATGTTGAAATTCAGCGATGCTTCTGAAAAACACTACAGACTGATCTGATTCTCAACCCTCTATCGAGCTTGTAGATCAGCACACAACAAAGTATAGCTAAATAAGGCTTTATTCTGTGAGAATGGTATTTTCTGCTCTTCCGCCCAGAGGCTCACAGTTCAGTGGAACTGAGCTCATTTATACTTCCCCTAGCACAGAAAGAGGGTTTCAGGAACTTGATGCAGTGGCTATACAGAGCAAAATGGCCAAATTGTCAAATATACAACGACTTGCATTGCGAGGCGTTGTGAGCAAACTAAATGTAACGCCTACAATTCGGGTGGTCCCCAATTAAAATAAAATGTGATTTATTGCGTTTATTACTGAAACATTTGGGACCCCGTG
Source organism: Electrona antarctica (assembly GCF_951216825.1). Classification (NCBI taxonomy): domain Eukaryota; kingdom Metazoa; phylum Chordata; class Actinopteri; order Myctophiformes; family Myctophidae; genus Electrona; species Electrona antarctica. The sequence continues at coordinate 14,825,053 of NC_136805.1, forward strand.
CTCAACACATCTCCGGAGTTTGAGAAGGATGAGGGAGGGAGATACTGTGTGGAGAGGCCATTGAATGAGTGATGAATTTGATAGTCAGATGGTTACAAATTATCAATGATACAGGATCAGATATGTTGTCAGTGCTTTAATAGCTAAAGGTCAGACTATTGATCGGAAACATCTGATTCTACATCTGTGACAAAGCATCTTTGATATTACTCTAGCAAAAGCATGCCTGCAACTTATTTCTACCAGCTTCAGAGACAAGTTAGTGTTTTATATTTGTTGCTGGATATCTATTGCTATGCACAACATATCTATGAAACCGAGTGTAGGAAGTGCTCTTTCATTATCAGAGGCTCTGAAAGCTGAGAGAGAGAGACACACAGAGAGAGAGACAGAGACTGAGAGAGATGTTAGAAACTGTGAATTTCAGGACACTTCTGCCCTCTAGTGGCCAAAGTCTGACAGGATTTCATGCTTGTACATGGGTATACTAATAGGAAAATCCAACATGGAATAAAGATATTCAAATTCTGTAATGCTCGGTATTAAAGATTCAGACAGGGGGACAGCAGTTCAGTTCTTATGTTGATTAATTGATTACATATAGGACCACAATGGATACTCTAGCCTCTAGCCTTAATGTCTTACTGTAGGCCTACCACGTGCTGTTTTCATTCTGACTAAAAGCTATTCAATCAATCAATCAATCAATCAAAAGAAAGTAGAGGAGTGACATGCAGCAAATTGTCAGGAAGAAATCAATATTTAAACTGATTCAAATATAACCAACATAATGTTATGAAATAATGAAAATGAATAATTAGGTGTGTTGGTGTGAGTCGGTCGGCCCGGGGTCATCCCTATGTTCCCCAGGTTCTATGTTCCCCAGGTTAGGTTTCTGGTCTAAGGACTTCAGTGTTTTGTACTATACAATTGTATGTATAAGTACAGAACAAAGAATGTTTGAGTCTGAGCAATTATGTTTTAGTTTATTTTATGCCAGTGTTAATGTTTAGTTGGCTAAGACTAGATAGTTTGCCTAGGCAGGCCTAAAGTTCAATGGATTGTTCAAAGACTGATCTTAAATCAGAATTTGCTACTAAAAGTAAGACTAAGTTGCTAAAATACTTTTAGTCTTACTAGAATTACTGAAATTACTAGGTTAGGTTTCTGGTTTAGGTTTAGGTTTATTCTAAGTGGGGAACAAAGAACCTTTTTTTGCATGGTGGGGAACATAGGTACGCTCCCGTCGGCCCTATATATGCACATGGGCATAGTGGTCGAATCTGTGGCCCTGGTTATCAGGTTTGTATATGGCTATGTCTGAGTCAGAGTGATGTGGCCGTGGTCCTGCCTACAGTATACAGGGCCGGTCCTGAGCAATCTGGCGCCCCAAGCAGGATTTTTCACGGCGCCCCCCCCCCCCCCTCAAAAAATAAAAAAATAAAAAAAGTTTTTTTTTTTTTTTACTCTGTCCCAAAAATTGAGGAGACACTGTGGAGGCACTGGGGGGACAGTGGGGACACTGTGGAGGCACTGGGGGTCCATTGGGGAGGCACTGTGGGGACACTGGGGAGGCTCTGTGGAGGCACTGGCGGGACACTGGCACTGGGGAGACACTGGGGAGGTACTGGGGAGGCAGTGGGGGGCACTGGGGGGACACTGGGCAGACAGATTTGGGACAGAGTAGAAAAAAAAATGTTTTTTTTTTTTTTGGCGCCCCTCCCCCATGGCGCTCGAAGCCGTTGCTTCGTCGGCCTGTAGGAAGAACCGGGCCTGACAGTATATATATATATATCGGGTATGTTCATGGTTATGTCTGAGTCAGAGTGATGTCAGATGGCTGTTGTCGTGTATGTTCATGGTTATGTCTGAGTCAGAGTGATGTCAGATGGCTGTTGTCGTCTGGACAAACTGACTATGCATCCAAAACAATTACATCACATCATGTGAAGTGGGTCTGGTCTGCTGCAGAACACACACAACTTACATTTGTACGCATATGGCCTACTGAATGTTGGTTGGATTAATGCCCTTTTATCTCAATGGAAGAGAACAGAAGGAAACTGCCGGTGAGAGAAATGTGTGCAGATAAGGATGCCTGCATAAATCAGCATTGTTAGGCATGCAACAACAGTAACAGTTTGTATTGTGAGTGACATCAGAACAGAGCTGTGGTCAGCATAAAAGTGGATAAAGGGCTTCCAGACTTAAGTGTGTTGAGATGACAAATACACTTACCATAGAGGAAAGGATCTAAGGTCCGAATGTGAGCGGGAGAGAGTGAGGTTTTTCAAGTTGACTTTTCAGCATGGGAACGTGTAAGCGTGCACCATCAGCTACCAAGAGCTTTGCAGACTACTTGGACGATGGACTCTCAGCGAAGCAGCTGTTCTCTGCCGGAGATGGACTCACTTACAATGACTTCCTGATTCTGCCCGGCTTCATTGACTTCACGTCCGACGAAGTGGACCTGACGTCTGCCCTGACCAGGAAAACCACCCTGAAGACCCCTCTCATCTCGTCGCCCATGGACACGGTCACAGAGTCGGCCATGGCCATCGCCATGGCACTCATGGGAGGCATTGGTATAATCCACCATAACTGTACACCAGAATTCCAAGCCAATGAAGTCCGCAAAGTCAAGAGGTTCGAGCAAGGCTTTATCACAGATCCACTTGTGATGAGTCCACACCATACTATCGGACACGTGTTCAAAGCCAAGATTCAACATGGATTCTCTGGCATCCCCGTCACAGAGACCGGAAAGATGGGCAGCAAGCTGGTTGGCATCATCACCTCCAGAGATATTGACTTCCTGTCTGAGAAAGACCACAGCAGACCTCTGGAGGAGGCCATGACCAAGAGAGAGGAGCTGGTAGTCGCTCCGGCTGGTGTAACACTAAAAGAAGCCAATGGCATCCTGCAACGCAGTAAAAAAGGCAAGCTTCCCATCGTGAATGACAGCGATGAGTTGGTGGCCATCATCGCCAGGACAGACCTGAAGAAAAACAGGGACTACCCACTGGCGTCCAAAGACTCTCGCAAACAGCTGCTCTGTGGCGCCGCCATCGGAACCAGAGAGGACGACAAGCGCAGGCTGGACTTGCTGGTCCAAGGCGGAGTGGACGTGGTCGTACTCGACTCTTCACAAGGCAACTCTGTTTATCAGATCAACATGATCCGTTACGTTAAACATAAATACCCAACACTGCAAGTGGTGGGAGGGAATGTGGTCACAGTAGCCCAGGCCAAGAACCTGATCGATGCTGGAGTGGATGCTCTCAGGGTGGGCATGGGCAGTGGTTCAATCTGCATCACACAGGACGTGATAGCATGCGGGCGGCCCCAGGGTACCTCCGTGTATAAACTGGCAGAGTACGCCAGGCGTTTTGGGGTGCCAGTCATCGCCGATGGTGGCATCCAGACCGTTGGGCACATACTGAAGGCGCTTTCCCTTGGGGCGTCAACAGTGATGATGGGCTCGTTGCTAGCAGGAAGCACAGAGGCCCCAGGAGAGTACTATTTCTCTGACGGCGTGCGGGTGAAGAAGTACCGTGGTATGGGCTCTCTGGATGCCATGGAAAAGAATACCAGCAGCCAGAAACGCTACTTCAGTGAGGGTGACAAGGTGAAGGTCGCCCAAGGGGTGTCGGGCTCTGTCCAGGACAAGGGATCCATCCTTAACTTTGTCCCCTACCTGATATCCGGCATTCAGCATGGCTGCCAGGACATTGGAGCAAAGAGCCTCTATGTCCTCCATGGCATGATGTACTCTGGAGAGTTGAGGTTTGAGAAGAGGAGCATGTCTGCACAGGTGGAAGGTGGTGTTCACGGGCTGCATTCATACGAGAAGCGGCTTTACTGAGCAAGGAAAGTTGAGCGATATCGATTATATAAACAAATCGCAGATTTTAATAATAATTGATTGAAAATAAATATATAATAAAACAATTGATTTAGAATTTAAATCTATATACATTTTCATTTTAATTATTTTGCTTGTGAAAATTACAGGAGCGAATCATGGCGTGTGATAATATGAAAAGTACGTTTATATAAATGCAATTATTGTTTAGTTATCATCATTGATTGTCCATCCTACAGTATGTAGAATTCTTCAGTAACTTCAGCTATGTGCACAAGGGGGGGACATTATCACTGGGTATTTATTTTGTACATGTATACTAATTATTTCTTGACTTGATTACACAAGACAATCTGTGTACTGTACACACAACACTTGTGTGCCTATTTCAGCCATGCAATGCCACGTACCCGGCTATTCTTTAATTTTTTTGTTATCTGGCCCAAGGGCCATTGATTGGGCAGACTTAGGCCACGAGGCTCAATGACAATTTACTGAAACTAGAAAGGCGCAATTCTGGGGAAATGCAGTTGTGGTTGCAATAAGTACAGTATGATGGTGTGGCAGCGGTGGCCGAACAGATTGCGGAGCGGTCTTGATACCGGAAGGTCGTCAGTTCGAATCAGCTGTCCGACACGTTAAAATTACCACCGCTGAAGTGCCCTTGAGCAAGGCATTGAACCACTACCATGAAATGTTCTATGAGCAGGGCCTGGCTGGAAACAAGTTCTTGAGCTTAGCCCAGATACCCTGGGTAAATATAGTAACTTTGCTTTGCTTTTATGTATTGACCCACATGACATCACAGGGACCCTAACAAGTTTATATGAAATAAAGTTAGACAACTACTATCTGGTTGCCTTCTGGAAACCACACTAACAACAGTAGCGGGCCACTATGCGGCTCTCGCATTCGGGCTCGACGTATAGGCTATAAAACAAGTATAGTACACTAAGTACAGTAGACTATAATCTGAAAGGTCACTGTGACAACAGTGACATTATATATGTGCCATTATCTCCCCATCCAGATTTCACTCACCTTTCATGTGACGTGCATTCCCTTGTTGTTCTCAGTTCCACCAGGAGATGGAACCAGATATTCAGTAAGTCAAAGTATCAATACTGCAATGTAGAATTACTGTTACAAGTAAAAGTCCAGAGTTCCAAATTTACTTGAGTAAAAGTACAAAAATGTACCAAGAGTAGAATGTACGTGTATGTTTTGTACAAATCTACAATGTAACTAAAGTTACAAAGAATTGTAGTGGATAGTGGGGAGAAGTAAAGGCACTAAAATTTTGAAATACTCCAGTAAAGAAGAAAAAATCACACCCGTGTGAACTGAGTGGTGTAAGGTCTTATATAGTCTGATCAGCTATGTCAGTGACGTCTCACACTAACCATAGCAACCATGCTCACCTGTGCACGGACAGGTACAGGTACAGGTACACAAACATACAGACAAAGCTGGTTGTTGGAGTGGTTTGCACCACTCAAAAAAAGAGAGAAAAAGAAAAAGAAAATCTCAAAAAAAAAAAAAGTAGAATACTTGAGTAAATGGACTTAGTTACTTACCACTGGGAGCCTGCTAGTCTCTGTTTGGCCACAAACAGAGACTATGGTCCTGCTACATTGACATGTTTATTTTGTATTAAGTCATTTGTTGTTGGTGTTCTGTATTAAACGCTTTGCGACTTTGTTTTTCACATTTTGTTTCTATTTTGTATCTTTTAAGTTACTCACGGCAAGTGACTTTATGTTGTGTTTTTTATTGTTTGTTTTAATCTTGATGACATAATAAGCCAGGTCTCCCTTGTAAAAGACTAGACTAGCACCAGTCTAATATCATTAATTAAAAATTGAGACAAACGGAAAGAAAGAAAGAAAGAGAGTGAGTGATTGAAAGACTAACAGAGTTATGATAGGTAATAATAGAGTTAAATGCTGTTTATATCCTCACCATTTCCATTACCATTGCTTTTGATACATGGTGTGAATTGCTCATTCTGTGCTGTTTTTGCCAGCACATCATGGTTTCAGTTAAAGATAATCTTAACACATAAAATAGGTTTTTTTATTTGTTATTATAAAAATAATAATTGGATGGCTCAGAGTATAGGGCTGCACGATATGGACAATATTTGATATCTCGGTATTTATGACAATATTGCGATATCGTTACGATATACGATATTATATATTATATATTATATTCTATATTTTAAGTGTTGGAACATTGAAAACTAAACATTATTATTATCAAAACTGCATCATAACAAGTCAATATCACTCACAATTTATCAACGATATATATCGATATATTGGCGATATATGATATTACGATAGTACCGTTGCCTTTTTGTAATACTGATATTGCACATGCTCATACCTTGATAACGATACGATAACGATCAGGGCCGTGCAGAGAGCACTGAGGGGGCAGGGGCTCAAACCCCAGAAAAGGGCACATGTGTGCCCTTTCCCCGATTTTTGGGGGTGGTCTTTTTGTGGGGTCCGTCCCTTGTGCCATTTCATGTCATTGGACTGTAAAATAAGAAATACGTTCTCATTAGTCTGATACACACAGCAGTTACGCATTTATTCTCCAGAGAGATGTGGCTCCCTGATGAGAATAATAGTGACAAACTCCATAATTAGAATGTGGTATATGTTGTTTTTTTATTTCAGGGCAGGCTATATAGCAGGTTGTTATGCAGACCTTATAGTAAAGATAAATGAAAAATATTTCAAACAAAATGCAATCTTCATTACAGTTATTATGATCTGTTACCATTGGAGGAAACCACACATACAGTACATACATATATACATACATACTGTAGTATATGAAAGGCAAAGATGAGCATGTGGTACAACTGATTTTTGCTTGGTTTATAGATATTAACTTTGACGATGTTGGTAATAGAAAAGACAGAAACAATTTGGATTGATATATTAAATACTAATCCTGAGTGAAACTAGTTTTGAATTCTTTGTCTGCTACTTAGGCTACTATGATAAAGACATTATGCACATAAGACCTCAAATGACAAAGTTGGAAGGAATCAGGGATTTGAGCTACAATGCTAAAGTGCCAGTGGCTGCATGCTATTTATTTAGTGTATCCAAACATCTCTCTTTGGGACAGATATCAGATTTTCAACATTCCATCCCATACGTATGTTAGGAGCTACATTCCCAGATCAGCGCTGTATAATGATCATATCAACAGTTTGCCTCACAGAAAGCAACACACCTAGCATGTATACAAACAGTGTACATTGTGCACAGCTCACACCAGAGCTCAGGGTACAAACAGCGCTGTCTGAGTCATTTCCACTGGACCTGAAGGTCACAAAGCTCACACTCATCCCAGCCACATTGTCTTTGATCCATGCCTCAAAATGAGACACTTGTGCATAGACTTCAGGGTAACCAAGAGCACAGGGAATCCCAAAGCTGGCGATGCCCGCTTGGATCCAAACCAAGCCCTGTTGACACAGTAAAGGACCACCGGAGTCCCCCTGAGAGAGACAATAAAGCAAGTGTGTAATTGGTGATTAACAGCTCAGTTTGCGTGTAACTCTGAATGTAACCAACAGTAAAGTGAGATTATTTTTGCTGACATAGAAACATAGCTTTTTCAGAAAACTGTCAGGATTTAGAAGACATTTTTATTGTTATTTCTTGAGCGATAATCTCACCTGACAGGCTCCCTTGTTTTCTTCCCCAGCACACATCATGGTCTCATAGGCAGCATTGCTATGCATGTGTCCAGTGTACTGGCAGAAGCAATGCTTATTACCAACCACAGGAACTTCCACTTCCTGAAGTGTCCGAGGAGGGGCCAAGTTGACTGTGGGAGTTCACAAAATTATTTAATTGTTTTGAAACCTGACAGACATCATACCTTTGCATAATTCAGATAACCACCAGTAAGACGCCTGAGGGCGAGAAGCGACCTAAAGGGGGAGGTCATGTGCACTGGCCATAATATGCAGCGTGTCTTGAGTGTACAGGGTTTGATGTGGTCAGATCAACAGTCAGAACAGGTCAGTTCCATATATGGAGATAAGCGGGGGCAGTGTCTTGAGTGTACAGTGTTTGATGAGGGCTCAGGTAGGACCCAGGCAGGGCTGCACAAATAACTTTGGGGCAGGCCCGCCTAGAGTTTAAATGGACAGGTATCAAAAGGGAGACATCGAAGAGGAAGGATGGATGGGGGCTTTCTTTTTGAGTGATACACTGACGGGAAATGCACGATTCCATAGTTAACTGCGACCTTCGGTCGCAATAATCTACATGGTTCAGTATGGCATGGCTGGTTTGAATGAGATTGAGACTTAAACGGTTAAATTTAACATACAATTAAAGTAGATAAAAATGTTTATTTTGTTTAATTGCAGAAGTACTTCAGGAGATCCAGGCAAGCGCATCATAGCTGGTGTTATGAGGCCAGTGCCAGAGTGAAGGTTTTAATTTGTCTCATAAGCTTCAATCTACAGTACTTGTAAGTGAGTACCGTAAGTACATTTTATTTATAAAGCACCTTTCGAAACAAGGTTACAGAGTGCTGTACAGCGGACACAATATAAAAACAATCAGGTTAAAGCAAACATAGTAGTATAATAATGCAAAAAATACAATCAATACTCAAGGAGTAAAACAGAAACAAAACAAACAGACCTGTAGGAGAGATCAAGCGACAACATGGGGAAAATGTTTACAGAACAAAAACGTTTTTGAACTGCTTTTAAAAATGTCAACTGACTTGGAATTGTTTAAAGGCAAAGGCAGGGCATTCCACAGTGTAGGAGCAACCACTGCAAAGGCCTGTCACCTTTTGTCTTCAACTTGGTCACCGGGATTTTTAGGAGACCTTTATCCGAGGACCTGAGAGGTCTCACATTATCCTTAGGGGTTAAAAGATCAAGGATATAAAGTGGGGCCAGTCCATGAAGTGCTTTAAAAGTAATTAACAGGATTTTAAAATCTACTCTGACCTTGATGGGTAACCAGTGCAGTCCAGCTAACTGGGGTTATGTGTGCTCTACGGTTAGTGTTGGTGAGGATTCTGTCTGCAGTGTTCTGTACTAATTGGAGTCTGGATAATGAGGAGTGGCTCAGCGTTGTGTAAAGTCTGTTACAATAATCAAGGCGGGAAGATACAAATGCATGCATAGTATCTTCCGAGGGACTGAGAATTGGCTTTATTTTTGCGATGTTGCGTAGATGATAAAACATTTTTAACATGGAACTCGAGGTTCATTTTATTGTCAAAGAATACACCCATGGTTCTTTGCCGTGGGTTTAACATTAGCTGGCACTGCCAATGAGCCGAGGGACTGCCGAATGTGATTTGAGCCGGTATCAGGGCCAATGATCAAGATTTCTGTTTTTTCAACATTGAGTAAAAAGTGTTGTGCCATCCAGTCTTGTGTGGAACAAGTCCACTCTGACTGGTGGCAGCGGTGGCCGAACGGATTGCGGAGCGGTCTTGATACCGGAAGGTCGCCAGTTCGAATCAGCGGTCCGACACGTTAAAATTACCACCGCTGAAGTGTCCTTGAACAAGGCATTGAACCACTACGATGAAATGTTCTATGAGCAGGGCCTGGCTGGAAACAAGTTCTTGAGCTTAGCCCAGATACCCTGGGTAAATATAGTAATCATTTCATTTCATTTCTATTTGCCAATATTAAAAGCCCAGTTGACAAAGAGCAGACATGAAGAGCCTAATGCACCTGAAAATAGCTAAACGATATACTGAATACTCACCATCCTTTTCGGTATCTCCCCAGCCAGTTGTCCAGCATGACGTGCCATGATGGAGGAGGCTTGATTTGCCCGCTAGGCAGATGGGTCTTATGTAGGTGTTAAAGTTGACAGGGCTACTGAGCTTCATGAGGGCAATGTCCCTGCCCAAGGTGAAATTGCGGTATTCAGGGTGGATGATGATTTCAGACACCGATCGGCTCACCTCATTTGGGTTGGATCCTGACAGACTCTGTTTCCCCAGGAACAGAATCCATTTACTCGGCTTTGAACTAAATGAAAATGGTTTTGCTTAGTTTAATTAATTTAATTAGTATTAATACATTATGTTTAGCTGAGATTAGGTGAGTGGGCTTTGCTTATTTGTTTGTTGGTTTGTTTGTATATTTATTTAGGAATTTGCAAGGGATAATGTATGGCTGAGTGGTCATTGTTTATAGATAAATCATTGACAGGCTGATTAACCACCGACACGAAGTGGAGGTGGTTAATCAGCCTGACCCAAAACACAACAAAACGAGGTATTTCCTTGCTTGGTAATGAGTATTCCATACGTGTTGCGCTGCACCGCGTCTGCCCAGCTGCAGCACAGTCGGAACGCAACAGACGTTTCAGAAAATATTTATTTAAAGACCTTTAAGCATCGGACAAAGTCAACTCGGCTCCTGAGGGGGGTCCCTGCAACATCGAGACCCCCAGGAATGTGCCTAGGGGGCCGACCCGGTTCCGGCGAGCCATCCCGCGTCTAAAACGGTCAAGAAAGGACAGAGTTACCGTGTGGGGGTTCCCGGGGGGTTCCCGCAACATCCAGACCCCCAGGAACGTGCCCAGAGGGGCGGCCCGGTTCCGGCGAGCCTTCCTGCATCCGAAACGGACGAGAAGTGACAGAGTTACCGTGTTGCAGCTTTTCGTGCTCATACATACATACATACATACATACATACATACATACATACATACATACATACATACATACATACATACATACACATAGGTGTGTAATGCATCGGAGGCACCGATCAAAAAGGGCAGGGTACAACACTTTATTTTTTTAAATTATTCTTTCTAATTATTTGTTCGCCGCAAACAATTCTGTTTATTTGTCAGGAGCCGAGTTAGCTTTGTCTTAAAGGTCTTTAAATAAATACTTTTTGAAACGTCTATGGGAAAAAATAATGGGAAATTCTCTTCCGGGCCACTCATAGTTCTGAAAGGGGGCGAGACTGCGACGCTCTATTTCAGGAACTACCCTAATGGAAATAAATAAGCGGTAATGTATTTGTATCTTATTTAAAATTCCCTGATTTAAACAGTTATTTTAATCTGGTGCAATAATCCTGGTAAAGTAAGTAAAGCCACTATAATATATCACAATGTATGATCCTGTACGGTAAAGAATTAATATGGAGTTAGTCAGTAATAATAATATAGCATTGTCTTACTTTGACACGCAGTGAGCTGCAGTAAGCACCCATTGGCTGTTGATGAGGGTCCCTCCACAGACGTGCAAACTGTTGACGTGCAAACTGACCTGCCAGGGCCAGGCACCAGCAGTAGCATCTGCACCCCCAACTATCCTGGTGTTCCCGGCCGTAACATCTGCACCCCCAACTATCCTGGTGTTCAGGGGTGCCACCCCGCAGTCTGATGGGGTTTATGAGTGTAAACCAACACACGAACATCAGACATGGCGTTGGAAGATTATAGCATTTTATTTTTAACCATACTACAGATGTGGGAAAATCACTTGACCTCCTTCCAGTGTTGTGTTTTAAGTAAATATTTAAAGTACGTCTTCAACTTTCTATGCGTTGTTCACAGACCAATAGCTATTTATCATGGTTCATATGAGATGTATGATTTACTTGCATCATATTTATGATTATTTAACACCTCACTGATGAGGGCACACAGGGTTGGTGGAATTGTTTTAAAGGTAGATGTTTTAAGAAGTAGGCTAGTAGGAAGACTACTTCCTACTAGCACATAACTTGCTCAGTAATACATATTTGCGTTTACATAAGCATATATATTTTTATATATTGAGTACATTATACAGTGTGAAATGTATAGCCTAATTAATAATTTGTGTAATACCATACTGTAATATGTAACAAACTATATTTTCTGATATTTAGTTTTTCTCTTATTTAGCTCCTACAGATACTTGCCTTGAGCATTCGACCCTGGAGAAAAGAAAGGATGAAGAATTTATATTACAGGTGCGGAAGAACAAAACACTGATCCCTGATAACATGCTAAAATGCATTTTTTTCAAAATTGATGACATGTCAGACATTTGACAGTTTGCATACTTACCTGGAAATGTTATCACCAGCTGGTTTGATTCGTAATGTTAGCATTAGATTGCATGCGTTGGCAACAAAGGGCTCTGTCATTACCCAACAAGTGAGAGTTCTGAGCAATATACACATACGTCTCCTCATAGGTACACATTTCACGGTAGCCTTAAAGGAGCACTTTGCCCATTTTCAACCTTATGTTCATATAATTGGTCCATGCTAATGCTCATTTTAAGAAAGCACACTTTCTGTCTATACCACTCTGTGTCTCATTGGTGGGCTATGGTAGTTCAGATTATTCATTTATTTGTTTATTTATTCATTCATTTATTTCTTGTTTGAAATGACAATCTGCTTATAAGTGATGTCACAGGTATGGTTTGTCCAGTGACACACTGACACAGAGCGAGTAGACCATGAAATGGTGCCATCTAAATCGAATGTGTATCATATCATTTTGTCAGTGCAATTATTATTGAAGTCACTGCATTTACAGTTTACACATGCAGGTCCATCCAAATAAATAAATAAATAAACATGCTGTACCTTCCATATTGAGAATGATAGGCAGTGTAAGTATCCATGCCTTCCAAGACAACATGACTGCTGGATGCTCTTTTGAAGACACAGAATACATTATGTAATGTTGAATTCCATCTACAAATAGTGGGCTAATGTAAGGTGACATGGCTGTCAATCAGTCACACCCACAACCATTAAAACCTGTTTTTGTACATGTTAATAGTAGCCTAGCTTTTGGTGGCATCCTTATCTATCAATCTGTAAATGTCACAGACCTTTGTGTCATTGATTGTAGGTAGGAACGCCCTACCAACAGCCATTAAGACATGCAAATCCCTTGACTCCTTCAAAACCGCTCTCAAAGGGCACCTACGGACGGCTGCAACTGGCCCCCGTAAAATCTGAATCCCCCCCGCCCCCTTTCCCCCTTACTATATATGTTTCCTTTCCATTTTTACCTTACATGATTTCCTGTTTTTTATATAAATGTTCTGATGAATTGAAAAAGGTGGACCCTGTTGTAAACAAGTGTAATGCTTTATCAGTGTGTCGTCCACAGTAACAGTCTTTGTACTTTCATGTGAAATGTACCCATTCTGCAAACTGTTAATATATACTTCAATCAATCTTGGGCTTGTATTTCTATGTCATGTTACCTGGTCTAGTTTTCTTGGTTCTGTGCAGAGTAATCTAAAAAGAGAGTAATGACACTCCCGTTGACTCTCATTGTAACAATGGAATGCGGAAGTGCTCATTCTATCTCAATGAAATAGTTCCAGCCATAGAAGCAATGTTTGGAACTCGCCCATAGGTGTGAACGGCGCCATAGGCACCCGCTTTGCGGCGAGATCAAAGCGTGTCACCACTCTCTTACTATATTACTCTGGTTCTGTGTCTGTTTGCTCCAGCTGTGTCTCATTTGTAATCGGTCTGTCAGTCAGTCCTTGTTGAGTCTTGTGTCACCTGTTTTTAAGTCTGTTTGAGATGTTCTTGTTCACCTGTCTCCTGGCTGTCCTGCCTTTGGGTTCTCACTTCTCACCTCACCATCACGTAACACAGAATCCTTTTAACTAAATAAACAAATAGGTTAACCCAGGACCACTTCACCTATTTTCAACCTATCCTCAATCCTCATATAACATGTCCTCTATGTATATTGTCCAATTGTTTTCCCTACTTGGTCTGTGTCAGGGCTTATTTGTGGACAGTTCAGAACCCCGACTACCAGCAACATCTTCAGTGGGGGAATCCAAGGTAATAGAAACTGCAGTCCTTATCTCCCTGCAAAGTTAGCATGCTATAAATTGAAGCCATTGTTCTCGCATTAATAACACCATATACAAAATTGAAATGTCATCTGAGACAGACCAAGTAGAACAAAATGGTAGGTCTACCATTTAAAAATGTTATATATAATATTATACATAATCATGGGGGAAATGGTTCTTAAAGCTCTAAATACTAAATCTACAAGCTCACAACACTTCGCTATGCTTGTAGATGTGCTATTTTTGCTATTTTGGAACATTTGTGATATAGTTTCACATAATATGGAATGTTATGTTGTTAATGTTGGAATATTATTCAAAAGAATAACCTGTGTCCACCAGGTTGAAAGTGGTTAATTGGGTGTTTCAGAAAATATTGTCATGTAAAGATTGTCATATCAACCTATTACAAAGTAAACCACAGTGAGTTAGTATTCCATTATTTGTTACTTTTACAGTCTGGGTTGACTTAATGGACATAGAATACTGTAGGTAACAGAACAAACTATTCAGCTTGTTTTGTAGAATGTATCAGGAAATGTTCCATTGAAATGATGGAACCACCCTGGACTTGTAACATTGACTGGAATCATTGTTGGCATGCTAACAGACAGGTATTTCTAGATACCGTTTTGTCAGCTGAAGACAGTTTGTTCTAGAGATACAGAGTAGGCACGTTTTTCTTTCTTTTATCATTAGTCCTTTCTGCCTCCTTGCCCCCGTTTCTCTTTATCTGCTGTGTATAGGAATTGTAGTAAACAGACACCATAAAACACATACACCTACACATTTTTGAAGTGTGGTTGCCCCCAATAGAAGGCTGACCGTTGGAGAACAATTAAATTAAGTTTGTATGACTTACAGTTACACATTTAGCATTTGTGGCACCCGGCACCGCACCACCCTATGTGCAGTGGTATGTTCAGAAAATGAAGCACTTTTAGCTGTGCACTGTTGTGATTCAGATTTGCGGTCGCACATTTGTCAATAAAATCACCAATCAAACAGCCAATGAATAAAAATTAAAAAAAATTATATGGCATCTGTTGCCGAATGAAAAAAATCTGGATTTAATTTTGTTCTGTCCACGAACAGGATCAACTTTTGATTTTAATTTGTATTAATCGGTATCCCTGTTTTTGGTCATCCTTTTGCATTCTCTAAACTCTAAAGATGATGATAAATTACAATAAAGGCTAAGTTATGGTTTGCCAAAGCATCAGTTAGGCTTAATTGAAATAAATAAATAATACCATAAAATAAATGTATAATTTATGCGTGCATGTGTCCTGAGAGCAGAAGAAAATACTTCATGCCTTACATAACTGATACACTGAACGGACATGTTTTTTCTTTTTACCTTTTTCTCTGCAACTCATGTATGTTTCTTTCCATCTCATTTCATTTTCATAATCACTGCGAGCACGCTCTGTGTAATCTAGGTCAGTGGTTTTCAAACATTTTAATTTCAAGGACCCCTCCCCAAATTCATCTTTTAAATCGTTCAATTGAAAACAAGTTCTTCAGTTTTCTGTCTACAAATTGATTGTAGACAGTTTCACATGTGAGGTGCATAGTAATGAAAGGCTGTTTTACCCAGTTCGGAATTAACATTGGGATTTCTAAAACAAGGTAGTTTTGGGAACGTGCCACCAGTGGTACTAGTACCAGTGGTTGGGAACCTCTGATTTAAATCATCTTGTCATGGTAACCTGATGAAAGTTTCCGGATTTGTGTGCATGAGTTATTTCTTCTGCTTTTAATATCCCAAACACCCTCGGGCCAAGTCTAGAAGTATTGCAGCAAGATAGCTGGCTACGTATTTTGTATATTGGCATTTGGTTGTACTGAAAAAATATGCCGTATAACATATTTTTCAAACATTTCTTAATCCTTTCCAGATTGAACTGATTAGACACAGTTTCTGTACCCCTAGGATACCCCTAGGATGCCCTGGGTGGGTACTAGTACCACGATTTGAGAAGCACTGCTATACAGTAGGTCTGTGTGCTCTGTGTAGGCCAGCTGTTGGCTGGTTAAGTACTTTCAATATACCCCAGATCCCATTATGGTAAACTCCATAAACGAAACAAACAAAAAGTGAATGCAAATGTACGGGTCCATATGGTTACATAAGAACTCTGTCAGAGTTGCAAATGGCTAAATTAACGATGAAGATTTTGAGGAAGCACCACATTCATGTTAACAGCATGTTGACTGCCCTAGCTCCTTTGGCTTGCCCTCCGTCAAACACTTGTTTCCCTTCAGTCCTCTTGTCTGAGTCTCCTGGAGTGTGCTCCATCTTATGCCCAGATGAAAGGCACAACGGTGTCAGCGAAAGAAAGAAGGGAAAACAAGAGGTCGAAGCAAAGCGGCTCATGTGTGAACCTCAAACACAAACCACCAAAAGACAAACGAATGCAGTGAATAATAGAGCATGTTTATTCACCCTTTTAATCCCCATTCCCCAAGCCTCGCTTTTGTTTCAACTTCAAGCAAAGTGTGATAGAGAGGGAGCCACAGAAAGTAATGTGTGACAGGAATACATTTCCAACACACTTGAGAAACACGTTATCTCATATGGTCGCCAAACAAGGATTAACCCACATTTAGTGACTCAAGTGTTCCATGGACAATTAAGAGTTGCTAATAAAGTTAATGAATATTTTGAAAGGGGGAGGCAATAAACATTTTATTGTCCAAACTTCAAATGGTACATCTGGATAATATTTAACCACAATCAGGGGACTGAGTATAGCAGCGTACTACACAGAAGCACAGAGTGGAGAAAAACAACAAGGTGCGAACTGTTCTCTCTCTCTCTCTCCTTCCCATTCTAAAATACACCGCTACAGTAACTTGCCCCCCAATAGAAAAGAGGGACTGCCAACGTTTGCCCACAGCGAGATCACCCACACTGTTTGTTCATGGCAACACAGGACCAATGTAAAGTAGCCCCCAAACCTTGGCCAAAGGCCCATCTGAATTTTAAGTGACCACTGTCGCCAATCGCGTGTCTTTGGACTTTTCACTCCCTCTTTCTTACTCTGCTTCTCACTCTATTGGTCATCTAGGGCTCATTTATTTAGTCGGACATACACATATCAAGGGCCTCCTTTCAGTCCTGTGGGGCCTAAGGACAATATTTCTTATTCCCCCAATGGCAAGACAAGCCCGCCCACTGTCCCCTCATTGCTCTATATAAGAGTGTGTGAGGGACTTATGATAAGAACTTCAGTCTCAATACAAGCCTGGCCATGCGGTTTAAAGTCCTCCTTCATGTCTACCTGCTGTCACTCATAAAGCATGGTGAGTATTGTGCCACCGGCCTTGCAGATATGATAAAAAGTATTGTTTTCTTCTGCTAATACCCTGCTTTTTGGAGTGCAAATCAGTGCATTGTGCACTCTCCCGACTTAAGTGTTGCAAAAATTATGTTTTGTGGCAATCCCAGTACAAATCAATGGAATGAAAATGTAGGAAGTGGATCTAATCGTGACTATGTTTGCCAGACACGTCTCAGTCAGGTTAGGTCATATCTGTGTCAACTCAGACCTGACTATATTGTAATCTTGTAATCTCTCATGATTTGTTTGTAATTTCAAGTCAATTTAAAACTGCGGATACAGCATGCTTCTGTTTGGAGTTTAATGTACACATCACAAGCTTAGGGCTATATATAGTGAATAATGGCGTGTGAGTTCCTGTTTGGCCCAGACAAAACTGTGTAGTGTCAGCAAGCATTGTAAGCTTTCATATAATGTTGATGATTCAAATACTGTTAAGTCAGTAGCTTTGTCATCTGTATGAATATCTCATTCCACACTTTAATATGGCCAGGTCTTAACCTTTTTGTTTAATGAATCATATAAAAAAGAGGAGTGCATTTTAACATAAGAAACTGATCAGGCATGTGCTCTGGGTTGACATGACCTGAATAAATCCTAATGTGAAAATTAATCTAAAGAAAAGTGTGGCATAACAGTTTCTTTGATTCTGTTTGCTATCGTATTTATTTGATTGTAGTGAACAATTCACACTTAGAGTGAGTAAACACACTTAGACACTTAATGGCCATGAGTATTTCAACACTGGTGAGACATCGTGTCAATATGTGTCTATCTGTCACTCTTAAGAAGTGCTACAATAAACACTTCAGGGGGAAAGTTTTCCACTGCCCATCTCTGTGCACCTAACCAGACCAAAAGACCTTTTGTTTACCCTATGACAAAGGATCTACAAGGTATATTGACAGTCTTCTCTTGAGTCATGTTCAAATCATTTTCACGATCTAAATTTCTACTACATTTTTCAGCATAAGGTATAGTTGATTATTTGTTCAGGTCATTTGGAATGTGAATTGTTGGAATTGTATTGTACAATGTGTTCTCATTTGTATGACTTACTGGAGCATTTCTATTTGATCTCTCTGGCTCTAATTCCAAATAGTTTAGTATCTAAAAGAAAAGAAACACCTGCTTATCACATACTGTACCGAGACAGACACCCTGTTTACACTTTGTATTGGAATGCGTCTTAATCAGGCAGCAATTTGATTTCAAAACGTATACAATGCGTCTTTGGTGTGTTTACACTTAGATTTATATGTGGTTAAACACATTCCAGAAGCTATCTCATTACTTAGATGCATTATAAGGCTACAATCTTATCTGTGGGCGATGTCTCTTACATAGTCCATTGGCACAGGTTACATAGTGTATATTGACAATGACCATATACTGTAACATTTCTTTCAGTGGTGTTGGAATTGGGTGATAATGGAGAAATAGTTCAATTTGCACTCCCTTTTAGGTAGAAATACGTTTAGGTTTTAATCTTCAGCATGGGGATCAGTACCCTCAGTACCAGACAGTTCTGACCCACTCGATATTTAAAGCTAATTCTAAATAGTTCATACAATCTCAATGTAAAGCAGTACAGTCTCCTTTCTGACAGTGTGGACATCGGTCTCAGTAACAGACACTCTCCAAAGATCCTTTCATTCTACAGTATGTCCATCAAAGACCTAATTTATATTTTATTGTGCGACATTGTTGTAATTAACCCTGTACATGATTTGATACATTTTTCATGTAAAACATCTGTTATTTTCAGCAAGAGACACACACAGCTTAAACCCTTTTTCTTCTGCTGCTCACAGCTTCACCAAATGAGGTGACGGTCAGCCCTTACACAGATGCACTCCTTCCCTGCTCTGCCACCTTGCCTCATGCAGCACAAGAACCCCTGCTTCAGGTCAGCTGGGTAACCAATGGCTCTGAAATCGCCTCATTCGGAAATGCAACGCAGCACATAAACGGGGGATTCAGCTGGGACACCAGTCAGTTTCTCAATGGAACGTTCGGGCTGGTGGTCCTTAACGCTAGCCTCACCTCACAGGGGCTGTTTGAGTGCACTGTCACCTACAATTCCACTCAGCGGAACACCACAAATGTCATATTGAGTATTGAAGGTAAATCCTTGCATTCCTTGAAGTTTTCTCACCTACTCCTACTCTGATCTACTCAATAGAGTAGATCAGAATTGTAGTGTCGTTTACTTTCAGTGCTGCTATGACAACAGAATGTCGCTTTGGATCAAGTAGTTTGAAACGCCCCCAGACAATCCTTAAAGGACAACTTTAGTTTTTTTCAATCAAGGTTCATGTTTTAGGTTGTTATTAGAGAAAGTATAAGATGAGTGTTAATTTTTCTTCATTTGCTGCTTTCTTTCGTTTTAGGGATTTTAGCGGCTTTTGACAGGGGGGTGGGGGCATTCGAGCATGGGGCTAAATATGTATTTATTTACAAAATTTTAGAGCGATTTATTTTTTTATTATTTACCACCCCCTGTCAAAAACCGCTAAAATCCCTAAAACGAAAGAAAGCAGCAAATGAAGAAAAATTAACACTCTTCTTTTACTTTCTCTAATAACAACCTAAAACATGAACCTTGGTTGAAAAAAACTAAAGTTGTCCTTTAAAATGTAGATCAAGAGTTCCATGCTGACAAACGAGTAGTATTGTATTATGTGCCAAAAATATATTGACTTTGAATACTTGATGTATCTGTATGTTTGTCTATTCCTTATCCTCCTTTAGCTCCCCCCACTCTTTCGGTCCCGTCCCAGTGGGTGGTGCTGGAGAGAGAGAGCCAGCTGGATTGTCGTGCAGAAGGTTTCTACCCTCCTCCCATTTACTTCTCCTGGACCAGAGATGGGAGCGTGATTCAACCTCTCCACCAGGTTGAAGCTGAACAGGGTCTAGATGGGTATTACTGGGCTGTGGGCAACCTGACATTCTACCCTTCTCAAGAGGACCAGAATGTGACCTTCGGCTGTCAGGTCACTCACTCTGGGGTCAATCATGTCCTACCATTCCAGCTCAACATCACCTGTGAGTGATAGGACTCTGGACCTTTGTTTTTGTTTTCAAATGTTATGTTCAGTATATACAGTACAGCATATCTAAAAGGGATCAAAAGCTAAGAAATGTTCTACTTTTACAATATTTCAGTTTTCATAATTGTTTGACAACTGTTGCGTCTGATTACTGTACGATAACCACAAATGTATCTATTGAAATCCACACACGCTTTTTTGTGAGACTTATTTAGTACAGGAGTAGTCACCTCTATAATGATGTTTTACTACTACTACAGTTTATTAATTAATATGAGTCACTCACTCTTGGTAGAGATGCCATCTAATCTAGGAATGTTGCCGGTTCGACCCTCGGCTTGCCCAGTCAAAGTATCAAAGTATCCCTGAGCAAGAACCCCTAACAGCTCCTGCCTGTGCACTCATGTGAGCCACCTGAGCAGCCATCTACTGGGTGAAGCAGTAAAAGTAATCCTCCCCCCATTTCCCTTTACGTAAATGCTGTAATGCATGTCGTCCTCTCTCTCTCCTCAGACCTTCCCACGGTCAGGCTGTCTGTTGTGCCCCCGTCATCCCGCGACACCCCTTTGACGCTGTTCTGTGACGTGGAACGGTTCTACCCGGAGCAGGTGTCTGTGACCTGGCTTCATAATGGCTCGGTTCTGCCCGAGCCCCCCGTCAGTGAGCAGAGCCCCGATGGAACCTACAGTACCAGGCGCTACTATAACCTGGGCCCAGGGCTGAGGGAGCAGGCTGGGAGTGTGGAGTGTGTAGTCAACCAGCCTGGGGTCATAAACCCAGCCCACAGCAGGGCCTCCCTGGAAGAACTGGATCCCCCAGGTATAACACTTAATTTCATTGATTCGATTGCTAAATATAAACTGTTGTGTTTTTTTAAGCAGAATATTATAGAGTAGGACAGAACAACCCAGTAAAACCTCATTGTTAAATTATTCATTTGTAGTATTAAGGATTTACTGTCTGTTGTCCGTAACTTCTTTGTCCTGCCAAGGACACAAAGAAATCCAAAGTTCTACTGTTGAGCTAAGGCAGAATGTCCTCTTGGGCATTCTTCCAGTGGATGTCCTACCTGACACCAGGGTCTACATTTCTAACATGGGGACCAACTCCAACCACTGCAGTTGTATTTGTATAGTTATTGTGCTATATTGTATTAACATATTCTATCAGACACATATTATTGATTGAAACAATAAAAAAAATAAAAAAAATTCAAAGTTTATTCATTAAAATATGTTCTGGATTACAGCCTTAATCACATTAACCCTATAGCTTCACTGTTCTGGGCTTCTATTTGGCTAAAATAGGCGAACATTCTGTGAAAATGGCAGATCTACAAGCTCACAAAGCGTTGCAACGTGGCGAGATGGGAATTTGTAGATTGGCAATTTTAGTTATAAGTGACATGCATACATCTCCCTTTCTCTATGTCTTCTCAGAAAAGGATCCGGTTCTGAACAAGTCTGCCAAAGCGTCTGTGGCTCTGATGTGTATTTCTCTGGTTCTGGTGTTCCTGCTCTGCTTTGGGTTTTCGTGGAGGAGAAGAGATGGTAAATCACAGCACAAGAACACATCAATGTACTGAATCTCCTATGTAATATAATACCATAATGATCGGCTGTGTTCAAAGTGAGTGGTGTTCTGAAATCTTAGCTGAATAACTGTCTTTTTTTTTGTTTTTTTTGTCTTGCATGCTGTAGCGTATAGCCAGACGATCAAAGATCTTAGCCAGCCTTATTATGCAAATTAGCGTTCCTTCATGGTGCAGGGTATCAGGATTGGTTGTATCAGGATTGTTTTTCAAAGCAGTGGGCATACCGTAGGTTTGTGTAGTGCAGATTCTCTCCACTGTTCAACTCCATATTGAATTTGTAATACCTCAGATGTATCATAGCAGTCGGAGATCTCTGATCGTCTGGCTTTGCGAGATACCTTAAAGCAGGGGTTCCCAAACTGTGGTGCGTGCACCCCTTGTGGTGCGTGCACCCCTTGTGGTGCGCGAACGCCCTCTAGGGGGTGCGTGACATGAAAAGGGTAATGGCGGTTTTATGGTGTAATTTAACACAAACAGCAAAATCTGGTAAACACTGTTGTAAGGAGATACAGCAGCTGCATGTCTCTCAATGCAGTGACATTCTGTGATAATTTGCCATAATCATAGTAAAGAATTTATCATATTCGGCCAAATAGAACGAGACTGAGTGTTGGGGGTGCGTCAGCTACGTCAGAAGATAACAGGGGGTGCACAGCCAAAAAAGGTTTGAGGACCGCTGCCTTAAAGGTATAGTATGAAACCCTGTGTTTACAGTACATAACATGACCTCTATACCAGCCGTTATCAGACACTGTGGTGGTGTGGTGGTGTTCACCTGCAGAAACACATTGCTCTAGGTCGCTGTATGTCGGTTTGTTTTGGTAGACGGGGATGTTTTTGGGCAACCAAAGCAAACAGTGCAAAACAGTGAAAGAATACAACAAAAGGAGCAATGTGTTTCTGCAGGTAAACACCACCACACTACTACAATGGCTGATAACGGCTGGTACAGATGGAAATGGTGGGTAAAAAATATATATATTGTTTTGTTATAAAAACCCAGGGCAAGATTACATACTATCTATGCCTTTAAACTGTTGCTCTAAAACTCTAAACTTTTAAATCTGGGAATTCAACCGTGTACAAGCCATCGTTGCAAAGTAACATAATATACCACACTCCTTCCAAGGCAACTGCAGTGCTTGAGAAACCTCTGCAAATATTGCACAATGGCTGACCCCCTGCACCACTCCCCTTCTCTCCCCTCCCTCCCTTTCTTCCATTCCTGGGACTCAGAAAAGCAGAAGTCTCTGACCGTATCAGGGATCATCCTTCCTCCACGGGTCATAGTAGGCCACAAGGGCAGGGTCACAGTAAGCATCGAAGGCAGGATGGTGGACCGAGTACAGACCAAATGGTTCCTCAATGACACCCCGATCACTGACACCTCGCTCACAGGTAGGAGGGCAGGCCTCTGTAGAGATATTCATGGGGTGGCTGATGGACGAGTGATTATTTTCTTTTGTCTGTATGATCTTCTAATCTAATCTTGATAGTGACAAGTGAATAATGCCATGATATTACCATTCACTGCCTATTTTTTCCAACCTCATTGTTTGTTTCTTTGTTCTCTCTTTTACACTTTTTAATGCTGCTAACAAATTATAACTTCACATATTAAGGACCCTTAAAGGCTCAAACTAACTTTAACTGCCTCTATAACCCCCTAACCACCATCCATCTGCCCTACGGTCTCACTCTCACATCCCCAGTGTCAGAGAAGGGTCCTCTGCTGCCATCCAGAGGAGAGATGGGATACTACAAGCTGCACACCCAGGGGCCACTGCACTCATCAGGGACTGGTGGCACACAGCAGCTGCTCTCTTCACTAACCTTCATCCCTCAGATCTCAGTCCACAAGGGGGCGGTGTTTAAATGCCAGGTGTCTTATGTAGGCAAGGACAAGGTGGTGGTGGAGAAGGTGTCAGAGAGGTTTTCCGTACTAGGTAAGGGAAAGATACTGTTTTGTGTTCTCTAATGGCTGAAGAAATACTATGATATGGTTCATCATGTCTACCACTGTCAAATCATAATGTTGCTGAACGTCCTCTTTCAGCTGCTCCAGAGGTCTCCGAAATCCAAATGGCAGAGACAGTGGATAACTCGGGTAAAGTAGTTTAAAATGGCAGAAGTTGATCGAGTAAAAGGTGTTGGTTCTGTGCACTGGGTTTCTCAGTCATAATGCCGGCTGTGATCTCCCTGAAAAACCAGACTCAAACTGTCCCCTTCTAATTTGTCTCATCCAGATGTTATCACCATGACGGTCCAGGCCTCCCATTTCCACCCAGATATCATCACATTCCGCTGGTTCTGCCAAGGGGGTGAGCTGAGCCCTGTGGCATCCCAGGCCCTGACGTCCCCTCGGCCTGATGCCAAGGGCTTCTTCTCTGCCTCCAGCCAGTGCAAGCTGCCCCGCAGTGAGCTGGAGGCTGGGGGAACCAAGGTGTGGGTCAGTGTGCACCACATCGCCCTGAAACAACCCGTCACCCGTGAGACTCGAGGTGAGTCTGGAAAGAAAGAAAAATTATACTTAACGGTGCTGCAAGTGATGTTATTGGTATAGTAATCATTGCTATAGACGTAGTGTGTTTTCTCAGTAACAGGAATCTTCCCGTCTCCAACTCTTTTGTAAACAAAATACATATTCAGGGCGGGATACCAATTTCATCAGGAGAGAGAACTCATACAGGATAAACAAGTGAAATTGTATTTTATGTTTATTAAAGACCCCTGTACTGAATAAACACTCTACAGCAATGATTTAATTGAAAACATGGTGTTATAACCAAAACAATCACATGTGTGATTGATTGATTGATTGAAGTATTTATTAACAGTTTGCAGAATGGGTACATTTCACATGAAAGCACAACTCAAAGACTGTTACTGTGGACGACACACTGATAAAGCATTACACTTGTTTACAACAGGGTCCACCATTTTCAATTCATCAGAAAGTGTGTGAGCTGCACTCTTATCATCATACATCACATTCCGTGCTCAGCCAATCAGTTGAGCACATTATGTGCTCATACAGACACTCAAAGCTGTGCACAGGAGCTTTAATGTTAATTCTCTAACATATTCCTGCCAGGTTTCATGAAGAGACCATGTGTGGCCGAGATTGTGCGCTGCACCTACGCCCCAGATCAACCATTGACGTTGGGCTGTGACATCACAGGGTTCTACCCTCCCGACATCTCGGTCACCTGGCTGAAGCTGAGGGCAGGAGAGCAGGATGACCAAGAGGATGACATCATCGAGGGAGGAGATGTCTGGGGCCCCATACAGACGTCTCCCAGAATGTACCGGGCCACCGCCACTCTCAAGACGGGCCTAACGAAGGAGGACAAACGGGTTCGAGGAGGAGGGATCATGTGCAGAGTGGAGCACTGTTCACTAGACGAGCCTATAGAGAGGTGCTGGAGGAGCGATGATGTTGGTATGTACTGTATGTTTGTTTACAAGCACTTTGGGAACGTATACACACAGTGACCGTTTTGCTGAAGTAAGAGCAAAATGTGTGTCACCTGTGTTGTGGCAGCATAATCTTTTGAAAATAGTGAAAACAGATGATCTACAAGCTCACAGCATGTCGCATCACGTGTCTTGAACATGGGCTATTTCTGCTATGTTATTATTGTTAAATAGTGCATTTGGTTCAAGGCATTGCAATTCTTGTACTAAAACAAAAATACAACATAGACAAGACACATCTGTGCATACTATATTGCATTACACATAATGAAACAAAAATAAGAGTGACAGTAAAATAGGTTTTTTCCCATTCCAGCGCCTCCCTCCATCCCGTCATCCATCTCTGTGTGCTGGAGCAGCGAGGGGGTTGGAGTGTTCTCTCTCCTCCTGAAGGGAGGCCACCCCAGGGCCAAGTTACTCTGGTCAGCCGGTGGAAACACACTCGCACCTCTGGCGTCCAACGAGACGGAGGACATAGCAGATGACGGACAGAGGGAACTGAAGAGCGTGTGTGCCCTGGAGAGGAGCAGCCAGCGGCCGAGTCACGCAGCTAAGCAGCCGGAGAGAAGGAGGAACGGACATGCACCGAGTACGTATGATGAGTTTGACCACTTTATTGACCAAGGATTGATGGATGGAGGGAGCGGAAACTAAATAATAATTTCCCAGCGGTCACAGCATTGACCTATGCATAATGACCTCTTAGAAATGCAAATGTGCAATGGTGATGATGATGTGTAGCTACCGCATGGAATCGAATTCCCAAATATTATTTACCTTGTGTAAACTAGGCAAGATGTGAATGTATATGTAGGCCTACTCTTATTTACTAAGTTTACTAAGTTTTTCTCCTGTTCCAGGAAGCTGAATGAATTTGTGTTTTCTTTACAGAGACAAAAGCTGCAGTCACAGACTTTGAAAGAATTGCATATATTGACGAGAAGTTGGAAGGAGAGAACAACAACATTGACAAGGAGGAGGCGGAAGAGGAGAGTGACGAGGAGGAGGAGGAGGAGGAGGACGTCGTAGAGCAGCAGCCAGGTGCACTGCACATTAACGGAGTGAACTTGAAGGGCCTGAGAGCGGATGAGAGAGAGCAGCTGAGAGTGTGTGTGGAGATCACACACCCATCACTCAAGCTGCCTGTCTACCGGACATGGACAGGTACGTTATGATCGTATGATCGCTCTGCCATGAGCACATGCCACAAAGAGTTGGTCAGTGTGAGCTTGCCACCATTGGTGTATGAATGTGGGAAGTGAGGTCGCTGGCGTCGACTGTTTGCCGCTTCACCTCCCAATGTATGAATGAATGAACCATTGTAAAGCGCTTTGAGCACTTGGAAAAGCGCTATAAAATGCAATTCATTATTATTATTATAACTAAGTTTACTGTTGACCCCCTGGAACCGGGTCCTTGTACCCCACTTTGAGAAACACAAAATCATCACTGTTAAGTTATTACATTTGTAACTCTGGAAATACGCTTAGT
Source organism: Electrona antarctica (assembly GCF_951216825.1). Taxonomy (NCBI): domain Eukaryota; kingdom Metazoa; phylum Chordata; class Actinopteri; order Myctophiformes; family Myctophidae; genus Electrona; species Electrona antarctica. Next base: position 14,851,750 of record NC_136805.1, read on the forward strand.
AATTTTTTTTGGGGGGGGGCTTTTCTTGCCTTCATTGATAGTCAGTCCACAGGTAGTGTAGAGTAAAGACTCAAGAGACAGGAAACTGGGAGAGAGAGAGTCGAGGAGTGACATGCAGTAAAAGTCCACCGGGCCCAGGAATTGAACCCTGCCACTGCGGCCAGGACACGTCAAGTATTGGGGGCCAGGGCCTACGTGGTACGCACCTTAACCACCCAGAGTTAAATATCCCAGGGGGAACTGTTTTCGACAAAAGTTTTGCTCTCTTTTTCAGTGGGTGGAGGGAGCAAATAATGGTGCACTATAACTAAACAAAAGCTTGTTGCTGTGCACTAATGTGGTTTTCCTGTCCAAGAAAGAATGATCACAGGGTGGGTGCAATACAAATGCACAGGACAGGATGTGTGCAGTGGTTGTCATATTAACCACTTGATGCACGATGTGTTGTGAGCTTGTACATCAGCCGTTTTTTTTCTTTCTTTTTTTAACAATTCAAGTCTAAGCTTTGACGGAATGATGCATAAAAGGCATAGCTACATTACAGATAAATATAAACACATTATTTCAGACAAGATAAATTGCATTTAAACTGACCTAAAACCCACTGCCCCTATCCTACCGCTGGGAACTAAAACAAACGTGCACATTTTGAGAACCACATTTCTAAGACTGGAAGGAAGTAGCCTAGATTAAGGAAGTTTGATAACGTGTAGCTACTTCTCCATACTGACATGACTCGCTCACTTTTTTTCCTCCAGAACCACAAGAGGAGGTGTCTTCTGCATGATGACCACATCCAGTCTGCACTCTGCAAAGGGTCCTGCATCTGTCCTATATGTCATCTATAGCAGTGGTTCTCACTTTGTCATGCGTCAATGACCCCCATCTGAACAGAGTTTTGTGCCCCCATACAAGATTTGTGTTGTGCATGATTATTATTATTTTTCAAAAATATTCTTTATTAATATTCTTTTGAAAATAGCATGAAGTCACAACGCACCGGCACTGCATCACAATGCGACGCGTTGTGAGCTTGTAGTTCGGCTAAAACCGATGTGTATATAGGGTTAAACAGATTTGGATGCTATATTAACATACTGGGGACCCCCTGTTACCCCCATCAAGGACCCCTGGGGGTCCCCAGACGTGCATTCCTCATTTATAGGCCTATAGTATATATTTATTACTTCATGTTCCTAATAGGCTACATCATCCATGTTCTCTGTTCTCTCTTCCAAATCATTGATTTTATTTTGTCTAACATTTGTTTGTGTTTTTGTACAATTGTTTTTGCAATTTTTCCAAATACCTGTATTTTGACAATAAAATATAGTTTTTTTTAATTGAGATTTCCCCTTTTGTGGGTTTTACAATGTTTGTCATGGTTTCTGTTTTTTAGTTTTTGGTTTTTCAGCTGTTAATTGATAGCTCTATTAAGAAAACATACAACTTTTTGAATTCACATCATAGACTGTAAAATATAGATTCACAATCATTTCTGCACATGCATATGACTTTGATTATGACAATTCAACTTGAAGAGATAGGTGGCCTATTATATATTATGGATTATCTACATCTGTATTTGAAAGACAATTCTGTAGGCATATTTCTATTAAACTCAATAGTTGAATGAAATGAAAACATAGGTTTGTTAGTGAGGAACTCTGAAATGTAGGTTAATAATTAACCTTTAAGTAGGCTACAATCCATGAAACCGCTAGCTGATTGCAGATACAAAAGTGTTAAATTGTAGTTTAGGCTTATAGGCTATTTTGATATATGTATAGGCTCTGATCCATAGCTCTAGCTATGGTCCAGAGCTAGTATAGGCCTACATTAAATATAAGATCAGGATGCCCAATGGACTAGTCTTTTCCTCAAGATATTTTTTAAATTTCTTTACCCGAAAGTATAGCCTCTATTCTGAAATAGTAGCCTATAGCCTATATGACGTGTTTTGACTATTTGCTTAATTTCGGGTCGAGCTTAAAATAAAATGGATAAAACAAGAAAAAACAACATGGCTGGCAACTTCCTGGCATAACTTGCAAAAGTGAAAGTACACTTCGAGTTTGCGAGAGCTGCGCAGCTGATCATTCTTCCTCATATTGAATATAACGGACATAGCACCGCCACCGAGAGTTCACACAGCGTTCACTTCAAAGATATAGTCACGCGTTGAGGTTACGGTATTGTTTATTCATGCAAATTGTGGAATAACCAATCGAATTAATAAAACGGCACTATAGCACCAAAGGTGCATCAAGATTATCCAAGTGAGAGATGGACCCCTCTCCGAATCAGTTTTCGAGAGCTGGGAGAATGTTCTGGTCGGTTTGGGTGAGTTTTCACAATATTTTTTAATTTAGTTGCTCATGGGATAGCCTAATTAGCCTAGGTCTACTGCATGGGGTACGTTAACAGGATAGGTGGATAGGTGTTAAATTGGCTATTTTTTCCAAAATAAAATATACAATATTTGGAAAATGTTTTAAGAAAAGTAAAGTAGGCCATTAGAACATGCTTACGATATAAACATATAGACAATTAAGGTCTAACTACAATTTCCACAAAACCTCTATATATAATTTTGGGCCATAAACAAGAAAGTGAGGATAAAATGAAGTCTGATAATGATGTTCTATACTCTATAGCCTACTGTACACATCATGTTGACGTTACATTACAAACGTTTTTTTTTTTTTTTTTTTTTTTTTTTGCCATTTCGGACAAAATAAACAATTTTATATTGAGGTGCCCAGATGTCCCTATTTAGTAGGCCTATAGTAGCCAAAAAGTGAACCCGGACATGTTGAGTACACCAAGGTTTTATGTTAGAAATGTTTAGTATGGGTCCCCAGCATGTAGAAACTGCCGGATGCTAACTTGCATATGTTGAGCAATTTTCATAATTGGCATAATATGTGACCATACTATTAACAACCTATAGAAGGCAAAATATTCAAAATTTCATCATGCTTTATCTAGTATGTGATGTGTCAAACTAGGGGGTTTTCATGATGCTGAATCCATTCCAAGCATTAGTTTTGCAAAAAAAAACACTAATTGGGCTTAAAACGGCCATGCCCAAATGTGCTGACATCATCAATTTGTGATGACGGCATTGGCCGCTTTTAGCCCAATGAGTGTTTTTTTTTGCAAAACTAATGCTTCTATAGGTTGTAATTGGTATGGTCACATATTATGCCAATTATGAAAATTGCTCAACATATGCAAGTTAGCATCCGGCAGTTTCTACTGCCGGATGCTAAACATTTCTAACATAAAACCTTGGTGTACTCAACATGTCCGGGTTCACAATGGGGCTCTATGGGCTGGCTACTAGACTAATTGTCCACCTATCCTGTATCCGGTATTACTGCCATGTGTGATGATCATTTTAAATTTTGCAGGATGTAAAATAACTGTTCTATTTCTCCATCTCCCCCCCCCCCCCCCCCCCCCCCTCTCTCTCAACACACACACACACACACACACACACACACACACACACACACACACACACACACACACACACACATGCAGTACTACGTAACAGAAGCTGTGGGGAGGTACTTGAGGCCAGAAGTTATTGATAATGATGGCCATGAGCCTGAAGAGAGTAATGCAGAGATTAATGTCAAAGTTGAGGGAACAGAGGATACACAGACAGTCCCTATAAGCATCTCTGCAGAGAACATACCTCAGTCAACTGTTACCTGGGAAGAGTGTGACAGCAACAATGGTGTAGGACCAGCCAAAGAAAATATACAATACATAGTGCAGTTCACCAGAGGGAGCGGACACACATTAGAAAATGATGAGGGTGAGATAGAGGAACAGATTGCAGACACTGGACTGCGTGTTGCCAAAGAGATGGCAACAGATGAAGAGGAAGTAGAGAATGGTTGTGAACAGCACTTGATTGTAAAAGTGACCGGGACTCTGACTGATGAGAGTGAAGAACTTGATCATTTTGGATCGTCCAATTTTACACATGTGACGCTGAGTGACAACATGGAGGAAACTAACAGAAAAATCGGTCTTGAGGAGACTGGCGGGATAATGGCACATGACGAAAGGCAGAATGTAGATGAAACTTTGAGAAATGTCCAGGTGAAGGATTGGAACGAGGGAGAGGAAGTCCTCGCTGAAGACAACGCAGCGCAACATTTGAAAGATGCACATACTGTACGTTGCTCAGGGTCCGAGCGTTACGCAGACCAATTGTGTACATCAGTGAGTCCGGAGAGGGACAGTAACATTTACAGAGAGGACTTGGCATTGGCGAGACAAGAGGAAGGAAGAGGAATGGAACATGAACCGGCTATGACAAAAGAAACCGAGTCAGAGAGACATACAAGCGTGTCAGAGCAGGCCAGCACTTTGTCAGACTCTGAGGATGAAAGCGACCTCACATCTGATGAGGGATTGGTGGAGCATGGCGGGGCAGACATCCAGGAAGCAGTGCTCCTCTGTCAAGAAATATTAGATGAGAACAGCGAGGTTACTGCAGCTTCAGAGGCTGCTCAAGATGCTCAACTACAGATGACCAGAGACAAGAGAGCAGCTGCGTCAGATCATTACATAACTGTTGCTGCACACACGATGGGCGAGACTCTTCTGAAAACTGAAAATGATGCAAATGACCTGGAAGTGACAGAGGATGGGAGCATAGCAGAAGAGAGGGAGCAGGATGTCGAGATTGACATTGATGACCAGGAGAAAAACATTACAAAGAACAATATATTAGGTTGTGGCTTTGAAGCACAGGATAGTGCCGAAGATGACTTGGTGACTGAACATATTCAAGTCAGTAAACCCATCACAGAGAACACGGAAATACTTAATAGACCTCTATGTGAAGGTGGAAACCAAGACGCTATGGCAGCTCTGCTGCAAACGTTAACTCAAACTGAAAATGTTGCTGTAGAAAACAAAAATACAGAGCTTTCAGATGAATCTGAGCACATCAACCATCTGACATTAACTGATGGGAAAGCCCAGTTGACAGGGATAAACATTCCAGTTGATGAGGAAAAGACCAGACCAGATGAAGAAAATGTCTCAAGTTCAGAGGCAGACACAGTAAATAAAAAAGAACCTGGAAATCTTGCACATGTGACATTGAGTGATGACATGGAAGGAACTCAAATAAATAGTGGCCTTGAGAAGGACATTGGTGAGATAATGGCACATGATGAAAGACACAAAGTAGAGGAAACGTTCAGAAACGTCCAGGTGAAGGATGGGAATGTGGGAGAGGAAGTTCTCACTGAAGACGAAGCACAAAGCTTGAGAGATGCATGTGCTGTCCTTGGCTCAGAGTCAGAAGAAATTTCTGGCCAGTTGTGTAGGTCAATGAGTCCAGAGGATGACAACATTTACAGGGAGGATGTGGCATTGGTGAGACAGGAGGAAGGTAACGGAATGAAACATGATGCAGTTGTCAGAAAAGAAACAGAGAGACATACAAGTGTGTCAAAGCAGACCAGCGCTTTGTCCGACTCTGAGGATGAAAATGACCTCACATCTGATGAGGGATTGGTGGAGAACCATGGGGCAGACGTCCAGAAAGCAGTGCTCCTCTGTGAAGAAATATTAGATGAGAACAGCGATGTTACTGCTTTAGATGTTGCTCAAGACAATCAACTAAAGATGACCTTCAGCAAAAGAGCAGCTACTTCAGATCATGACATAACTGTTGGTGCACAAGTGCAGATGGTGGATGAGAGGCTTCAAAAAACTGAAAACAATGATGCAAATGACCTGAACGCAACAGAGGATGGGAGCATATCAGTAGAGAAGGAGCAGGATTTTGAGATTGAAGCACAAATTCATGACAATGACAAAGAAATTACAAAGAGCAATATATTAGACTTTAGCTTTGAAGCAGAGGTCATTGCAGAAGATGACATGGGCACTGAACATATTCAAGTCAGTGGGCCCATTACAGAGACCATGGAAATACAACTTAATAGCGCTCAGTATGGAGGTGGAAATCAAGACTATATTGCAGCTCAGCTGGGAACGGTAACTCAAACAACTGATAATGTTGTTATGGAAAAACAAAGCATGGAGCCTTCAGGTATGTCTGAGCACCACCTGACAGTGACTGATGCCCAGTTGACAGAGATAAACATTCCACTTGATGAGGAGAAGACCAGACCAGATGAAGATAAGGTTTCAAGTTTAGACATGACATTGAGTGACAACATGGAAGGAACTCAAATAAATAGTGGCCTTGAGAAGGACATTGGTGAGATAATGGCACATGATGAAAGACACAGAGTAGAGGAAACGTTCAGAAACGTCCAGGTGAAGGATGGGAATGTGGGAGAGGAAGTTCTCACTGAAGACGAAGCACAAAGCTTGAGAGATGCATGTGCTGTCCTTGGCTCAGAGTCAGAAGAAATCTCTGGCCAGTTGTGTAGGTCAATGAGTCCAGAGGATGACAACATTTACAGGGAGGATGTGGCATTGGTGAGACAGGAGGAAGAGGAAGGTAACGGAATGAAACATGATGCAGTTGTCAGAAAAGAAACAGAGAGACATACAAGCGTGTCAAAGCAGACCAGTGCTTTGTCCGACTCTGAGGATGAAAATGACCTCACATCTGATGAGGGATTGGTGGAGAACCATGGGGCAGACGTCCAGAAAGCAGTGCTCCTCTGTGAAGAAATATTAGATGAGAACAGCGATGTTACTGCTTTAGATGTTGCTCAAGACAATCAACTAAAGATGACCTTCAGCAAAAGAGCAGCTACTTCAGATCATGACATAATTGTTGGTGCACAAGTGCAGATGGTGGATGAGAGGCTTCAAAAAACTGAAAACAATGATGCAAATGACCTGAACGCAACAGAGGATAGGAGCATATCAGTAGAGAAGGAGCAGGATTTTGAGATTGAAGCACAAATTCATGACAATGACAAAGAAATGACAAAGAGCAATATATTAGACTTTAGCTTTGAAGCAGAGGTCATTGCAGAAGATGACATGGGCACTGAACATATTCAAGTCAGTGGGCCCATTACAGAGACCATGGAAATACAACTTAATAGCGCTCAGTATGGAGGTGGAAATCAAGACTATATCGCAGCTCAGCTGGGAACGGTAACTCAAACAACTGATAATGTTGTTATGGAAAAACAAAGCATGGAGCCTTCAGGTATGTCTGAGCACCACCTGACAGTGACTGATGCCCAGTTGACAGAGATAAACATTCCACTTGATGAGGAGAAGACCAGACCAGATGAAGATAAGGTTTCAAGTTTAGACATGACATTGAGTGACAACATGGAGGAAACTAACAGAAATAGTGGTCATGAGGAGGAGATTGGCACGATAATGGCACACGATGAAAGGCAAAATGTAAATATCCTGGTGAAGGATGAGAATGATGGTGAGGAAGTGCTTTTTGAAGACGAAACACAAAGTTTGAAAGATGCATGTACTGTCCTTCGCTCAGGGTCAGAAGAAAACTCAGGCCAGTTGTACATGTCAATGAGTCTGGAGAAGGACAGTAACATTTACAGAGAGGACATGGCACTGTTGAGACAGCAGGAAGAGGAAGGTACAGGAATGGAACATGAAGCGGCTACAAGAAAAGAAATAGAGAGATATACAAGCGTGTCAGAGCAGGCCAGCACTTTGTCAGACTCTGAGGATGAAAACAACCTCACATCTGATGAGGGATCGGTGGAGCACGGCGGGGCAGACGTCCACAAAACAGTGCTCCTCCGTGAAGAAATATTAGATGAGAACAGCGATGTTACTGCTTCAGAGCTTGTTCAAGACACTCAACTACAAATGACCTACAACAAGAGAGCAGCTGCATCAGATCATCATCATGACATAACTGTTGGCACACAAGTGATGCGTGAGACGCTGCTAAAAAATGAAAACAATGATGCAAATGACATGAACACGGCAGAGGACGGGAGCACAGCAGTAGAGAGGGAGCAATGTGTTGAGAAGATTGATGCACAAATTGATGACGAGGGGAAAGAAATGTCAAAGGGCATTAAATTAGATTGGCACTTTGAAGTAGAGAGCCGTGCGGAAGATGACATGGGAACTAAACATATTCAAGTCAGTGAGCCCATGACAGAGAACATGGAAATACAAGTTAATAGAGCTCAATGTGAAGGTGGGAACCAAAACGCTATCACAGCTCTGCTGGGAACGATAACTCAAACAACTGAATATGTTGCTGTGGAAAACCAAAGTACAGAGCTTTTAGGAATTGGCCACCTGACAGTGACTGACGGGAAAACACACTTGACAGACCAAGATATTCCCAAGATCAGACCTGAAGAAAAAGTCTCAATTTCAGAGGAAGACATAATAAATAAAAATGAACCTGCACTTACACCCATTGCGGTAAAACCTGAAAGCAACAATGGAGGGGAAATAATGGGAGTGCTCCGAAGTACCTCCCCAGAGATATCTGACAGGCTTGTTGTTGTGCCTCTGGAGCCAAACAGTGTAGTATGTGAGGAAACTCAAGAGGGAGTTCCTGAGTATGACAACAATAGGCATGAGCTGTATGAGGATACAACACAAAGGATCCTGGAAGTAGGGGATTATGAAGACATTCAGACCACCCAGTTACCAGAAGAGGTGGGAAGCAAAGAGTCAGAAAGCTTCATAACAACTGTCGGTAGCGGTGAGGCTGGACATTTATTTATTCACGGAGAAGAACAGAGCTCCAAACTAGAAAGCGCTCTGCACATTCAGATTATGTTTGATATGGTTGCAGAGGGGCATAGTGGGACACGGTGCCCCACAGATGCTGAACTGCCAAGGGAAAAGGAGGAACCATCCACTGAACCAATGGATGAAACACCAGCTCAGGCATCAGCATACATATCTACAGCTGAGTTCGAACAAGTGGATGATGCATCACTGGAGACCGGGGCCAAACATTCGGAGCATGTATCTCAGACAGATGCCAGCTCACAAGATGAGACTTGGGGGACAGACACAGAACTGTTGGTCAAGACTGAGGAGCTGCTGGATGAAATGAACAATGAACCGGACAGAAAAACCAGAACGGTCATGGATACACAAAATAATACAACAATAGAAGAGAATGTGGATGAATTATCAGAGGAAACCATGGAATACCCTGAAGCTGAATTACACAAGGTGAAAGTGACAGGATTTGTATATGAACCAATAGATCCCACAGTGTTAGAGGAGAATTGCAGCCAGATCATTAATCTACTTGTTGAAACTAGAATGATGGAACAACCAAGTGCAACTAGGCCTATATTAAATGAGGAAAAAGAGGTACAGTTTATGGCAATGGGTGTACAAGATGCAGGGTTAAACATGCAAGACATTGCAGGCTCTGACATTAAGAAGACAACATCAGAAAAAGAAAATTCCACTGAAATCATACAGCTGCACAAAATGAAAACAGCTACATCCAAGACTACAGATGGTGAGGAAAATGCTTTTTTTGCAGGATCTGAAGCAGACATTAACACAGACCAACTGCTTGAGTCAATAGAAATAGACCATGAAATGTTTAACAAACATCATTCCACACGCATAGAAAAAGCCATGGATGTTGGATTCTATAAAGAATCTTTGGGCATAAAGTCAGAACCAGAACTTACAACATCAAAGGAAACAGAAATTACAATACATGGAAAGGCTGACACAGTGACAGAGTTACTGGGGTGTGATGTGAGAGGAATAGAGCCACAACAGCTGTCAAAAAACAATGAGGAACCTGAGACTGAACTTGCATTAGGGAGTGAGACAGAAATATTGGAGACTTCACCACCACTGTTACAGTCGGGATATACGGCTGGTGGACAATTCCCATGTGAAGGGGCCTCAGCAGAAAATGAGACTGCAGTACTGAAATTAAGTGGTGCTGAAGTATTCCAAGCCATACATGAGACAGCAGACAGCATGTCAGAAATTGTCATCTCTGTCAAATCATCTGATATTGAGGATGGAGATATGAAGGGAACACAAGACTCATGTGTTCAAGAGGACCAGTCTACACATGAAATATACACACAGACTGGATTTCTAAAGAATACACATGATGCAACAACTGAGGCCAGGGAGGATAAATTGTCATATCAATCTCAAGAAAACAGAGAGACAGACATTGTCGAATTTATGGGGACCGAAACTGGATTACAGGTTATTTATCCCAAGATATCAGACTCTGGCCTACAAGAGAAAACTAACTGGGAGATATCTAAAGGGATGGAGGAGAAATCACAGACATGTGCTCTTTTTCAAGGTGAGGCTGTGAACAGTAACACTGAAGACAAACATTTTGGGGCAATTGCACTGAACATTACAAATGAAATGAAAGAGGTTAATTCAGGAAAACCCGACAAATCACAGGAAGCAGAGTCTGAGGTTCTTGGGCGAATAAGTGAGCCAGTGGTGGTGTTAGAGGGAATGCCTTTGACAGAATCTAATTTGCACAAGAAGACATATTTAGAACATTCTGGGAGGAAAGCTGCATCTTCGCCTGTTGAGTTGAGCACAGCAGACGATGCAGAGGAACTGGCCACGCCTCTACCAACACCCGGTGACCAGCTTGAGGTACTATTACTCTATTAAACAGATGTATTCAATCATACATACTCATTATTCCACAATACATAAAAACATTATGTTTATTTCTGTTGCCATTGCAGTTGGATTTCACTCCCCAAAAGACAAGAATTGCCATTAAGAATCCTCATGTAAGACCACCAAAGGACCCCAGTGCCATTATACAGATGCCCTCTGTGGAACTCACTCCTCAAAAATCTTCTGGACATCTCCCAATGAAAGGCCTTGTAGCTGTGCCCATGGGAGGCTTGGGCATTGGAATAAAACTGCCTGGTAAGTCAGCAGTTGTAGGGGATGGGTGATGACTCCTGAACTATACCTGTTGTTGTGTTTGAATTCTTTGATTCTTCTGTGCCACATTTTTTGTTATGATCTATAAATAATCCAGTGCCACTTTGTGTTTCAGGATTTGGAGCTGGTTTCCCTGGTAAAAAAAAGACAAATGAGTCGGGAGAGGATAATCGCACAGAAGACTGCCCTCAGGTTTTTATTAACTTTTGGTCTTTCGTATGAGCAGAAAACATTTTCATGTCATGTTTTTATTCAATAATAGATGTCCTTGTCCATTCCTCAACAGAAAGAGACTGAGACAAAGCTAGACGTGAATGATGTGTGTGATGTTCTGGATGCACATTATCTTAAGTTGAGCACAGCAGACGATGCAGAGGAACTGGCCACGCTTCTACCAACACCCGGAGACCAGCTTGAGGTATCATTACTCTATTAAACAGATGTATTAAATCATACACACATTATTTCACAATAAACAATGTTTTTATTTCTGTTGCCATTTCAGTTTAATGCGTTGGACTTCACTCCCCAAAAGACAAGAATTGCCATTAAGAATCCTCATGTAAGACCACCAAAGGACCCCCGTGCCCTTCTACAGAGGCCCTCTCTGGAACCCACTCCTCTAAAACCCTCTGTACGTCTTCCAATGAAACGCCTTGCAGGTGTGCCCATGGGAGGCTTGGGCATTGGAATAAAATTGCCTGGTAAGTCAGTTGTAGGATTCAGGAAAGGGATCATGAACTGTGTGTGTGTGTGTGTGTGTGTGTGTGTGTGTGTGTGTGTGTGTGTGCGTGCGTGCGTGCGTGCGTGCGTGCGTGCGTGCGTGCGTGCGTGCGTGCGTGCGTGCGTGCGTGCGTGTATTCTTTGATTCTACTATATCATACTATAAATGATCCAGTGCCACTTTGTGTTTCAGGATTTGGAGCTGGTTTCCCCGTTTTAAAAAAGACAAATGTGTCGAGAGAGGAAAATCTGAAAAAAGACTGTGAGAGACAGGTAACATTTTGTGTTCCATGTGACCAGAAGAAATCATTTCAATGGCATGTTTTGTATTGAATTATAGATGTTCTTGTCCATTGCTCAACAGAAAGAGACTGAGACAAAACCAGAAGTAAATGAGGGCTCTCCTATGCAAGATGTGGCCAAACACAAACCTAAATGGATGCCCCCAAGACAGCCAGGGTATAACTTATTATTTGACACACTGTTTTCCAAATTATTTATACTTTATCACAATTATATTATTATTTTATTTTGTATTTTATGGTTCTTACATGTTTCAACAGGTTTGGAAATCCACTGATGTCTGAGCTAAAGAATAAATTGAAGAAGACAACAAAAGAATGAGAAGACAATTATTTATTTGCAATAGCCTACCTTATGTTTTTATGTTTCATTTTTTAGTTTTCAATCAATTCTTTGTTTAATGTCCAAATGCTTATAAATGTGAAGTTCTGTCTATAAATATTTTATGTAATAAAGTCTTAAAACAAAAACAATTCTGCGCAGGGTATAATGTAGGCCTACATTTTATTTAAGAACGTAAGCCTTAATCCATCAATTCAGCCTGTCATGTACTGGAATTTAAGAAATCAATACATTTGACTTTGAACTCAACTGTTTTTCTCTTAGTCATTTGCATGGCCTTCCTTTCATCTTGCCAATGTATGAACAAGATTAATTTGCAAGTGAGGGTAAATGTCACTTGAACTCTACACAGGACAGGGAATATTCACAAATAATGTTACAATATATAGATAATATAACGTTATGAGAGAGACGTTGTGCACCGTCTCTCTGGAATGCCCTGCCCCTAGAGATCAGGCTTGCCGAGTCTGTGCCCCGTTTTAAATCACTCCTTAAGACTAATTTCAACAAAGCTGCATTCAACCCCCTACCCTTGTGATTTGTGATTTTTTTTATTGATTTCTTCTGTTGTTGTTGTGATTTTGTGCATTATTGACAATGTATTTTATTCTATTGTGTGCCTCCTTGCTATGTCTTTATATATGTTTCTCTGTTAAAGCACTTTGTGACTGGTTCTTAAAAGGTGCTATACAAATAAAGCTTTATTATTATTATTATTATCTAGGCTACTGAAATTGATGTTTAAACTGTCAGTTCACATATTAGATCAGTAGATGGCGATATTACCCTGCATAAAAGTGATGCTGAGGTTCTCTCTCTCTCTCTCTCTCTCTCTCTCTCTCGATTTCAATCAATCAATCAATCTCTCTCGCCTGCGTCTGATTAGCCGCTTTCAAAAACCCCTCTTTGGCCGCCTTCCAGCAATGAAGTCAGCGTTCTCCAAACTCCCTCCTTCTCCTCACCAGCGCAGCGATGAAATGAATGACAAAAGGTAACGAAAGTACGAAACACTTAAATAAACGACGATTATAAAAACATTTCGTCTCTGCCTACTTTACAGCTGATTGAGCTAGCTGATTTAACAGAACTGTACAAGCCTTGTCGTCTATATTGGTAGTCTTATGAGGTTCATATAGATCAGCAAAGAACATGTTTCAGCTTTCTTAAATGGTACATAGGCCGCCGCCTACTTAAAATGTTTAAAACCATGGGCCTTGGCCTTACCATATTATGCCACCAGAAGATTTATAATTGTCCAAAAATACACATTTGTATATGGGTTTAACCAACATAACCCAATGACAACTACACACAGTTGCAACTTAGAGGTGGACAAGAATCAAACTTGAGGTTATACATGCAGTATGTAGGGCGGGCTACAGTATATAGCTTAAATATTGGGTGGTTGAAATGTATTGCATGGCAACATAAGCACTTGATGATCTTGAGCGTATCTATAAAGAAGAAAATGTTGTCTTTGCTAATTCAATCTACATTTACAGGCTGCAGATGAAGACTGCAGAATGTGAGGACTGAAGGTTTGTTTCTGTTGAAGAAGCTAAAGGCCCTCGTCCAGAAGAAGCAGGAACATCCATACAAAAGGGTCTCTTATACAAGTGTTAGCCAATGCATATATGGATAAAGGCTGTGAAAGTGTTCATCCTAAGTTCACAGGCCAAGGAAGAGATATTGCAGAATGTCCCTCTCCACCCCATCCTCCAGCGATGCTGGGATCCCAAGTCTAGAGACCAACACATTCAATGGTGGCTGCAACTTTGCCACGCCAGCGCGAAATAACAATGGTGCAATCAAATCAAAGTCACAGGCTCGCGGTTTGCCACTCAACTTCACCCCAGTTTCAAAATATTTATTTTGGAGAGGGAGAAGATCTCAATCTGCAGGGTCTTTGAGTAATTTAGAAGTTCACATCTCCCCTGTATATGGTGAAGACCCAGCACAGGTGACAGAAAACGGTATAGATGCAATTCTTCTGATGCGAACGGCTTCCAGTAGCACTCCTACCGTTTCTCCTGTGCGTTCCACAATGGATGAGACTGCGCCTACTCCTGTGCGTTTCATAGGTGATGAGACTCTGCCTTCTCCGGTGCAATCCATAGTGGATGAGACCATGCCCTCAAGTTTTCCTGTGAGTTTCATAGAGGATGAGACTATGCCACATGGATGTACATTTGATAGTTCCTTCATGACCTCGGTTTCTTCAATTTGTGCCACACCGACTCTTCAAACTTATAGCGGTGTAACCGAGACTGATGTTGGCCCTGTTGTCGACCAAGATGGGTCTGCTTCAGAAGATTCATGCAATGATCTCCAGAACAGAACTTTTACTTCCCCTCTCAGCAGTACCTTGGAAACAAAATCTCAGTCAGTGTTTGGCAGCACACATATTTTGTTTGAAAGCCCTATGAGTAATGTTAACCAAAACACCTTTGACGTGGACAGTTCATCTAACATCATTAACCAGACCACTAGCTGTAAAAACAACACGTTTGATGTCCACCAACCGTGCCCCTCAAAGTGTAATGATGCAGAACCTGATGCCAAAATGTCTCTCCTGCATAACACGTTTGATGCTGAGCCTGGTGTAGGGGAAGTGTCTGAAGCTGGGCCTCACAGCAATGCCTTTCAAACTAAATCTCTTACTACTCTCAGTAGTACAATTACTTTGTCTGAAAGCAGCACGAGTGTCAACCTCCAGAAAACGTTTGACATGGTCAGTCCAAACGAGCTCACTAACCAGATCACTAGCCGTAAAAACGACACATTTGATGTACACCAACCTTGCCCGTCAAAGTGTACAGCAACAACTGCGCAGTCTGATGCTAAAATGTCTAATCTGGATAACATGTTTGATGCTGAGCCTGTTGTAGTGGCAGTATCTGAAGCTGAACCAAATATAGTGAGGTTTTCTGAAGCCAGAGCTGGATCTGATATATTGATGGTCTCTGAAGCCAGAGAAGGATCTGATATAGGGATGGTCTCTGAAGCCGGAGCTGATGTAGTGGCACTGGCAGCTTTTGCTGCTGAGCCTACTGTTACTGTAACAGTTACTGAATCTGGAAGCGACTGTAGTGGTGATACACACTCAAGCACACTAAATCCAGAAGGATTCTGTGACGGCCTCTCTCAAAGCCTGGCTTGTAATTTGAATGAAACTTTAGATTTGAGGGAGTTCTTGCCTTCAACATCTACACCCCAACTTCCCCAAGTAAACAAGTTCATCATGAAACAAGAGATGGGAAAGTCCTCTGTGGTGCAGAGAAAGCTGAATGAACCAGACGCTCTGTTGGCTCCACCGACAAACATTGTTGGTGACCGAAAGACATTCCTGACCATCCCCAGTGCAAAGCATCTGCTGCCTGCTTATTGCGCTGCATCAAAGTTATGGAAATGTGGCGCAGCATCGATTCCTGGACTTTCAAAGACACCTCACTTTGGTGGGAGGAGAGCCCAAGCAGGACTGGAAGCCACCAGAAATACTGCTGGTCACCTCCCCAAAGGGGTGAGTAAAATATTATATATATTTACAAAGTGTCCCTCATGCATGTATGTAACATAATAAATGCCTGATTATTGCATTATTTTTTTACTTTGTGTTTTTTGACTCAGGCTACAGGAATCTCCAGGTATATCTTGACACCTAGTGCAGAATCTGCAGATACAGGTAAGCATTAGTTAAAAAGACAGTGGCAGTAGGTAGCATGTTAGTGTCTATGTGAGATTTTATTCGTGTCATAGCATACCCAAACTAGTGATGTGAGAAACAAACTGAGGCATTTGGTATCTCTCGTCCATTTGGTTAAATATGTGCACTTAGAGCAAAAAGACAAACTGAAAGTGCAGTGTTGTAATCTCACATCTATGGTTGTTTAATGTACTTTAGCTTAATTTTGGTATGTTGTCAAGTATCACATTGCATTGTGGGACATTCAGTACCAGTCTAGTGCCAGTATTGCATTATGCATGCTATAATATTCACCAGATTTAGTTGGCATTTCATGTCCTATTGAATAGTACTAACTTAAGCTTTTGGACATGCAAAAAATGTATAGTAATTTGTATGCCAGTATGGAATTTCACACAGCCTCACAGTCAAATGATCTGTCTATATTACATCTTTCCAGTTGTGTCTGCATGGTCCAAGATCCCTGGTGCTGGTTTAAGAAGACCATGCCCCAGCGGACTACCAGTGGCAGCTTATAGACCTCCTTTGACAAGATCGATGGCATCAAATGAGTCCACTGGAACCAACTATTGGTTTGAACAAATTAATATGAGATGTACATGCCACGTTTTGTTTAGTCAGGTGCTTTCCAAGTTACCCCGAGAGACGGACTGTGTATTCAGGTCAAACTCATACAGCCTCTGCTGTCCCTGCAGTGAGGACTGGCCGAGGACTTGATCAGGCGAAGAGGCACGTAATGACCAGTAGGGAGCCTTTGCCAGGAGCAAAAAGGAAAAAGATAGGTCAGTGTTATGTTTAAAGGTTTAGTTATGGCATTGAACACCCTTCCATCTCATGCTTCAAGCACCTTAGTGCTTCTATTAAAGCTAACTTGAAGTTTGCATACAAAACGGTCATCATACCATAGATTCTTCTTGTGGACCATGTGAGCTTAACCCCAACATCCATATTCATACTTTCACACAGACCACCTCTTGTTTTGTTGTTCACATCTAGTATTTGTTTTTTATACAGGATTCATCCAAGTTTTGTTTTTGCAGGCTGTGTCAACTGTGCCCAAACACAGATGCAACTGGTCGCATGCCAACAGAAAAGTGCCCAAACAGAGATGAAACTGGCCGCAAGTCAACAAAAAATCAAACATCTACAAGAGGGTAAGACTGTTGCAATCATTAAAATGGTATAGTCAGTTTGCTTCCATAATAATCATAGGCAAGGGGTTGTAAAGTTTAGGAGCCCTAAACTGTAAAAGGGCGGAGGCCGCAGTCATAAAGGGTTAATTAAATTAGGGATGGGCGATATGAAATTTCTGGCTGATATCAATATCCGATATAATGAATTGATATGGCTGATAACATATGATCTCAGTCTGTATTAAAAATATAACTTTGTCCTTTCTGAAAAAGCCATGCTGTATAGGCATACTGTATATCGAATTTGAAAAAGCAATGCCTCTTCTCTTCAAAGTACGGTTTATGTTGGGATATGGGCCAACATTTTGGCCCATATCCCAACATAAACAGCTTGAATGTAGTGTTATTAAATGTTCCAACTTGTTGACCCTTTTGAAAGATTCCCCAGAACACACTGATGGAATCTGCAGCCTTCATCAGAAAAGGCTTTTTCATAAAATGGAAAAATCAACAATTGCAAAGTATATTTGCTAAAACTGATCTTAGCTATGTTAGCTTGAACCACACAGTTCTCTTGTACAGTGATTCTCAACCTTTTTTTTTTTTTTTTAATTTAACAGACCCCCAGTTTGATATGCGTTCCCAATGTGATCCCATGTGATACAATCTCTCATATATTCATGATGAATTGCTTTTTCTTTCTTTCAGAACTGCAAAAGTTGAGGGAGGAAAAGGCTAGCTGGAAAGGACAAAATTAAGAAGAACATACACGTACAGTCCCCCGAGCGTTGCATTTTGTCTGTTGTGACTCTTGTTAGATACAAGATCATTAGATACAAGATCATGTTTTATTTATTTAATTAATAAAGTCAATATTGACCAGCCATGTTTTTGTCCTATACATGTTATTCAGATGCATAATTTTATCAACAAGGCTGAATTGAAAATTATTGCACCATGATATTGCCAGTGTGAGAATCTGCGTTCCTCAATACAAGGAAACCTATACAAACACAGGGTCCCTCCCTGTGTTCGAACAGGCAAACCACACGGAAAGGCCTCATGCCGGGTTCATTCCAATCACCTCACTGTGAGTGATGTGGGTTTATACTTATGTATTCAAAGTGTCCTGGTATATTCAGGGCTTAAAGTTCTCAGTCCTGGGGACGGATTTCAGTCCTGAGGATTTCATAGGGGTCATTTAATGAGATCAGTGCAGATTTGCAAAAAAACGTTTTCAGTCTTGGGATTTTTTTGTGCCTCCATAAATCTGAGCTTTAGTGGGATGGTCCTTCCATGAGTACAAATACCTCAATACAGTACTTAAGTAAAAGTACTTAGTTACTTTCCACCACTGAGCTTTTGACACATTGCTGTAGACGAGTGGTTCTCAACATGGGGTCCAGGGTCCAGACCGGGACCCTCAATGGTCCTTGGGATTCAAGGGGGTCCCCAGCTTAATGAGCTAACCCTATTTTAAACTTTGGCTATTTTTTTTTTAAAACGTTGGAAAAAATATTGAATAATTTAAAAAGTTGGAATGTTTTTTTTCCCATTTTTAACATCTCTTGTGGGGGCCCTAGGACAAAACATTTTCAGATGGGATGGTGGTCTGTGGCAAAATGTTAAAACATGAAAGTGTTTTAGAACCTCCGAATCGGAGCCATCTAATATTCTCTATGGCAGTGGTTCCCAAAGTGCGGTCCGGGGACCCCCAGGGGTACTTGAGGGAGTTCCAGGGGGTCCCCAGCTAAATGATAGTTTGTAACCAAATGGACCCTTATGGGTCTGTAACTACACTCTCAGAGTTAAATTAACATTGATTTTACTATTTGAATTGGGGTCCCTGAGATAGAAATGCCAGTAAACGACTGGGGTAACGCTAGTATTAAACGGGGGTCTGTAGACTAATGCATGTCAAACTCGGGGTGCTTGAAATTAAACGGGTTGAGAATCACTGCTAGAGCCGTAACAATATTCTCTTCCTGGCATATATTTTCTAATGGTTGTCCGCGGAATATTAAATTAGTGTCAATTTGGGGGTCCTTGGCATGAAAAAGTTTGGGAACCACCGGCTCTGCTCCGAATGATACAGATCAACCAGAGTACTCTGAGATCAACAAGCTGCTGACACTGCTGCACACACAGTGCACACATGCTTTGTGAGTTTCCCCTCCTACTTCCTTTCGTGACGGAAGTGTCCGACCGGTAGCATTCTGCACGTTTCTACTTGTGGCCAACCAAGTCGCCAAACTGGATTATAAAACAGCCCAAATTGTACCGACACACCACGAGACCACTGTAACAAGGACTTAGGTGAGTTCGTGGGAACTGTTGGCACTTTGATATAAGCATGTTTGCGGTTCCCGGACGACGAGGCCGTCTTTATTTGCTGCTAGCCAGCCACGCGACGCGAGTAGGCCGTGTGTGTGTGTGTTCGTTAGCATAGGAGCAACGCTCGCGCCACATCAGTGTCGCAGGTTATAAAGGAGAAGATGTTCTGTTAACGGTGTCCAGTTCTGTACGCCTGGTGTCTTGTTTGTTTTGCTGTTGTGTGCTCCGACAGGGCGACTATTTAAAACCAATGTCAATGTCTGTCTTAGATAACCAGCTGTTATCATCACGGCTAAAGTGGCTAACGTTAGCGCGGTGCTGATAAGATGCCTCATACCACCAGGATTAGTTAGACACGTCATAATCGAAAACCAGAAATTTAAGCGATGTGTTAAATCCTTAAAACATATAGGACAGGTAATCCCCAAACCACGCAGTTGTATCTTTCTTTTTGATAAAAAAAAATGCATTCAAATGGAAATTGAATTGCACATTGACGTGCATGTAGCAGGACAGACAGACATTTGATTTGTCGAAAAGATCGCGCTCTGGACATGCTACACGCACTTCCGATTATTTATGTTACGTCACTGACTCATCCTTGATGTTGTTGTATTGTGCATGTTGCCAGCAGGCTTAGCTATGTCAGCTTGAACCACACAGTTCTCTGGTACAGTGATTCTCAACTAGACTTTCTTTAATTTAATAGACCCCCAGTTTGACATGCCTTAATAGTTCACAGACCCCATATGATACGATTTGTAATCTCATTCACCTGGAAATTAGAAATAGAATACACCTTTATTAGCTGATCATGGGCAAGCATTTGCATTTAGTCATCTGAAGTTATTTGAGACATATGTTGGCCTCAATTCAATAGGTAAAGATCATTATCATAATGTTGTAGGCATAAAAATGCTCATTTTGAGCTGAAATGAGTTGAACAACTTGACAGTTTAGAATAGCATATTGCAGCAGGAATAGCATATTGCCTTCAGTAAACAGTGGCATTACAGTTCCATTACATACCGTCTGACTGTCATCACCAGAGAAGTGACCAGTAACCACCGAAAGATAATTGCATACATTGTGATTTATTTATGATTAAATCAAAACCTGCCTTCCTCTTTAGGAAACTGTCACATGTTGTTGTTGTTCGTTCTCCACAGATTGACAACTTTCTTTGGCAATGTCGCGTTTCTTTGCCACCGGGTCTGACAGCGAGTCAGAGGAGTCCTCGTCCGCGGATGAGATCACCGCAAAAGCACCCGGACCTAATTACAAGCAGTAAGAAGCACCAGCCAGTTTTGCACAGAGCATCTTCACAATACATTCATTGTTTTGTATTAACATATTGTATTCCATAGGTCGCTGCTGCTTAGTGACGATGAGGAGGACACAAAGAGGGTCGTACGCAGCGCCAAAGATAAAAGGTAAGTGTATCTGGAGAAACGCTTACACACTAGTTAGTAAATCAAGTAGATCCCAACATATGTCATTAGATGCGTTTGATGTGATTTTATTAGACGTCAAGCAAGAAAAACAAGTTACATCATGTCCATCTAAAGGCCTATTCAAAGTGGATTTTCGGTGGTGAGGTGACCACCACTCCGGTGGTGAGGTGACCACCGGAGATGTAATAACGTGGAGTGGTGGTGAGTAAAAACAGAGAGAAGGGCTGGGGAGAGCGGTCGTTTGCTCTTCACCGCGGCTCCGTGACATCATGTTGTAGTTGCGGTGGTCACCTCACCACCGATAAATCAGACTATGAATAACGCTTAAGCGTCAAGGATAAACAGTCTTCCCACTTATTGTCATTGTGGGCCTTGGTCTGGGACAAACAACATTGCAACAAAATACATAGAGGCAAACATTAAATCAATAAATAACACAATCAAGAGCTACACTGCCTACATACATAGGATGTACCTACATGTGATGTCATTGCTAATACATGATACCGTTCTGCAACATTTTCTAAAAGCCATGCTTTGACCCTTATCTTAAAAAGGAGATGGCTGCTGATGCTCTTTATATTCAGGAGTAGCGAGGTCCACCTTACCGCTCCACCAAATGTAAACGAACATTTGCACGTGTATTTTAGTGTGCGAGGTCAATGTTTACCCCTATGCTCATATATTTACATTGTTCATGTTTAGAATGACTGTAGGTGGTGTACAGGTGTAGCGTCTCTCTGTGTGCCTTTCTAGCTTCAGCTCTTTTTGAGTCCAACTACCTTATTTAATCAACTCAGGTTTGAGGAGCTCACCAACACCATCAAGACCATCCGCAACGCCATGAAGATCCGGGACATGGCCAAATGTTTGGAGGAGTTTGAGTCGCTATGTCGAGCCTTCCTCAAAAGCAAGACTATAGTGGACAAAGAGGGGGTGCCCCCCTTCTATATCCGTCTTCTGGCCGACTTGGAAGACTATCTCAACCAGGTTAGAATCTCTTACATCATCGTTACGTTCCAGGCCACTTTTACACGAGACCGGGCACCAGAGACAACGGCAAGGTCCCGTTGTGTTCTCATTTTTTATTCACCTTTTACACGAAGATGCTGTATTTGAAAAAAAATCCGTTCTACTTATCACAAGGCGTTTTGTTTACATCATAGTTTTACTTTCACTGTCTCTAGTCACTTCATTTGTATTTTTAGGATGAGCGTGGCGAGTGAGCGCTTGCTCATTCTAGGAACTCCAAATATTGCCTACGGGCTACGGCTCTGCATCAATGTAATTAACATATGCGTTGTGAGCCCATGTGAGCCATGATGTCACAAGTTTTGCGGATTCACCGTTTTGCCTGTTTACATGGAGACATGAGGAAAGTGGAAACTGCGTTTTGTTTAGGTTAGCCAACTTAAGCATCCTAAAATGAGACATCAAATGGACTTAAGACTGTTTAATGTTTGAGTAATAATAAACATAATGACTGAGTGTGTAGAGTTTGAGTTTGTTGTAAACAGAAATGCAAGAAAGTGATCAAAACAAATACACCCTTTGTTTTAGAGAGGGAGAGGGAAAAACATTTTCAGACAAGTTCTTAAAAAGCAGATACTATAGAAGCTCCAGAAATGTTGTTATAAAGTGTAACTACTGCATCACAAACACTATCAAATTCATATGTTATTGAATAATTCCTCTCTTCCAGATTTGGGAGGACAAAGAAGGAAAGAAAAAGATGAACAAGAACAACGCCAAAGCGCTCAGCACGCTCCGCCAGAAGATTCGCAAGTACAACAGGGACTATGAGACTGAGATTGCTTCTTACAAGGAGGTACTGCACAGCTAATTTAACCAAATTGACCCTTACAGGTCCATTTTAGTTAAATGTTTACCATCTACAAATGGATCAATTAACACTGAAGATCAAACTGTGTGGGGTACTGGGGGTCTTCATCACAGGGTCATAATCACTAGTAGTTTCGTTTCGGTGTGTCAATGTCCTTACAAAATTATTCTCCCCCTTTCTCAGAACCCACAAGAGTCTGCAGATGAGGAGGAAGAGAAGGAGCCAGAGGAGTCTGGTTAGCTTGCCTTTTTTGTCTAAAGTCCGTGTTGATTCTAGTTGTCTTTGTTTCTATTAGGGGTGCATCAGAATATTAGGTTATTTGTTTATGAAGGCAAAACATAATTCTCTTTTGGGAACACTAATTTCATGATTGATTTGGGCTGCAGGCCCACTGTACAGAGTGCATCACAGAGTGCATCACTTTATCTCTGTCCCCTTTTTTTTGGAGACCCATAACATTTATCTGGGAGACATTTCACTACTCCGTATGCCCTACATAGGGAGTTCCAAGTAGAGGGCTATAGTGAACTCATCTGCAAAATATGAAAATGCATTCGGCGCTAGTACGCCAGGGTGACGTTAGGGCTGGGGCGGTATGGGATTCTTTTAACCGCGGTTATTGTCCATTTCATAGGGCATAACAATTATCACTATGTATTCGGACACCACTACAAAATGGTGTGAGTAGGGAGTGTTTTGCTCACAGCCCATGTACTGATTGTTACTAATGCGGATAAACACAGAAGACATGGAGAAAAGTTTAAAAACAATGTTGGTGTTTTCCTTTTAATGGTAAATAAATTGTGGCTGTAATCATGGTGTAAAATGTAAATTTTATTATTTTCCTCAGGTTCATCTTCAGACAGTGACGATGACGATGACGAGAAAGATGATGCCAAATCGTTCTTGAAGAAGAAGCCTCCAGCCGAGCCCACCCCAGATGCCAGCCAGTTCCTCAAGACCGCCAAAGGCTCAGGGGTATGTTCAAGGCTCACTTCATGTTGAACAGTCAAAACGCATGCATCCTTTTCCCTTCATTAGCCCCTACCAAGACTGTACTGTGTAACATTCGATGGTGATTGTTTCCCCTCTGACAGGACGAGTCATCTTCTAGCAGTGATGATGAAGATGGAGAGTGGGGCTCGGACAGCGCAGGCAGTGGCAGTGAGAGCTCCGATGACGGAGAGGGAGGGACGGCTTCCTTAGCCCAGGTCTTCCTCAAGAAGTGAGTCCCTCTTTCTATGTCTCTGTTTGGCAAATTAGTAAAACCATTGAATGAGTCTTTATTGTATTGCTCAGTAGTTTGTGTTTTTTTTCCCATCACATTAACCCTGACAAGGCTGACATCCCTAATTTGGGCACATTTTCAAATTATTTTTCTTTTTACTAAAAATGGCTTAATTAAGTGGTTAGAAAAGCAGCCTGGATGGCATTCAAATCCTCTACTCTCCATCCCCCATGACACAGGAGTGCAAGAAGTAGGCCTGCATGATTATGGTTACAACATTAAGCAAAAATACTCAGGATTATAATTTTAATCAAGATTATGAATCACAATTACTGGTGATTGTGGCTTTTGGTGGAAAAGGATGTTCCTATAATTTTCTTAATGCCTTTTCTGCTCATTGTGCTTATTGGTGTCAAAGCTTCGATCAAGTTGTATGCAAAGACCTCTGTTAGCCTGATTGGATTGGATTTGGGTTTCACAAATTGCATAACTGTGAAACGTAAAGTAATGATTTTTGACAATGTTTCACATAATTGTGCAGCACTGGTAATGATAAGTCTGAGAAGAAGAAAGAAGTGAGGAAGAAGAACAAGAAGAAGGAGAGGCTAGAGGAGGAGGCGGAGGAGGAGGGCCCAGAGGGAGAGGGAGAAGGAGGATGGGAGAAGGTGAAGGGCGGTGTACCTCAGGTAAAGCCATGTCCGCATGTGTCCATGCCAATTTAGGCATTTATAGCATTTAGAACGACCACATGTCTTGTGTTAACACATTTAGACCTGGTGCAATCCATACGTTGTTTTACCTTTGAATCCGGATGCTACCTCTGGCTCATTAGCTTTACATGTACCAACATAATTTATGTTTTGAATTTTTGAAGGTTTTCAGAAACCTTAGGTTAGGTTTTAGAAGGAGTTTTTAGAATGGGCCTCGGGTCTAAATGGGTTAATTATCTGTTACTAGGGATGCTCCAATGTGATACCGATCACATATAATCAACCTTGCTTTTATGGTCGATAACTGATATTTACTGATGCCAACTTTATCGGTCTAAAAGCAAGTTAAGCAAGTTTCCAACACTATGGATGTTCACAATCAAACATAAACATTATAAAACTAAAATCTTGTTTAAAATTGTATTTTGATTCGATACCGAATATTGCATTATGACGGCCGATCCAACACCGATATGATGACCGATATATCGATATGATGACCGATATATCGATATGATGACCGCTATATCGATATGATGACCAATATATCGATATGATGACCGATATATCGATATGATGACCGATATATCGGGCATCCTTACCTGTTACTGAAAGTGACACGTTTGTTATGGCCCCTACAGACTGTAGGACCTTTAAAGTTGTCGGGAAGTCATCAGATTATGTATTTCACACTACAGGAGTCTTTTTTTATCATGGCTTTCAGTAAACTATTGATTGGCAGCTAGGTATCGCACACTGCAAGAGTACCAAGATACATATAGGCTATTTGTTTTTTAATTTCAATTCATTTTGAATTCTCACGTACCTGCAGAATCCCATGATACATGCGCGATACAGACACAGGATGCCTCTCTCTCTCTGCGCATGCACACACAGAATACACAGCTAAATCTTGATTTTCATTAAATAATAACTCTGCGTCTCTGTTCTCAGCATGTGCGTGCGTGCGTGCGTGCGCACACACAGAGCGCACGTGGTCCAGATGTTTGCGCTGCAGTGTAGATTCGGACTATTTAACAGCAATATTAGGCTAATATAGCTACCAATATGTATGACACCTGGATTTACCCACTGAATAAAGGTTATATATTATCATCTGTCGATACAGACAGACAGCTGTCCTGTGCTCTCATTGGCTGAGTCAAATATCAAACCTGCTAGATATTCAGAGACGCTCGGGAAGGCATCGGCGAGCGCTTTTATCGGCACTGGATCTTCTCGTAGAGCCTTTCACACACAGCGAGCAAAACCTCACTATCAAAGCCTGACCTTGCATCCGATTAGGGAAAAGCTCCCCGACAGCATAATCGGAGCAAATATTGTGCAGTGTGTAGAGGGCCTTAATCGTAACAGCATGCATTTTCAGATCTGCATCATTTCATAAATCCAGACTGACTCTTTGCCATGGAAGTATGGTGGACTACAATAACGGTCACATTGACAAATGGTGTTCGTTTATTATCATCTTTCACTGTACAGGAGAAGCCCAAGATGTTTGCTAAGGGCACAGAGATCAACACAGTTGTGGTGGTGAAGAAGCTGAATGAGATCCTGCAAGCTAGAGGCAAGAAGGGCACAGACAGGTAAACGGCAGGACTACCGCTCCACTGAGCACTCATAAAATATGACTGTAAAGTTCAGACGGCTAACAAGCAGGACTACAGCAACACGGAGCACTCGGCGTATGGCTGCAAAATAAAAGAAAACGATGTAAATGGCAGCTTTAGTCTACTGCTGCAAGTAGGTGATATGGTGTTCCAAATGATCTCTGATCCCACCCCCTCCTCTGGCAGAGCTGCCCAGATAGAGCTGCTCCATGCCCTGGCAGGCATCTCCAATGAGCACAACCTGGGCGAGGGCATCCTCGTCAAGATCAAGTTCAACATTGTCGCCTCCCTTTATGACTACAACCCCAACCTAGCTGCCTTCATGAAGGTAGGACATGCTGACATTTGGTAAACATTCTTACACGGGTGTTTATATAAATCCTTGAGTATGTAAATGTTGTTCAATCACAATACACCTAATGACTGCATGTTACAGATATTATATAGAGATTTTTATATAAATCAGTATGTGGAGTAATTTCTCACTATGTCGATATGGCCCAATTGATTGTCACTTTATAAACTGACTGTGTGAAGTTGAAGTTGAGTCTGGAAAAGCATGCAGCCCTGTACATTTTCAGTACCTTACGCTAATGGCCTTGTAGATTAAAGCTCTGCTACAACGTAAAACAGCAATTGAGCGACAACAATGAGGAGAGGTGCCCTTTGCTCAGTTTTGTAGCTCAGATATCCCTGTGTCACTCTAGCCGGACATGTGGAAGAAGTGTCTGGAGTGCATAGACGAGCTGCTGGACATCCTGTTCGCAAACAGCAACATCTTCATTGGGGAGAACATCGCAGAGGATAGCGAGAACCTGGCCGCCGGCGAACAGGTAGCTCACCCTCTGTTTCATTCCTCACAGTAGCACTCCATAGCCTGTGTGAGTTGTGATATCATTCTCTGTCTGTGTCCATCAGCCTTTCAGGGTGCGTGGCTGTATTCTGACCCTGGTGGAGAGGATGGATGAGGAGTTCACCAAGATCATGCAGAATACTGACCCCCACTCTCAAGGTGAGGCCCTGTCACTCATTGATATTAAAAAAATAGATGCCTCATTGGCCGCTGCAGTTCGTTGGACCGATGTGTGCTGAAGGAAGGGCGGAATAATTTACACTGGGGGAGGAAGTACACCGGAAGAGTGATAGGCACGTTACGTCACGCTGCCACTCAAGTGACTACTGGCCAATCACAGCGCATATTTTCCGGGACTTATCAGACCAAACATGCGCTCTGTGACGCATGCTTATGCTTCCGCGGTGCTTCGCAAGGAATCTCGGGAAAATGTTTCCCCTCCTTTAGCACATACGCTCCAGAGCCGGAAAGGACCTTCATACAAATGAGTAGACAATACATCAATACATACAATACATTTATATATGGTGTGACGCACCACACCTGTGGCCCTTCCACCATCAGTCATGTGACCTCGACATTAGTGATTAATTCATGTCTCAGAAAATGGTGCAGAAATTGGTGTGCAGGGGGGGGGCACGGTGGCACAGTCGGTAGTGCTGTCGCCTCGCAGCTAGAAGGTCCTGGGTTTGATTCCCGCTGGGGACGCTGTGGGCGCTGGTGGCGTGTTCTCTCCTCCGTCATCAGTGCCCATACCTGAGGTGGGGTTGGCAAAAGGGCATTTCTGTGTGGCGTTTGCATGTTCTGGAGGTGAAAGGAACTGGTTGGAATAACGTGCTCCTTCCAC
Organism: Electrona antarctica; assembly: GCF_951216825.1. Classification (NCBI taxonomy): domain Eukaryota; kingdom Metazoa; phylum Chordata; class Actinopteri; order Myctophiformes; family Myctophidae; genus Electrona; species Electrona antarctica. The sequence goes on from NC_136805.1 coordinate 14,879,741, forward strand.
GCGCTACGTCCAGCCAGAAATGGGTTACAAAATCGTGGGATAAAAACGTATCTAATCTAATCCTAATTCAGAGTACGTGGACAACCTGAAGGACGAGGGCCATGTTTGTGGCATCATTGACCGCTTGCTGGACTACCTGGAGAACAAGGGAAGCACAGAGGAGGTGTGTCGCGTCTACCTGCGTCGCATCATGCACACCTACTACAAGTTCGACTACAAGGCTCATCGCCGCAGCCTCGGCCTCCAGGGAGAGACCAAGGTAACCTACACTTCTTAATAGAAGAGCAAATCTTGATGAAAAGCAAAGCAATACAACTAAGGGCCTTTCCGATGAATTACTGTAGGAATGCATCAATATTTTTATTTGATTTTGGTGTTCAGCTGAAAGATTGAAAAAAACGAATTATGCCGAAACAGGATGTTTGGATGACGCAGTATTGGCCAGCAGTATGTTTACCCTGATAACCCTACATTGTAAACAACAATTAGAATAGTAGAATCAGCACACTGAGCAAAGGTATAAGACGTCTTTATTTGCACATAATGAAGACGTCTTTTACCTTAAAACTGGACAACTGAGTGAACCATTATTTCACCTGCATTAAGTCAAGTGCATCACTTTCTATGCAATATGAAATTTATGAATATGAGGGAGGGACACTAGGGAGGCCAAGAGGTGGTGGGATGCAAGGTTAGTACGCGCACAAGAGTTTCAGCCATGGCGGTAACAGTACAAATTGGGGAAAACAATTGGGAAAATAAAATCAAAGAATTTGAATAAAAACTGCCGATACAGTTTCGGTATTCGGCCAACTTGGCCAAGTGTTTCCTTACTTTCCGTTTCAGATGGGAATTTAAAATCTTTGCTCATCACTATATTACTGGTATAATTGCAGATTGTGTCACTCTGAGGACTTGTGGTAGGTCATATATTGAGCCAGGTTTCTCTGCACACACACATTTCAGTCGGAGCAGGACCAGGAGGAGAGCGAGGGCGAAGATAGCGCCTTGATCATGGACAAACTCTGCAAGTTCATCTACTCCAAGGACCGCACGGACCGCATCCGAACCTGCGCCATTCTCTGCCACATCTACCACCACGCCCTGCACTCACGCTGGTACCAGGCCCGTGACCTGATGCTCATGAGCCACCTGCAGGATAACATCCAGCACGCCGACCCACCTGTACAGGTAGGCAGGCAGCAGACACCAGAACGTGTTATGTACTAGGGCTGGGAAATGAATACAAAACTAATGGAGATAAATTCGTCTAGTTTTCTTTTTTTAACCACTTAATCCTGTATTATACTTTGTTGTACAATGGTTGTGTAATGTTTTTTTTAAATCTGAGCTCACGAGTCACATTTCAATGCTTTTTGAGCTTGTAGATCTGCTACTTTCACTGTGTGTGTGTGTGTGTGTGTGTGTGTGTGTGTGTGTGTGTGTGTGTGTGTGTGTGTGTGTGTGTGTGTGTGTGTGTGTGTGTGTGTGTGTGTGTGTGTGTGTGTGTGTGTGTGTGTGTGTGTGTGTGTGTGTGTGTGTGTGTGTGTGTTATGTTTTTATTGTATTTTCTTTTCATTGTTATACTTGGGTATCCGTTACATTCAGGGACACGTGTGTAGCACTAGCTGCACACATAAAATTGTATTTTCAACAGTGTTTGTTAAATTCTCTCTCTCTCACACACATATTCAGATCCTGTATAACAGAACCATGGTGCAACTGGGCATCTGCGCCTTCCGTCAGGGCATGATCAAGGACGCCCACAATGCCTTGCTGGACATCCAGTCATCAGGTCGCGCCAAGGAGCTTCTGGGCCAGGGTTTGTTGATGAGGAACATGCAGGAGAGGAACGCAGAGCAGGAGAAGATCGAAAAGAGGAGACAGGTGAGATCTTCGACACAAGGCTTCTGGCTTTGTGTTGCATGACGGGTTTTCCTCGATGGTGCCCAGAAGCGCTCTCACCTATAATTGTTACACAAAGAAACTGTGTGTGTGTCCTATATTATAATTAAGGGGTGTGTGTGTGTGTGTGGGGATTTTTTCGCTGCGTTTTGCGGATCCGAAAGTAGTGGCCTATCACTAGCTGTCAGCCTGGCACCAACAACCCACTAGATGGCTGCGGAAAACTGATAAAATCGACCCTGGTCCGAAAAAAACATTATACAATATTCGGTGGCAGCGTGCAAGCGTGATGACAAAGTGAGGTCAATATATATTTTTACGTCCTCCGGAATTTCATCAGATAGTCGGCCGAAAACCATTGTGGTAAATAAATGGTGAATGGTGCATTTATATAGCGCCTTTATCCAAGGCGCTTTACAGAGATTGTGCATTACATTGACCCATTCATACACACATTCATACGCCGATGGCAGCGGAAACCATGCAAGGCACAAACTAGCACATCGGGAGCAATTTGGGGTTCAGTGTCTTGCTCAAGGACACTTCGACAGTAACTCTGGTGCAAAATTGTGCAAACACCTTTACGGTTATTGCATTTAGCAGACGCTGCCTGCTAAATTGCATGCTGAAATATCGAAAGTACAGTACTTGAAACACGGCATGCACGCTGTGTATTACCCAGTAGCCATAATGTGACACTGTGTCCGTCCCCATTAGGTGCCATTCCACATGCACATCAACCTGGAGCTGCTGGAGTGCGTCTACCTGGTCTCAGCCATGCTGCTGGAAATCCCCTACATGGCTGCTCATGAGTTTGATGCCCGCCGTAGGATGATCAGCAAACAGTTTCACCACCAGCTGAGGGTGGGAGAGAGGCAGCCACTGCTGGGTACGCCAATGCACCACACTGCAACCTCTTATCCACTTAAACTCTATATTCCTTTTCCGCCTTTACACCAAATGTCTTCGCTGAAAATACAGATCTACAGATTCATCACACGGCGCATTGTGAGCATGTTGTTAGAGCTATTTCTGCCGAATATTCGGCCCAGAAACGGGACGCTCATGTTTTTAAAATCCACCTTGCGTCTTCATATGCCTAGTTGGTACATGGTTTGATGGGATACAGGATAGGTGGGCACTTTGGAAATCTGGGCACCTCGATGTAAAATTGTTTATTTTGTCCAAGATGTTTGAAAATAAAATTGTCTTAAGTAATGTAATGTATGTATGATGTGAACATGCACGGTATGTCATTATCAAACTTGGTTTTATCTGACCCAAGTTTGTGTCAAAAGAGAGGAATCTAAGATTTGCAGCATTACTGGAAAACGGTACCCAAGAGCCATTTTTCAGTTATTTTCAGGTCCAACGTTATAAAGCAGTGCCCGTACACAGTTGAACTGAACGTTGTGTCCCCCCCCCAGGACCACCTGAGAGTATGAGGGAGCATGTGGTCGCAGCCAGTAAGGCCATGAAGATGGGCGACTGGCGCACATGCCATTCTTTCATCATCAACGAAAAGATGAACAGCAAGGTTTGGGACCTGTTCCCAGAGACATCGCGAGTACGCGAGATGCTCGTCAGGTGAGCGACATCATTTAATCTCAATGCACGTTGCCGTTTCTCTCGTGCCCCTAGTTTTAAGTTACTATGTGTGCAGTTTATGAACGAAGCCACAATGCGGTGTTCAGTGATGAAGCCACAATATACAGGCTGGCTGCTTATGTGCATGGTCTACTATTTTATGTGCAAGGTCTAAGCGTCTTTGGGTACTTTTATATACGGTACAGTCTATTACAAAACTCCTTCACTAGAACAATGTTGGTGTAGCTAATGTTGCCTCCAGACCAAGTAAACTTGTTCAGACTAGTCAAAGACTACTTAAAACTGTCAGATTGCAACAGACTAGACTTTTTTTAATCGTCACAAAACCAATCGCCCGACAAAACACTATTTTTTTCCCCCCCATGCAAATAGCAGCCTGCAGCGCAGTTTGCAGTGTTGCCAGTTTTCCTGTAACATAGCTTAATATTCATAGTTGCCCGTTGCTTTAGTTTGGGCTTATTTCTGAAGTGTAGTTGCTTATTTGGGCTTGCTTTCATGATTCTTTTTGAAAATGGCGGATGTAATAGAGCTCAAGTGGTGAAACTGGTTGCTTCTTTTAGGCTTGTTTTCGTAGACGTGGTCGCAGAATCTGGCAACCCCGGAGCCTCTGCAATGCGTATATCTATTCTGTCTGAGCATAGACATGGTAACGCCCCGCCTGCCTCTGATTGGCCTACCGACACTGCCCGTCTTGCCACCACAGTCTCACCAGACTGTCCTCCGAGACACGAGGTTACTCCGTGGTGGGAAATAATACATGTACAAGAGAATGACAGCTTGGCACGTGCGACAGTAACTTGTACGCTTTATTTTTGTAATAGAGGCAAACTAAATTAAACTAATTATATATAAAAGTTACTGTCGCGCATGCCAAGCTGTCATTCTCTTGTATTATATCGTACTTGTATTATTTATTTATTTCCCACCGCGGAGTAACCTCGCGGCATACTATCCAGCATATAGCTATGCTATCCACCTCAGAGGAAAGTCTGGTAAAGGCTGACGGTATCTGTAGGCCAATCAGAGGCAGGGTGTTACTATGTCTATGCTCGGACGTAGAATAGATTTACGCCTCTGCAATGCATCCCACAACAAAACACACAGCATTTGTTTCGCTAGCTTTGCTTTGGAGTTTGATCAATTGTTCTATGAATTGAGAGTTGAGAATAATTATGGTATCTAGTTCATATTACACAAGTAGTCAGTCCTGAAACATGACGAGCAGACTAGAGATCTACTCTACAGTGGAGTATTTACCCCCTCATCACTACAGCATGGATAGCGTCGGCTAACGAGGGTCGCCAGCCGACCGAATATGTTCGGTTCCTCATCAACGGGTTCCGGCGCGTCGGCAATGCGATATGGATGGCAAGCGACGGGAGCGCCAGTTCAGGAGTCTCCTGCCGACAAGCTTGCGACGCTTTCAAACTGGCCGACAGCCGACCGCCTTTGCTATCTGGAGCTACCTTATGAGATTAACTGAAATAAATGTTTTTACATGCACAAATTTGAACTACAAACCAACTTCTACCACTTCTGGTTGTGCAGACTCGTCATGCTGCATTCATCTATGGACAGAGGAGGTTGTGTTTTGTGACATCATGCATGGGACATAAAATGAAGACAAACTGTTCACACACTCCATATAATTGTTACTTTCAGTAGCATGCTAGCAAATACTAAAAAATCACACCCGTGTGAACTGAGTGGTGTAAGGTATTATATAGCCTGATCAGCTGTGGTCTGACGTAATGTCTGACATAATGAAATCACACCCGTGTGAACTGAGTGACCATAGCAACCATGCTCATTTCTTTGGTACGAACAAACACGTGGACACGTAAACTAACAAAGCCAGTTGTTGGAGTGGTTTACACCACTCAAAAATAAGTACATTTGAATTTGTTTCCTTCTGTAGAAAGATCCAAGAGGAATCCCTGAGGACCTACCTGTTCACATACAGCAGTGTATATGACTCTATCAGGTGAGCACGGTTCCCAGAGAGCTCTACTGCTTACAGGGCATGTCTGTCAGTGATTTGATCTGTTATGGTACCATATTTATTAACATTTCAGGCCACTGAAGTCTTCATCACCCATAAGAATACAGACAGGTGGCATATTTACTGTATACTATAGTGTATACCAGTCAACAGATATGAACACCAGATCTATACATATCACATCATTGGATGATCGTTGACCTTTGTATCTTCAGTATATAGACAAAATCATATCTTTTACTGGTTGGTAATACATAAATACAATTGTAATGTCTCAAATGTATTGAGGTGTACAGTGAGTTATGGCTTGAATGTTTATCTGTTTATGTAAATGATGTGAAATAATGTCATTATTTCTGTTCTCCAGCATGGGGACTCTGTCAGAGATGTTTGAACTGGAGTTGCCCATGGTCCACAGCATCATCAGCAAGATGATCATTAATGAAGAGCTCATGGTAAACCACATGGTTGCTCTACCACTGCACTGAATGTTTTAATATTATGTGACATATATATATATACACTATGGAAGAGGTGAATGTACATTTGACATGATGAGCTTCTCTGGTGCTGTTATTGAGACGGTTGCTTCAAATGAAAGCATTGACACCCGCATGTGTATGTGATGGTCGCCCACAGGCGTCCCTGGACCAGCCCACCCAGACGGTGGTGATGCACCGCACAGAGCCCACCTCTCTGCAGAACATGGCGTTGCAGTTGGCTGAGAAGCTGGGCGGCCTGGTTGAGAACAATGAGCGCGTCTTTGACCTCAAGCAGGGAGTGTACGGCGGCTATTTCAACAGAGGTAAGTCCAGAACCCAAGACCCCCTGAGAGCAGCACCGCAAACCTCTTTTTGAACGACTGACCTCAGGACAGATCACTGCAGTCGTTCTCAAAGGTCCTTGAGGAGTTAAGTTGAGGGTCCACTATTGGACTTAGGATTTTATAGTGTCTCACATAGAACATTTTATCATTTATAATTAGAACATTTTATCAAATGGTGGGTCCGTGGCCTACCCAGCAAGCCAAATGACGTCATGATGACGTTATGATGACGTCCTCCAGTGACTCCGGTGACGTTCAGGACTAGGCCAGATCACAGCCCATATGGGGATGATCTTTACGTCATTTCCAGGACGTCTTCACCAGTTAAAATAATATAGCTTATTCTGGGCTAGATCTGACTAGTTATGATATGACTTAAGTTGATGTGGCCTCTATCGGACTCTCTCTGATTCATCCAGGGACCTCTGTCTTAGTGGGCAGAATGTACGTTGCTTGAAATCAGGTTATATTCTGGGCCAGATCTGACTAGTCTTGGTCTGACTTGATTTGGCCCCAATAGAGACGTCACTAATAAGTCAAGGTCCTGACCGTGCTTGCTGGGTAATGAATATCAAACTTGAAATCTAAGTTTGAGAAGCACTGGTCTACCTGTATATCTTTTGTAATATACCAATACATGTATATTAGTTGTTGAAGGGATACGTCATTTCAAAATCTTTCATCTCACGGTTTCCAAATATGGTAGCCAAGATTCCTTTGAACAGCAAAGCAATAGCCCATTTCGCCTAGAACACTTCTATTGAAGTTGTATCTACAGCTGAGATACAATTGTGTTTTTGATGCTGGTTGTTACTGTAACTGATATTGATATTTGAATTGGTAGCTGACTTAACCCATTTTGACCTGACATCAAAATATAAAAAAAAGTCTTCTGAAAGAATATATATTCAAAGATTTGTGCCGCATTTTCACGATTTTTCAAAAATAGCAGACCTACAAGCTCGTAGCGCGCCACTCGGTGGCGCGCTATGAGCTTGTAGATCTGCTATTTTTCAATAGCTAAAGTATAACATAATGCTTAGTTAAAACACCCAAAGGGGTTCCCGTCTAGACTGGGTTAAGTGAGGCAGAAGGCTGCTTTTACATTGTTGTATTGTAAAATGTGCGGAGGAGTGGCAGAACATTGTAGATGTCATCTGTTATGTGTGGCAAATTGTGAGGTGAAAATGATTAAATGTGTTATGTTGTCTGCATGAACGTTAATGTCAAGTGTGGTGCTTGTGTGTTTAAACTGTTCCTGTTGTGTGGTTTTCAGAGCAGAGAGGCGGTTACCAACAGAAGCAAGGTGGTTACCAAGGTGGTTACAACCGAGGAGGTGCTTATGAACTAAAATCCTATCACACATTATATAACTGCTATTGTATTTTGTATAATCCCAGTCTGATTACATAGAAATATTAATGGCCCCATCTACTTTGAAGAAGACATGTTTAAATCACTGGTTCTCTTCTCAATGTGGGGTCCCGGAACCACCAGGCGCTCTTGGGGGTCCCCAGCTAAATGATTGATTGTAATTGGAACCAAATGGACCCTTGTGTGTCTGTAACTAGTGCACCAGTGGTCCTGTACTGGTCCATTTTGGTTCCATTTGTGCAAACTAATTCATATCGAACTGAGGGTGCTTGAAATTAGAAATGTTGATCGTCGCTGGTTTATACAGTGCTGATGTTTGAACCTTTTGTCTTTCAGATAACAAAGGTGGCTACCAGCAGAAACAAGGTGGCTTTCAGAGAGGTTCGTGTGGCCACCTGGGCATTTCACCTCCTAGAACACTTCAGAAATGTTTTTGTTTTGGCATGTTCTTGTCTGATCACATCATACACTCTCCAGCCAGCAGTCTAGACTTTTATCCACAGCGGAGACAACATTGTGTTTTTGTTTTGCCGGTTGTTACTGTAACATTGCTATTGATAGCAATGAATCTAACAATCGATAGCTTACTAAGGAGATTATTGAATGTGTTACGTTGTCTGTCATGAATGTTGAATATTAAGTGTGATGGTTGGGTGTTTAAACTGTTTTCAGAGGGTAGAGGTGGTTACCAGAACAGAGGTGGTTACCAGAACAGAGGTGGGGACCGAGGTGGTTACCAGAACAAAGGTGCTTATGAACTATTTAATTCCTTCATTCACCACTTAACATTGTCTTCTTTTCTAATAGATGTCTTCAATTGTTCTGTTTCGTTAAAACTGCATACGTTGTGTTTGTGTATAATATATCCTGCTTCATGTTGTGGCATATTTAAACTTCTTGTTCTCATGTAGGAGTTTTGCATGTATGCGACTCGTGTGTTTTTTGTGTTTACTAATATTTACCTCCACCAATAACTCTCTTATCCTGCACCCACAGGAGATCATAGAGGAGGCTACCAACAGAACAGGGGAGGCTACCAGGGGGGAGGCGGCTACCAGCGAGGAGGCTACCAGGGGGGAGGAGGCTACCAGGGGGGAGGAGGCTACCAGGGGGGAGGAGGCTACCAGGGTGGAGGAGGCTACCAGGGGGGAGGCGGCTACCAGGGGGGAGGCGGCTACCAGGGGGGAGGCGGCTACCAGGGAGGCTACCAAGGAGGCTACCGAAACCAGAATCAAAGCAACTATTGAGCTGGGGAAAGCGTGCAGAGCTCGATCCTGACGATTCGTCTATAGCCCTCATTCCATAACTGCGTGTTTGAATTACCATGCTTGACAATGACTGTGTATCTCTTTTCAGTGGTAATGATGCTAAACTATTTTAACAAAATACTGAAACACATTGAAATCCCGGTCCTCTACTTCAACTGCATAGTGTGATATTTCACTACTGGCCACTCCTATTTGTTGAGCCGGAAATAACCTTTCTAGGTTATTATTGCTATTAATTTAATTTGCAATGGTACTGGCTGGCGTACATTAAGGTAAAAGTTCGGTCAAGCAGATTGTTTTTTTTCTGGTAACCTATTCAATAAAACATTGTTCAATTACTATTTTATGTCTGAGGAGTTTTTTGTTTATTTTAATTTGAATGTAATGTTTGTTTTGTAATGTTACAATCATTATACCACATAGTTAACCGTTGTAGGGCTTGTGAGTTTGTAATGTGTCATCGTCCTGTCATAATCTAACCCGATCCCCTAATCTGTAATTGGGTGGTATTGGAACCGTTGATACATTTTCACTTCGAATAATACATTTCATTCAAGCTACAGCCTCAAGTCAAGTGAGCTGACATTACATACGTTTTACAGATTTGATTTAATATTGGGACTTTGGGCGGTCCGATGGTTATGTTGCTGAAGAACTTCCAAGTAGCTCACCCACTTGAGAGGTACTGTAACAAAGTAATACACAAGATGACGCTATACTCGCCTCATTTCTGTTTTGATAATGTTCGTAATGATTAAAGAATGCAAACCTGAAGCTGATTCCCTTGGTTTGCCCTGTAGAAAAGCCAGGGAGCCCTCTTCAATCCAGAAAGAATGAACACATGAGCGTCTTCACTCCCCTTGTTATGGAACGTGTAAGGTAAAGAGATAACCAATGATATCTTACTTATTTGCCCATTGCTTGAATTTGTGTGGTAGTCGGTTAGCTCACTTTACAAAACGGATTGTGTAAACCTACATAGTCTATGCGTTTGACTGTTGATGAAAAGAAGTGAAGGGAATCTCCTGTCAGTTTTCTTCTCTATATCTTGACTAAATGAAAATGGAACCTATCTATAGATTTTAATATGATCAATCTTCCATCGTGGAATACCAGGTTTTGTACCATGGCTACGGTCATGAGTTTTGTATTCCTTTGCTTCTTTTCACAATTTATATTAATTTAAGTCTAAAATGTTAAGACATGACCTTTTGACATTCTAGTTTTTTATTTAGTAACAAGATTATATTATAGAATTTTCTACTTGTATGATAACTGTAACTTAATCTGGAACAGTCTCTGAATGTCTTCCATGCATGACATACTATATCCAATATCCCCAACTACCAGGCAGATTACCACCATAAATACCCATTTTTGATCGATCACAAGGTTCTGTACTAAAGAACTATATTGAATATCTTTCTCAAATGTTGAACCACTTTTCAAAAGTCCTTTTACATAAAGTTGGTTTCTCAATGAACACTTCCTCTTTGGACATTATCCTGGCCTTCAGTCATGCAGAGCACTATAATCCGCCTATCCCTCAGTCAGACCTGAATCAAAAGTTATTTTGTTTTTTTACTTTATTTTAAAATTTGGGAAAAAAATGTGCAAGACATACTACATAATACAAGAAATAAAAAACACAAACTGAAGCAAAAAACAAACACAAGATGTCGTCATGGGATATTCAATATCAATAACGGAAACAAATGTTTACAGGATTTGAGATAACAGTAAAAAAAATGTAACCAATATTCACAAGAGATCTGGTTCGTTAACCTAAATAGCCCTTTCCCCACCCATCTTTTTCACCCAAATCGTGTTAGGTCGTGCCCTAGAAGATTTAACTGTCTCACAATATTGACCATACCATAGTTGACATAGACATTTTTTCTGCAACCAGTTCTTTGTGATAGCTTTTGTGCTTGCTGCCTGTAGGATCTTAATCGGAATCATCCTGACTTAGTCCATCCGGGATTTGTATGACTAAAAACATTTCAAATAGTTATTAGTCTTTGTTTTAAACTGCATAGAGAATCATATGAGTCGTATACCCATAGACATAGTTATATCCCAACAGGTATATCCTAACTGTTAAACATTTCTTGGACGTTATGCCAGGTCAGCAATCAAAAAGCATACCAAATTGACTTTCAAATACTATCGTCACGCTGATGAATCTGATGATGACCACACCGTGTACGAACACATATGTTTCGACATGTAGGCCTGCTTATAATGTGCATCCTCGGTTACAGCACATCCCCAAATGCACTGTACAATATATTCTCCCTTTTCTTGTATCTCCTCATTGTCGTTAGCTTCCCCTCTTCGGCCCCAGGTGCATCCTCCGACGCAGCTCCTGCCTCAGCAGGTCCCTCTCCTTGCGGATTCCCTGCAGCACAGTGCGATTCTCCTGGGCCCGACGCACCAGGTAGGGAAGTGTGTTATCCAGTGAGCCGTATGGCACTGACTTGTACACCACATAGCCCTGCTGGGCTAGAGAGGCATAGAGGAGCATGGGAGAAAATCAGAATATAGGTCTTTGGTGAGGAAATTGCATGGTTTGTGAGCTTGTATATCTGCTATTTTTGAATAGCCAACGATAAAATCTAAAATGACACGGGCGCTTTCCAGGTTTTAATGGGTTAATAATCAGAGAGGTGGACAGCAGGAGGGCTCTTACCCAGTGTAAGCGAGACATGGTCACACATTCCCAGCAGCTGGCCAAAACATACCGAGCCACCATCTTTGTCTACGCCCCACTCTGCCATCCTGTAGCTCAAAGAAACGACGAGAATACCTTTTTTCAGTATTTGAGCTTTATCACATGACTGAAGCTGAAACCATGTAATGGCAGCATCAAGGTCCCTGCTGGTCTTTGCTCTGAGATTGATGGACTTTGAAACTATAAAACATGAGCTAAAAGGACCAGAGTTAAACAATACATAAACCTTTGTATTTTGTTTCTCTCAGGAATGGTTATTGATACTGTGGTCCAATCTAGACCGCCTCAGATTTCATGTCCTTTAGTGGCGAGTGGCGACTGACAGACGGGGTCTAACCGTTTGGCAGCTCGTCTGACTGATTCCTCGTTGTGTGTGGCAACTATGATCCGGTACCGCTGAGGGTTCTGGGAGATGGCCGCCAGCATGACATCCAGGGAGCCGTTGTAACTGAACATACAACAGAGTGCAAAATACTTAAGTTCTAACCACTTGAACCCCAGCTTCCATATACTGGGGGTGGGACATTAGCCAAAAATATCAGCAAGTTCAAGTACAAGTTCACAATGCAACAATTACACGACACATTGTGACCTTGATGAAAAAAAGCGGTACAAGTACAAAGCCAACTCTGTTCCAGTTTACAGAGTCTAGGGTTTAAGTGGTCATGTAATGGCTCTAGAAATGAAGCATTTCAATTAACATACAAATGTTGATTCCCCGGCAACATTATAAACGTAATCATTTTTTCTTAGTGTACAGGACAGATTTTCCCCAGATCTGCTTGTTGAGCAACATTCATTCATTGATCATTCATCATCAGGAATCTGTTTTGTATTCAGAGAAGTTACCCTATAGTGAATATCATCATCATTATTGAATATTATTATCGTTCCCTATTAAGCCTCTTATATGCTTTGTTAGCTGGCGGTGTTGCTCAGCGAACATTCACAAGAGGAAAACATGCTGGATCTCCATCATGTGACAAAATCTAAAATGAGGCTTTACTCACCTGTCGTTGGTGTCCTCCCAGGACTGATGGATGGGATCCAGACGGCCTTCTTTATTAGCCAGCTTGCTCTCTTTATCCATGTAGGCCCCTCTTACCAGCTTGACCCCCAGACAGAAAGACTCACTGATAGACAAACGCAGGGCCTCTAGTAGGAGAGACCTTGACTCCTGAGAGACACAAACAAAGGAACTTGCTCTATCCTTTTAGCTACAAACCCAGCCTAATTATACTGTAAAATTTAAGACATGATTGGGTAATGGTATTAGGTTCATAAATCTGCCTTTGGACTGGCAATTATTATGAATCAATTAGAGACACAGAGGAAGCTAAAGACAGACCTCAGACCAGCAACCTCACAAAAGAAATAAAAGACGTCATCTACCTTTAGATAGCACTGGTATGTATTCCAGATCCAAGCGCCATCTTGGTTAAACTTCTTCATCATTGCCATGGTGACGAGGGAGAGAGCAGGGTTCATGTAGGTGTACTCTGCATCCACCAGAACTCTGACCTTGTTTACACTGGCCTTAGAACCATGAACCATTAAGAAATGATTATGTGCACTCTATGCAATTAGCACATTCCAGTATAACAAAATTGTATGATGTTGATTCAAATTTCCCACGTGATCCAAATTTCCCACAGTCCTTCACACCCATACCTCTGCGATTTTGTTTAGTCTCTGTAGACCACAAAGTAAATGGGCATTCTCGCTCTCCTCCAAGCCAGGGATGGTGATTGGCTGAGGGATGAGGATTTGGGTAAAAGGTCAGGGGTAGTATCTCAACAGCATCACTGTCAGATGAGATCCATGTACATAAATAGTCTTAAAAGTCAATTTGCTTTTTGTAATCATTATTATACAGTATAATTGGAACTTACCTCTCCATTCAGAGCTTTGACCAGGAGATCCAGGTCATAGGGTTGTTGTGAGAGTAGCGTGGTGAGTTTTACCTTAATGCAATGACAACAAATACAAACAGTCCATTCAAAGAAAGCAAAGTGGAACAGGCAAAAAAAAAAAAAAGGAAAATAATCTAAGTAATCAACTATACTATTACACAAACTGGCCAAATTGTCAATTAATATACTGTAAGAAACAGGCAAAAAAAATAAACGGTTGATCTACATTACAAGCTCACAACGCCTCACATCGCAAGGTGCTTGTAGATCGTCTATTTTCACAATCTGTTGTCTGTTTTGGGGGGTCGTGGCCTGAAATGTTTGAGAACCACTGTAGTGAACAGTGACTCACACACAGCTCTGGGTTGAGCAGAGCGGTGATCTTCAGCTGCATCATGGGGTCTTTGCTCCAAGCGTTGCTGTGGGACATTCGTACACATTCCAACATGGCCTCCATGTTCTCATCGTATCTCTGCTCGCTGGTGGCCAGAGCAAAAATAAATAAATACATGATTACCTACATTGCTTCTTTAGATTCAGAACAATGATTTGTTTTTAGAGATCTTTACTTGCTGCGACATTAAAAAAAGAACACATTCATGCATTACTAATTACAATACAATGATATGATTTGGGGCAATTCTGCACAATGAGTACTTATACTGTAAGTACATTTTGGCTGGTGGCTCAGCCACGTAGACTGTATGTTCCGAGTGAGCATGAGGATCTGGGTTTAAATCCAAGCCCCATCTTGTCTCTCTCTCTCTCTCTGCCTGCCCTTGGTTTCCAGTCTCTCTACACTGGCCTGTCTTACATAAAATGCCAAAAATAAACAAGTAATGATAAGACCAGTATAAGATATTGCCTCGGATTACACTAGATTACGAAGATGCATGAAAGAACTGAGCGGGCGCAAATTAACGAGAGAATGATTTCAGTCATGGTGATGATGTCATTACCCAGTGCTCTCTCCCAGGTCTTCCTCTATTGGTACCGCCAACATTGGCCTCAGTCCCAGAGAGCTCATCTTCTCCATGGACTGGCCAATCTCACTCTCGTTCTCCCCGGCCACAAACTGGGCGTACACAGACGGACGCAGGAAGAAGGAGAAGCCTCTCCTTCCTAGAAGGCTCCGTGCCACGGCCATCAGCTAAGAGTTGGGATATAATGGAGGGGGAAAATAAAGGGTGATGCAGGTGAAGGAGAGAGGCAGTCAGTGTGGAGCAGTGATAAGGAGAAGAACCTTCATAGTCTATTCTTACTAGTTTTGTTTCTCTGTCTCTACTGCGTCCCTGTTTTTCCCTAGGTTTCAGTTCCCGCCCCTACTGTCAATGCTTCCCATCTCATTTAAATGTAATTCTCCACCTGTAAGATCTCCTTAACCAATTCAACCCTATAATGCTTAGTTGACTGGCGTCCCCCGTCCCCTCTTTTTTTCCCTCTACACCAAGGGCTCCATCTTGCGCCACCCTTATCCCTAAACGTATTTGCCATTTTTTCACTATTTTGAAAAACATTTTTAAATAGTTCAACTTGCCGATCTACATCGAGACATTGTGATCTTGTAGATCGGCTATTTGAACTATTGTAAAAGGTTTTTCAAAATAGTAAAAAATGGCTAATTAGTTTAGGGATAAGGGGTGGTGCAAGATATAGCCCAAAATCTCTTCGCCAAAAATAGCTGATCTTGTGCATCTGCTATTTTTGACAGATTTTCGCCCCCAGAATAGAGATGTCAGTGTTTGTGATTTAAGTACTTGGGGTAAATTCTACCCATACATTGACACTCTCAAAGCACTAGGTAGGAAACGTTTGGCACCTTTGGGTGCGTGGACATAACCGCATTGGAAATAAGCCGCTGGCTTTTTTGCGGACATCCTTTTGATAATGGTGTCACAATGTATATAATTTTATTTTGCATACGTTTCGTTATCAATAAAGATGTCAATGCCATCCAGTGTGAGAGAATGAATGTGCAGGTAGGGAGCTCAGTAGTCTTACACAGCTGCTCTGCTGGGAACCTGTGTGTACATGGCTCACTAGCCCACCATGTGACTGTAGTATCTACCATATTAAGGGTGACAATCAATCTCACCTTCCCACAGTTGTTAACCAGTACAGGGATAGAGCATAGTTGAAAGACCCCCAAGGCACGGAGGAGCTCCGCAAGACTCTTGACCCGGAAGGCACTGGGGTCCTCAAATGTTAAAGCCACTGGGAGAGAATAGACCGCGCCGTCCTGGGTGAGAGGTGTTGCCATCCCTTCTCTATTTTCAGCTAGAGTCCTCGGGGCAGCAGTACCCAGCAGCCTCAATGACAGGTAGTGATGCAGCCAGGGTCGAAGGCGAAGGGATAGCATCATGACAGCTGAAATGCTTTTTAGAAGGCTACAGTTGTGTGTGTGTTTCTCCCACCCTTAAGTATATTCCACTGTTGTCCAACTCGTTATGTCTTGCCTTCTTTTTGTTTGTACTCAAAGTAGACAGACTTTGGGCTATGCGCTTTGTCTGGAGAGGAGGCTGCTCATTAGATCATGGCTGTGTGTAACAATCCAGTCATTTACCGGATGTTGAGGCTTCTTTTTCAATGTTACATGGACATTGCACATACTGTTTTCCCAAAGTTGCAAGTGAAGCTAAAAGGGAAATGGAATGGTAGTTATAATGCCATAATTATCATTTTTGACATTTTAATATTAAGTAGTATGGCATATTTAATCAATAGCAGATATACACTCATAATATATAGGCTACATAATAACATATATATATATACGCTCACAGCGGTCACTGTGATACACTGCAAGCTTGCACATTTGCTTTTTTTGTTTTTTTTTAGAAAAATCTTGAAACCGTATAATTTAGCATTCTTTTAAACAAATCTTTTCTTCTGGGGGTCCCAGGCGCTAAACATTTTCAGGTGGGGGGGTCCGTGGCCAAATACATATCATTTTGAGGGTTCTTGGCACGAAAAAGTTTGAGAACTACTGATTTAGAAGACATTTGTAGAATCTAGGGTCTATGTTCCATCTAGGGCATGATCCAGTGTGCAGACTTTTACCGTGTTCTTCTGTTCAGCGCCTGGGACTTTATCGCTTGGATGTGTCTTCCTTTGTAAACATTTTGACATAATGATTACACAATGCTATTCATGCAACACTACAGCAGTGAAATACTGCAAAACCACACTGAGGATTACAATGTAATAATAAGAATAATGTTCTTACCTTGTGTCCCAAGTAACAATAGTACTTGTGAACAGTCTACGACAACTACGAGCTATGTGTGGGCGTATCAAATTGGTCATCTTTTGAATGGATATCTGCTTAATATGTAACCGGTTCACATTTTGAGTAAACATCAAATTGACCCTTGGCTTCACCACACAAGCATGGGGTGAATTTGGGATAAACTTGGTGTATTGCACACACGAAAAACATCAGTTTGAGGATAAACTTTGGCTGTAAAAGGCTTGATTATTGTACACAAACCAAAACATAATCTGTAAATTGACCTGCATTTATTATTATTCATTATTTATTATTCATTTAAATGAAGGTGCATTAGAAAAGTTGCAAAAGAAATCCCAATTCATTCAAGAATTCAGGTGAATATTACACAAATATGTATAGTGCAGAAGAATATCGATGATTGATGCACTAACATTGTAAACACACACTATATGTACACATATATACTGGTCCATTATAATCGGATTGATACGAGACATTTAGCAAGTATTTGACAGGATTACAGGGCTTTTGAGGGGTGAGAGGTGAGGTATTCAAAAAGGGGAATTATTAACCTCTGAGCTGAACTCCAGGGTCATCAACATCACACAACCCTTGTATACTAGTTGTTTTTCTACTAGTTCTATGGACAAGGCATTATGTCCCTATAGCTGCTTATTCAACTAGCCAGATTGTGGTTCATTCCTGTGTCATTTCCAAATCAAATGGCAACATAATTTACCCAAATATTATTTGTAAATATAAAAATTGATAACAATTGAGTTCCAAATGCAACAAAGTTTTATTTTCACACTGGAATGGACTTGCAAAGAACACGCTTAAACAACTATTTACACATCTGGATCAAATGCATCAGTCCCTTTCTTAAGAATAACATCAAATTCATTTAAAAATATTTATTAAAGCATGCATTAGGCTACATGAAGCTACAAATTGTGAAAACCTCTAAAAGCGCTATCAAAACATTTCATTTTGCGATCATTACTGAATAAACCATCCCTCATTTCCAATTCAAAACGAAGTCACCAATGACATCCATTGTCATTATCACTCAGCCTAATCTCACTAAACTATAGCCTGAGTTATAATAGTTGCACATGGCTGTATAACAACGCGTCACGCTGTGACACATTGTGACCTTGTAGATCGACTATTTTTGTTAGCCTTTGTTAGCCTCCATCATTGGCTCTCCCAATGCTCATAACACACTTCTTGCATTCATGTCGAAGTAGTGACCCTGGGGGTGTGTATGGCTATGCGGGTGTTGCCTGTACAGATGCCTGAGTGGAATGGAGAGGGAGGACCGTGGGTCCTGGCGCAGATGCAGAGGGTAAGACTGGAAGGTGTGGTAGAGCGCCGGGGAGGCAGCGGCGGAGGGAAGGCAGGACTGAAGAGACGGGTCCAGTTGAGGAATAAGAGGAGGGTGGTGCAGTACCATGTCCGGCCGGTAGGGGCCACCAGGGTTGAACTGAGCGTAGGTGCCCATTTCTGCTGGAGCCACCTGGGGGTAGGCAGAGGGGTTCTGGTGATGAGGGATGGAGGGGTAGGCAGAGGGGTTCTGGTGATGAGGGATGGAGTGGTTAGGTAGAGAGGAAGGAGGCATATGAGAAGGTACACCGGACTGGAAAGAGGGGAAGGACCCAGAGTGGCCAGTTGAGCAAGACGATGCTTGGTACGAGGGATGAGGAAGGGCGGATGGCGCGTGAGTGAAGGAGTGTGCATAAGGCGGAGCAAGGGCTTGGGTTTGACTGAGATTCGGGTAGGGTAGAGTGTGGTGGTGGGCGGAACCTGGGGCCATGTTTTGGAACGAACGATTCTGAATGGATGGAGGCAGAGGGAGGACGGGAAAGGGGGCGGCAGCGCCGTGGTTGGGTAAGGAGGAGTACTGCACAGAGGGAGGGGGTTGCGACATCGCATACATTTGGGTTTGACTGGGAAAGGATTGAGGGGTGTGCACTGGACCAGGCTCGGGGTTTGTGTACGGCATAACTGGGAAGGTGAACACGGAGGAGCTTTGCTGCATGTGTGGTGAATTATCCTGGCTGGCAACAGGCTGGTCCGGTGTCATACCGTCTGCAGACATTTGGGCCCCCAGGCCTGGCGGACAAGCAGAAGTCGGCGCGGAGGGAAAGGAGGTTTCCCCGGGTGTGTGGGGGCTGATCAGCTCCAGCCCGGACGGAGAGATGGAGTGATAGGCGGAGTCTGAGGAGAGGAGGGGCAGTGGCGAGGACGCGGTGGAAGAGGGTGGAGTCAGTGTGGGATAGGTGAAGGAGGTGTGCTGCATCAACGGGGATGTGGTGGAGGACGGGAGGGTCGGGGAGGAGGAGAGAATGGTGGAGTAGTCTGTCGCGGGGGCGTAGCCAGGAGCAGGAGACAGCTGCGTGTCGCCAGCCATCTGGGCGACGGAGGTGTCCGAGCAGTCGGGAACAGGGAGGGAAGGATAACACGATGAAGGCTGAGGAAGAGGAGCAGAGGGGAAGGAGGAGGAGCCGAGTGGAGCGGCAGGGTAGGTGGAGGAGTAAGGGGGGAGATCCATGTTGTCAGATCTGTGGAGGACAAAAGTGACATGTATCAGTTTACTGGCACAACAGCGACATTGTGTACATTTTAACACATTTGACATTTACCACAAAAAAATCACGCATTATAGGCACAAAAGAGAACACCCACCTGTCAATCATAGCGCTTGTCACCTCACTTCCTGGTGTGTGCTGCAACCCATTGGCCAAATTGACAGCGATGTCGGGTATCTGGGAGGCCATGAATGCTTGGCCCACCAGATCAAGCTGCTGCTCCGGGACAGGGGTCTCCTGGTAGGGAGGCCCCTCGCCTGTGTACCCACAGGAGGGGTCAGGGAGCTGGGGCAGGGAGGCCAGAGCCAGGGCATGGAGGTCTGTGGTGCTGGTGGTGGACTGGACCATAACCTCACTGGAGTCACATGGATCACATCCTTCTGAGAGAGAGAGAGACAGAGAAAGGGAACATTCAATGTTTGAGATGCAATGACCAAAACTTTACCGGCAATATTTAAAGAAATTGCCTAAAATAAGGATTTGAATTGATGCTCCTGTTGGTTGGTACACAGTAAAATCCTCCATGTTAATTTAACTCAGACTAGAAATAGAACCTGACGGAACCTCCACTTGTACACTCAAGTAAATTAACATAGGATTTTACTGTGTATTTGAGAGTAGTAGATTATTTTGCGTCTATTTACCGATATCCAAGGTTTCTGTAACGTCTGTAATCTTCCGCTTCTGTCTTGCATTTCTCTGTCTGCAGGGCAAAAAAAAGACATTACTGTGTGATCTACACGTGTGTGTGTGTGTGTGTGTGTGTGTGTGTGTGTGTGTGTGTGTGTGTGTGTGTGTGTGTGTGTGTGTGTGTGTGTGTGTGTGTGTGTGTGTGTGTGTGTGTGTGTGTGTGTGTGTGTGTGTGTGTGTGTGTGTGTGTGTGTGTGTGTGTGTGTGTGTGTGTGTGTGTGTGTGTGTGTGTGTGTGTGTGTGTGTGTGTGCGCGACTTACTTTTTGTTGTTCCTGCCATCCTCTCTGAAGCCCTTAGCAAAGGGATTGGCATTGATCTTCAATTCTGTGATCTATAAAGAATTGGCAACACAAATTAAAACAGGTTGTAAAGGGACCTTACTGTGATATAAAATGCAAGAAACAATATTCTCTCTCCCTCGGAGACTAATGTATACTTACTTTGCCGTTCTGGTAGGCAGTGACGGTGAGAAACTGAGTCTCAGGAAAGACAAATGAATATTGGCCCCCTCCCCACCTCAGCACGTCCCTGGCCTCGATCACATGGACCCTGGGCTGGTAGCGGTGCAGTGAGTGGAGAATTATCTGCACAAGACAAAGAGGACATCAGCAATGGCAAGATAAGAAGTGTTAGTCAGAGTTTTGTGTAATAATAATAAATCATTTCTATGAGATATTTCAATTTAGATTTGTATTCATATTTTATAGCACTCACATATCCCTGCATGTCCAGCGTGTTGTTGGTGAGCTTGGCGCGGTGGAACGAGATGCTGCGGCTCTGCCAGTGAGCCCCGGTGGCGGGGGAATCCGGGTGGATGAACACCCTGTCCGGCAGCCGCGCCTCGGCGCTGCCCACCGCCTGCCAGGCGTCCCCCTGGAAGCGGTAGCGGGAGTTGTCCTGCGGGACGATGTCCAGCAGGAGGATGTAGCGAAGAGCCGGGTTCAGGCCCGACACTTTGACGCTCAGCCCGGGGAACATGCGTCTGGAGAGAGTGGAGGGAGAAGAAGATGCTCAAGATTTGTCTTGGTTGGACAGAGTCCCTAGAGGTCTATACTAGTGACTTTTCTGTTTTCGTTCTACACTAAATATCTTCGCTGAAAATAGCCGATCTACAAGATCTGCAAGCTTGTAGATCTTGTAGATCTCTCTTCTGTGAATGTTTTCCCCAGAATATGGATACTGGGGTTCAAGTGATTAATGAACTCTAGTAGCGTCCCTATTTTGTTGGGGTGAACATTCGGTGAAACTCTACAAGTTTGATGAACTGATGAAAAAAGGACGAATGACACCTTTCAGTTAATAATGCTTGTATTTGGCGAGCGAAAAGTGATTGGTGACTATCTATGTGTGGCCTTAACTCACCTGCCCTTTTTTGTGATGATCATCTCTGTGCCAACTGTGCTGAACTGTTTCCACAGAGATGAGTTCTCCAGCTCCATCTTGACATTGTCCTGGGGCTTGGCGGTCGGCTCACTGGGGACCGGGGGCGGGGCCAGCAGCCTTGGGGGCAGGGCCCTGGCGGCCATGTCACATGAAGATGGGTACATGGGCATGTGGGTAGGGGCATCACGCTCTGTGGAGTGAGAGAAATCACCATAATCTAAGTAGAGTTCTTGGATTGAACAGTTATAATCCATCATGAATTGCAAATGGTTAAATCTGTTAGCAGACATTAATGGCGGAATAAAATGTATTGTGCCTTGTTTTTCCGGTTTAGGTTAAAAACGACAGCAGATTAAAAACACGGTAGGATGCATATGGCTGACCTTATTGTACCTGGTGTTGAAAGCAACGCAGCTGCAGCTAATAATATTCATAATGGATGTGTGAATGTGCAAGCATTGATCAGTGGCAAATTTATGGCTCTGTGTACGCCTAAATCTATCATTAATTTGGTTAGCTGCAGCGGCGTTGCATATTGTCCTGCCATGTTTTTACCCCTCTGACCTTTTTAACTGGAAAACAAATCACTAAAACAGTCTTGGATGTTTAAGTGACCTTGTGAAATCCAACTAGCAACCGTGGCCAGTTGATCCGTACAATGAGATAATAATTGTTGGTTGTGTCCCTACAGAAACTGATACTATTTCAAAACATCACATGCAATGACAGTCATTTCTAGGTGGGACACACACAAACTCTCTCTCTCTCTCTCTCTTTCTTTGTGTGGTACTCACCTCTGTAGAAACAGTCTCCTATTCTTTGTGGCCCCAAGGCCAGACTGGGGTACATATCCACGCTCAACATTATTTTCCTTTTTCTTCCGTCTACTTTCTTGACTCCACCTCCTGCCCAGTAACCTTTTTGTCCCCTGTATCACGTCTTGTTTTTGATTGTTTCCATCAAATGTCTTTTACATTTCGGTGTATGTCCTTTCCGTCTGCTTGTAATCCAGTGATTCCTGCCCAGTGCTGCACTGGGATGTTGTCTTGCTATCCCTCTGTTGCTCCTCTGATCAAATGCTTACACTTGCTGGCTTGTGCTGTTATATAGGTGTGTAGGGCTTCACACATAGGGCCAAATGGCTTCATTTTCACACGTTCCTTTATTAGCCTCTTTCTCCAACCTACAGTCTTATTACAATGTTCTCTCCTCTTTCTGTAGCCCCCTCTCCCCTGCCTGGAATCAAAATACATGACAAACAAACATAAACAACATCAAGCATATCAAGGTCTTTCTGGGGACATATAGAGTGATGAAATGTTGACCGTCCAACCCCTCCACATCCCCAGTCCCAAGCAGTTTGTCATTAATGTTGTTTCATGTTAGGACATGGACATACATCCTCAAATAATCCTATCAGTTATTTTTATTAATCATTTACCTGCTACTGCAATCATTTTCATTTTGTGGATTTGCTTAGACAGAGAATATCTTACATTTGATAGTAGATGTGCCATCTTTATGCTTTTCAACCGAATAATTGTAAGGAACCAGTGCATCAGAAACCCCACACACACACACACACACACACACACACACACACACACACACACACACACACACACACACACACACACACACACACACACACACACACACAATCCTAGATAATAGGGGGCTACTGGTAGGTCCCCTGTGGCTATTTGATAGCATGTGTCTTCCTCTCTTGGCGCTGCCTCTCAGCAGGGAACCCTGACTCTTATGCAGGTGGAAGAGGGAGACAGTTTGGCCATTGTGGCTGCAATTTGGTCACTACACAAACATGTAGTTCTAGGCCGGAGCTTTGCATTAGAGGACATCAAGTGTTTTACTTTTGACGTTTGTTTGGTTTTCAGTTTAGAGGTGGGACAGGTTTCCCCAAACATTTTGAACACAAACATTGGTTCTTTGATTTGCAAAACTGGTTATCCCATGGGTCAGGACGCAGGAGGTATTTTAACCCTATGAACCCTTCGGTGAAAGTAGCAGATCTACAAGCTCACATGTCACAACAGAAAACGGCAGTTTATGGATTGGCTATTTTCCAGATGAACCAACAAATATAGGTATACTGAAAAATGTTCTCATCTTCATATCAATTCACCAGAATCATATTTGTCACATCACAGAATTACAGGTGTAAAAGAGTGGGTGAGATTATTTTATTTGCCGAGTTTGCAACATTGTGGTTACAGGACGAGTTAGAATAGGGAAAGGAGAATAGAGAAGAGTTAAGGTACAGTCATGAGTTAGATGCAAAGTCCAATAATAAGTTGCACGATTACAAATGTGCAATGGATACGTACAGAAGGCAAACATTATTCTTGTGCAGCATATAAAAATAGCGGGTATGCAAAATCAGAGTTTCATGTGCATGAATGAATAAAGTGAAAGAAATGAAAAACAGAGCATCGGCTGTAAAATCAGATCAAATAGTGGCCGTGTATGAAATCACGGTTTCATGTACATAATGAATGTTAATGTGGCATGGTAAAGAAAACATCTTGGCCTCAGAATATAAACGGAATGAGAAATAATATCCTGTCTGTGACAAACAAGGCCTGAAGAAGCAAATCTACCTAGTCATTCCTGACATCTCAGTGACAGCTGGTGCGAGTTCAGATGAGTGTAGGAAAGTCTAATGTTGTGGTAGTTGTTGTTTTCCTTCCCCATTTGTGTGTGGTTGGAATGAGGGATGAAAGGCAGCCGGTGGGACAGAGGGGAAGTGGAGGTGTGAACGTCACACCGGTCTTTCCCAGTAGAGAAGGGAGAGGGAGGAGGAGGGGAGAGGTCATTACCTCCATGATGCTGCAGGGGAGCAGCATGCAGCGGGTGTGATGTGTCTTAACGCTTTTATGGGTTGACAGGTGTGTTGTAGGCACTATGGCTGCCAGACTCCATTATGACTGGTGATTGAGGCCATTTCTCTTGATAGATTTTATTTATTTATTGGTAGAACAGGGAGGGACAGGCATTGTGTGCTGGCACGGTGTGTGTGTGTGTGTATATAATCATTATAATGTATTACCACAGGTTCTCTCTTTGCTAATTGTTTGTGTTTACATGTGGTTTGGTTGCAGAGCTCTATGACATTTTGTATTTTGCCATGAAAGGCTGCTTTATTGAACTTTAGAAATTTCCCTGTCTGGTCTTATTGACTGATGTATGTTTATGCATTGTTTTGGTATACCAAAACCTGATATATCAGGTCTTATGATTGTAAACCACACTTACATCTTACGTTTTTAACCACTTAAATGGTGTATACTTAGTTCGCTGCAGTCCTCTGCTTTTTTTGTCTTTTTTTTTTAAGATATTTTTTTGCGGCTTACGCCTTTTATTGGTTTTTGAAGGGACACAAACTCTGCTGAAAATAGCAGCTCTACAAAGTTGCGAGCGTATACTATAGTCGGTTAATGTTCACCCCAGATAGAATAGGAATGCTGTTTCAAGTGTTGTAGCAAGTCTTGAAATTACTTTGACATTTTATTGCTTCTGAAGGTGGCCGAATGATGGTCATTAAAATCACTGCATGTGGAGCCAGTGTGAAAAGTGTGAGGTGCCCGTAGTTTTTTTTGTTTTGTTTTTAAATAAAGCAAAAGCATCAGGGAAAGAATAAGGCTCCATGAAAGAAATGCATGAAAAAAGTAATTCAAATAACACGGACACCTCACGTATTAGGAGGGCAGTATGTTACCAGAGAAAAGGACGGGTGTTTTCAATGAATCCAACATGGTTAAAAAGGAGGTCGAAGTGGGTTTGTATAGGAAGGGGTAGCTAAAATGAATATCAAATATCAAAATACTGAATCAAGCAGCTTAAAAAGCCTAAGTAGACAATGAAATGACCAATTATCTTTAAGTGAAATATATATATATATATAAAAAGTATAATACAAGAAAAAACTACTTTGCAGCAGTAATAAAGTGAGTGTGACCATGCTACAGAATGTACCAATTGAACAAATTTCATTGAGGAGAATGGCTGAGTGTTAAGATACACAGTTGGTGCATGACAGCTTAAGTGTCCCATTATTTTAAATAATTTAAATGTTGCATCAAAGTACACACCGAGGATAAGGCTGAGGGCTCACTTAATGTCACCAGATATCAGGATTTAAAAAAATAGTGTGTTAGCAATGAATAAAACCCCGGCATACATGAACCGCATGTTTAGGAATGCAGATTACATGCTTTGGTTTAGGCCATTGTTGTGCATTTGTGGGTTCAGAGAGCATGTTGTCTAAAATACCAAAAATCAATCTTATGTATGTAGTTTATTAAAGACTTGACAGAAACCCATGGAAAGCAGTAGTAAGGAAGCACTTTACATTGAAATTATGTACTAGGATTTGACATTTTGAGAAACACTTATTGTCCCATAATTGCTGATTGATACTGTTGCATAACAGCGTTGCCCTGCACCAAATCATCAATGACATGGGTGTCCATCAGTATCACTTTGCACAGCCTTGGCAGTTGCCCACGACACTAATCTGGGGTCAGCTGCACATCCCTCAAATCTTCATCTTGGAGCTCCAGTCACACCACCTGCAGTGGGTCTCTGTCAGTTTGTGACACAGCCACGGTCACAGAGTCGGGCAGGCGCACTGCGAGCCTCTCCCGGAACACAGCCAGGAATCCCCGCTCGCTGTTGCTATGGTCACTGAGGATGACACTGGTTCCTTTAGCAACGGCATCCAGCACTTCGTGGTGGGACATCTCACCTGACAGAAAGACGTGCTGTTAAGGATTCATGCCACCGATGCCTGCGTAGTTAATGCAGAAGAATGTACAGCATGCAGAAGATACTACATGCAGGAGATTACGATTCATCACTTCCAAAGTCAATAAAAGAATGTGGGCAGCTGACTATTGCCTACCTGTGACGTAGAGGTCTGCTCTGACGTTTAGCACTGAGGCCCCTGACCCAGCGCACACAGCCACGGTTGACACAATGGACTCTGTACAACAGAATGTTCACAGACAGTGACAAACACACTTGGC
Organism: Electrona antarctica; assembly: GCF_951216825.1. NCBI lineage: Eukaryota > Metazoa > Chordata > Actinopteri > Myctophiformes > Myctophidae > Electrona > Electrona antarctica. Next base: position 14,906,313 of record NC_136805.1, read on the forward strand.
TCACATGACCCTGGTTGCCTACACTGTAAATTGTTGGTGTTAAATCAACTCAAGAGTATAGAAATGGAACTAAATGGTTCTATTTTCACTTTAAGTGAATTTTATAAATTAACACTGGAGATTGCATTGTGTGCTGCCCATCTGCAAACAAAAATGTGCAGAAAGCTTGAGATCATCAGGTCAAAACAATTGGCAATTTTGGATGATTTCATGTGATGTTTCTAACCCATTTCCTATTTCAACCAGCCTCCATAATGTTCAAGTATGTTTAAACATCTTGTGTGCTTCATCTTCCTATTACCTAGAGTCTGTCTCACACCGAGAGCCAGGCGGAGATGTTTCATCCCCAAATGGGACTTCATTTTCTCAATGGCCGTTGCCACTGTTACTGGCTTGTCCAAAATGCTGAGTCGTCCTTGTCCATGGCCTGGCAGAGGGGTCTGTGGGACGTGACAATGTACATGAGGATCCACACAGATAATGGTGAAAGGCCATCTAATTCCAGAAATACAATCTAAACATTCCATGTCTGGGGAAACCTGCTCCTAGCTCCATTTGGCAGCAGTCGTGTAAAAATGTCTCACCCCTAATGTGGATTTAAAGTTTATATGGCCCTTAAGGGGTCTTTTTAATGACCATGGGGATGATTTAAAAAACCCAGTGTTATTCAAAAGACCTAGAGGGAAAGAATCCCCAAAAGTGGATGCAGAAGTTTGTTTATTTCTTGCAGTAATTATTACCTTCTGTATTTGTAGAATGCTGAGAGACTGGCTGGGGCCATTGTGTCGTAGCAGAGTCTGTACACTGGGAGTCAATGCTGAGTCACAGCATGTAGCACTGACATGGACACTGCTGCTGTCTGAACTAGGGTTCAATGGAGAAGACATGAAATACCATTAAACACCAAAATAATCAAAACCTGATGATGTCTGAAGTGCAAACACGCACCTTACAATTTACAATTTAGGCATTTAGCAGACGCTCTTAATCCACCTTGTTACTGAATGCTGTATCAGGGTCCCACTGTCAACAGCCTTTAGTTCTTGAGTGATAGTATTCAACTCCACTGCACTCCTGAGAGTGAATTCCAGCTTGTGACTCTGTGGGGCACTACAAAAGGCTTGACTCAGCACTGACACCCTGCCACTACCTGAGAGAGAAACAATGAGAATGAGAGAGACACCAGTGATGGAAAAATAGATACAGCGGATCATATGGAAGGCACTTGTACAAACTACTTGAGCCAGTGTCCGGTGTCAAAGGTGATTACTAGTCTGTAGCTTCATTAAATATGCAGATTGCAGATACTGTTGGCATGCATGACACATTTTCCACTTGAAGGTGACCTCTTACCGAGTCCCCCGACAAGCCAATCATTCACCCCCCCTTTAACGCTGTCCCAGGAAGTGTGAGGGGAGAAGACCGCCATGCCCGCCTCCACAGCACGGACGGCCAATCGCTGCTTCCAGTCTTTCTGAACCAACCGCTTGATTGACCGGAACAACGGAGGGTGATATGAGATGATGAGGTCACAGCCCATGGTCTCTGCCTCCTCCATGACAGACTCTGTGAGATCATTGGTCAGCAGGATGGTTTTAATGGGGCGAGCTTTGCTCGGCTCCACCAATAGGCCGACATTGTCCCACGACTCGGCCAGTGACAGTGGAGCAAGCTGCTCCAGCACCTCTAGAACTTCCTTTAGGTCCATTGTGCTGGTAAGATGAGCAGAATGAGATAGGGAGCGAGTGAGATAAGCGAGGTGAAGAGAAGGGCGGAGAGCAATAGAAATATGTTTACTCCTGATTCTGAAGCAGTCGTGAGTGGGAGTTAGAGAAGTAGCCGAGAGAGAGCGAAGAGAACCAGATGCCAAATTCCTTCTGTTACAAACTCTTCTAGGAACCAATGACAATAATCTCCAGGATATATTTTTACATCCAGTCAACATTTGTGTAAACCTGCGCACACAAAAGCAAACATTCAGAATTAGTTAAGCGACAACCAAGATATTTTTAAACTAAACAATGGGAGGAGTATTTATGTGGATTTCACTTAAGTTAACAAGACCTCAGATGTTAGTGAAAATGACAAGCACTAGCACACTCATTATTAATGAGTGTGGTTGACGCACAACTCCGACCTTGATAATTGCGCAGAAAAGCCGTAACAACAAACCTCATCATCCACGCAGTAGATGATAAATATATTGTTTTACAATCAGTTTAATAATTTATATTTTATTTTGTGCTATCTTAGCCTTTTAGATTTTGTATAACTTCTATGAAGTTCTCAATTTGGTCATGACTCAACTGTGTTGAACATTCACATTTCAAATATAAAGCCATAAATACCACGGGTGTTAGAAATGTGCTGGTACCGCGTTGTTTAATAAAAGGCATTTTTATCCGAGCTGTTATTTTGCCATAGGCTTTCAATTACGCGCCCCTATCGGTCGGAAGGAGTGTTGCACTCTGAAACACCGGGTGTGTTCGATACAGGCACGCTGACCGCACTGCCAATACAAACTAATAGGCGAGTGCGCTCCCGGTGTGAAAGTTTGAGTTTTCCGAACGCACCCCGTTAGAGAAAAATAGCTGGGTCGCTCGGATAAAAATGCCCTTTATTAAACAACGAGGAATGCAGCAATGCTAATCGCTGTCCCCGCAAATTTCTAACACCCGTGGCACACGTGGTGAGTACTTTATATTTGAAATCTGAATGTTTATGTACACGTTTTTACTGTAAATGTAGCGATCGCGTAAAACTGGCTTCAGTTGCGTCATCAGACTTCACAGTCATGTTTCAGGGCTAGGAGGACGCCAGCTGTGCTGTCTGTCAATAACAGGCTGTTGACTGTCTGACTGTCAAATTCAAAGGAAAAGAGGGCGCTGTTTTCCTTTATTTTTTGACGATGGGTTCTCAGATTAATAACAGGCTCTGGCAGCTGCAGAGGTAGGTATGCTGCAGACAGAGCAGAGCTACATGCTAACGCTACATGACTGCACGCATACAAAGCATACAGTGAGTCATACACTTTTCTGTTACACAACAACGTCATAGGGTTATTATATGTCACCATACCTTTAACTTTCAAGGACTTTTACGTTGTAAAAAAGAATGTCTCCGTGTGAATCAAGCAAGCAGTGCACGCTGTGTGCTGCTGTCTAAGGACCACAGTCAGAACACTTCCGTGTTCCGATTCAGAATTCTACGTCACCTATTTGATTTGATATTTGGGAGTGGACTCTGTTATATTTTAAATAATTTATTTCCAGTAATTTAGCCTACTGTGAAAGGACTGCAGCAGTGTAGTTACTGCATAAAGTTATTGAATACCTTGTTTTTTCTTCTTTTTTTAACTCGAGTGAATAAAAACGAACCCTGATTCATTTTTGGCTACTTTTTTGCCTAACTATTATCTCTAAAATGTGATGCAATGTCTGTGCTCAGACTTGATCAGTGTGTTGCCTATTTGTATCTCAATTTGTATGTTTAAATATCTATATAGGCAATGTTTATACAGTATACAACTGATTTATTTTGTACTTAATGAGCTCGATTTGCATACTCAACTGAGATCATTTTCTATTTTCCATCAGATTTACCAAATTGCTGGTGCATTCTGCATTGCTGGGGCACGCTCTGTAAAATGCTGTTAGCCTGCAAGTTGCAGCAGGTAAGTAATAATTGATGACAATAGTTTAACACAGCCTACATTAATTGGGATCATGTTGCGTCCTACTCAGATCTGCCAGGGAGTAGAGTAGGGCAGAAGACATGTCAAGCTGCTCACTCAATGTATGTCAATGTATGCAGCCTCTACTCAACAACAACTGTAACTCAATCTGTTGTTGTTGTTGATTTGTTATTTTATTATAATTTTTGTACAATTATAAGTCCCCTCCTACAGTACCGTATATAGCCATCTGACTAACACTAACAGACCTGGTAAGTGTTTTGAATACGTTTTATTTATTGCAAAAAATATGTGAACAAACTTTAAATACTGATATCATATAATGTGTACAAGTCTTAATCCCCTTGTGCCTTACAACTTGAGTAGTGTTTTTGTGTGCCCACCCAATTGCTCGTTCTGGGTAGTGTGGGGGGACCCTAAAAGATAACTGGCCCAGGGGCTTCCTTTTCTCTTCTGTTAAATTCTCATGATCTAATTGTGGTTCAGTAATGTTCTCAACCTTAAACTGAAATGTCAAGTTCCAACAAAGGCAATGCATAAGTAACATGATGGTGGATAGTTATTGTATGGACCTTTTAGTAGAATTTGGATTCCCTGAGTGTTAATGATGTGCGGCTTGACCTGCAGGTCGGGCGGGTCCAGTTAACCTTCTGATGCAATTATTGCAGTTTGGGTGGTTGTGTCAACCGGGTTGGAATGGATCAGTCAACTGGGCAGGGGTCAGGGTCGTGTCGTTAATTTTAACAATGTTTTCCGGGTGGGGTGGGACATGTATGTCTCATGATGGGTCGGGTGGGTCTGTTTGCTGCTTCTTGCAGTTAGCTGTTTTCAGAGTTTGTCATCTGAGGTTAACTTCCAGTGCACCATCAGATTAAGTGTAGTCAGTATAGTCATGCTGAAACTCTACCTGGGCAATCTAGGGAAAGTGCACTTTATCAGCTGTTGCACAGTATTTGATGCTCTGATGAAGGTCTAATAGAACAAAAGCTCTAATGTGTCTAAGGGGTTACATTACTATAGACCCCCAGGTGTGGTTAGAATATTCAAATGTCTTCCCTGTGTATTTTTGGTTTCTTCCTGAAAGCTGAAAGCCTTTGAGTCAAAAGGCCCAATCGAGTATGAACATATATGTGAATACGTAAAGAAAAATCAATAAACATCTGTTTAAAAAAAAGGCCCAATCGAAATACACCAGATACACCAGATATAGTGACACTGACAACACAAATTATATCTATATAATATATATGGGCGGCTGTGGCTCAGGAGGTAGAGCAGGTCGTCCAATGATCCCTGGGTCGGCGGTTCGAATCCCGGCTCCTCCTGTCCACATGTCGAAGTGTCCTTTCCTTGGGCACTGAACCCTACATTGCCTCCAATGAGTCGGTCGGTGTGAGCTTACCACCATTGGTGTGGGAAGTGAGGACGCTGGCGTCGACTGTTCGCCGCTTCACCTCCCAATGTGAATGAATGACCCATTGTAAAGCGCTTTGAGCACTTCTTGGAAAAGCGCTATAAAAATGCAATTCATTATATCATCCCATCCCCTAATCATACAACAACAGCTGTAGGCAGGGCAGGAATTTCACGGCGGCCACGGCGGCCATGGCCGTCGTTGCCCCTCTCTTTGGCCGTGTGCCCCTCGAAAAAGTATATGCCCATACGGCCACAGTGGCCGTGGTGCCCCGACCGGCGCCCACAGAAGTTCATTTTACCGTTTATCGCAATTTTCCAGTCATTACGGTAACCAATGTTCCCCTCACGTCCCGCGCAGAACAAATTTGTGTTGTAGTTGTGTTGCCATTTGCAAAGTGGTTTGATTATTTTGCGGTACTTTGCCTTAATAACTACCCCCGCTGCCGCTGGTCGTCATGACGCGCGCATACACACACACACACACACACACACACACACCCGCACGCCTCCTCCTCCGCGCCACACATACACGCACTGACAGAGTAAACAGAGGGCATTTAGCCCACACGCTGCCTACTAGTGTAGCTAATCTAGCTATCCGGTCAAACTGCAACTATCACTCAAAACAAAACAATGTTTCCTACAGTTGCGACAGTGTGGCGGTCCTACGTCACATGTATTAACGTTGGTCGGACATGGTCCAGCTGATTTCCTTTTGTCTAATGCGAAACAGCGTGGCTGTCCATACAAGGAGGAGATCTACCGAATCTATCTAGCCCACCAAAACAAACATAAATGTACTTTTGCGTCGCATTATGGATAGCGACAGAAAGACACCATGGATATAATTAAACAATTGTTCCCCTGTGCACAGCACACACTGTCTCCAGGTAAGAACAAAAAACTGATTTGAAGCTGCACTTTCACTTTGTGTTGACTTACTGCAGAGTCCTCAGTCCTGCAGCGGTGCAGCCCCACAATGGAGAAATTATCTTATCTGTCACTAACCTCTCTACAATGCCATGTTATTCAATATATTAGTTTAGCACAAAATATAGGCTTTTCTAAACCAAGCCCTTATTCAAAAGTTATGTAGGCTGTCATTGTATTTTATGTGAATTAACTCAGTTTAACCCAATGATCCTCAGCCATTTAAATTTCAAGGACCCCCAAATTAAATTTATATTAATTAGCCTAGGGTGACAGCCTGACAGGGTCCTAGGCCATTTCATTATGATTTTCATCTCTGGACTGGGTCCCCAAAACATGTTTACAATATTTTACAACAGTAGCTACTTATATTTTGTTATTTAAAGCTGTGATTATTTATTTAAGAAGCACTGTTCTGAACCAATGTTCATCGGAAAATCATTTTTTAATTGATGGCCTTCATGCCCTGGCACTTGGCCTTGTGCCCTTAAAAAGTTGACCACACTAAAGGCCAAGTGGCCTTGCCCCTAAAAGGATGAAATTCCAGGCCTGGCTGTAGGTGCAGCTTCAGTGCAGGTGGATCACCGCCCACCTAGTCTAGCGTTGCCAGACTGTTGCCTCTCGCAATTTTCAAATGCTTCCATCATACAGTCTGTTGCAACGGAAGCTCTATCATGATTAAAATATAAAGCTGAAGTGGAGCCTCCTCTACTTCTGGGTTTGCGAAAGTATCACAAACGCAATGCGGCTCTCCCTGGGCCCACTGGCATCCAACATAACAGACACTGCAAAAACTCTGGGCGGCTTTTTTGATATAAACATATGAACTTCGAGTTCCACGTAAAGAAGGTTTCCCAATCATGTTTCTATCACTTATAGAATATAGCAAAAATCAAACCAATCTTCACTTCCCAAGACCTGGATAAAATCATTCCTGCTTTCGTCTCGTCCCGTCTTGACTACTGCAATGGACTCTACACTACCCATTAGCTCTTCCTCTATTCAAACTATAATTAGTACAGAATACAGCTGCTAGAATTCTCACCAACACAAACCGCAGAGCACATATAAGACTGGTACTGTGGCATTGGTCCGACCTCCAGTTAGTCCGACCATTACTAACCATTACTAACACTATCCCTAACCCTAACCTCACAGGAAGCCACGGGTGATTTGCACGGGTGATTTATAACCCGCAGCACGGGTGATTTGTAACCTGCAGCACATGTCGGAATAACGGGAGGTCTGACTTAAGGGCCCGTACTGGCTGCACTTCACTGGCTGCCTATCAAATCTAGAATCGATTTTAAAATTATTTTAACAGACTTTAAGTTTAAGGCATTACATGGCCTAGCCCCACTTTATATCTCGGACTTACTGGAGGCAAAGCCAAATGTGAGATCTCTCAGGTCCTCTGACAAAGGCCTTCTGAAGATTCCTGCGAACAAACTCGTAACCAAGCTGGACCGGTCCTACTTTGCAGTGGTTGCTCCCACACTGTGGAATGCCCTACCCTTGTCAATTAAAAATGCTGAGTCTGTTGACGGTTTTAAGATCTTGTTAAAAACATTTTTATTTAGGATACATTTTGTCTTGTAAACTTTTATCTGACCCTTTTCTATGTTGTCAATGGTTTTGCTTTTATTTCTCGTTGTGTTATTGCTCCTGTGTGCCTTGTTTTAACTTGATTGTTTTGTATTGTTGTTCAATTGCACCACTTTGTAACTTTGTTTTGAAAGGTGCTTTATAAATAATATGTACTTTACAGTCGTGCAAATTTATTCCAATATGAATAGAAATCATCTAAGCAATAAGCATATAGCTTGCTGCTTGCTGCAGAAATGGAAATTAAAAAATAAGCTCTAAAGTTATTTTAAAATATATTTTTAACAGATTACTTGGATCGGAGGTGTAGTTCCAGACTATATAGCGTTCGGAGATTGTGGAATAGTTATCTGGCTAGGCGAGACTACCGCCCACATGACACCTGGCAAAACCCACGCTGGGCAAGACCACGCTGTAGAGTTAAGTGCATTGCTGGAATTTGGCGGAAGTAGCGGGATTTTGGTGGAAGTACCGATCAAGGAAATTACGTTGACACTTTACAAATCTGTTTACATTGTGCGTGTATGAAACAAGTGTTGTGATTGGTCGAAAAATATCGTATCCGGGGGAAATCCATCTGACGGATGTTCGAGGGCCCTGACACTATGGCTATGCACTCTATGCCTTAGGTTGTGACCAGGCTTTTCTCTTCGCAGATGAGTAAGGCTGGGACCAAGGCCAGGCAAAACCAGGCATACTTGGGTGTAGCACCTGAGGATCTTGCTTTAGGGGGAAGAAATCACGGTATTCCATCTTTAAGTGGATGGCGGAATCTACACCACAATGACATTGATAAACCATTTATTTTAGCGCAGTTTGATGAACAATAGAAACACTGACGGGCAATCAAAATCCATTAGAATCTAATCTACACGGTATCTTGTTCAATATTGCTCAACATGCACATAACATTATCGTTCAGAAGTGTGGATGCTCACATCATTATACAAGTGTAAACAAATAACGTTGTGCTGAGTTGAGATGAACAGGAAACGATAGAAAGGTTAATGAGCATTAACCCAGTATGCAACCGGCCCCAGATATATATGGTCCTCTTCCCAGAAGGATTAGTACGGATTTTCTCTTTAATACAATAGGAAGACTTCAGGGAAATCCGGTCCGGACACAAGCACAACGAGAGGGAGAGGCCAGGGCGTTGAATATGCAAACTGTTAATGCGTCATGCAGTCACCCGAAAGTGCACTGCAATGAGCTGCTTTACACTGTGGTGCAAAGGGATAGAGAGGGAGAGAGAGAGATTATTTTGGATTAATGAACAGTAAGCATGCACCGGACATTAGAAGGATCAGGGCTGATTCGTGTCTAAGGTCATGCCAGAGCAGAGTATTACATCATTTTAAACGTGTCCTTTGTCTCCAATTTATCAATTTGTAACTCAGAGAGTCAGTGTACACATGTAACCAAATAGACCCTAGATTAGTACACTCCCAGAGTTAAATTAACACCACACACACACACACACACACACACACACACACACACACACTCTGTTTCTTTTAAGAATTATTGTTGTCCTGGCACATTCATAATTGTTTGTCCTTTTATTGACAGTGTAGTCAAGAAGCAGAGAGAAAATGTTAAATCTCTTTTTACTTGTTATGTCCCTCTCGCTCATTCCTCCTGCTTTTTAATTGGCCAGGAGACAAACAATGTAGATATTTTGTGTATGGAAAAAGACCAATGCAATGTGTTACATAACGCTCAAATGTGGTGTTGTATTGACTACATCTGTGCACTTTGCAACAGCCGTATCCAATCCATAGTGTGCCATCTGACAGCTGTGAGTTATTGGGTCTGCTACTGGGTTTAGGGTATGGTTGGGTTCATGTTTGGTAATTGATGGTACTACTATAAGCCTTGGTGTACTGGCCAGCTGTCTGTCTATTTGAAATAGTTCCTGGCTGCTTTTTGTCATGAAGTAACGAATGATTGCCTGGCCATGACTGTGACCTCTGCAGAATACATGCTTTGTTAGCCTCGCGTGGCTAGACTCAAATCCAGTTTCATTTCCAGTGTACTTGCTTTGCACCAAAGTTCCTGTTGTCAATGAGGGTAGACAATGATGACAATGAAGGCTGGATAATAATGTGATGTAATAGTGGGTACAGTACTATTCAACATCTGACACAATTTTGTCTTACTTGTATAAAGTAACCCACACTGATCTTGTTCTGGACCTTTTGTGATGTCGTTTCATGTGAAATTGTATACTGTTAAAGTTTGGTATGTCTAGTGTTGGTGGAGTGTGACAAACAAAATGAGGGGAGACCAAAGCTCCTTGCAGAAATAGTTAACACATTCCCATGGTGTTTAGACAAAATAGATGCTAAATTCAGAAAGGGGTACCACCTTAATGTTCCCAGCGGTAGGCCTAGTCTTTGTTGCAGAGGGGATGGAATTTTATCTCATTTATAAATGCATTAAATAGCTCTTAATCTTGTGTTTCTATGTCAACTTTTTTCAGATGACCTTGTCTGAGAGCAGTTCTGTTAAATCACTGGCCCACATCCATTTTTGGTCACAGATTTGCTTTTTAATGTTACTGTCTTCCATTAGGAGATATTGTTGCTCAATCCTTCATTCAAATCTCACTGTCACACAATTCCCCCATCAACCAAGTCCGCCTGTCGCCAGATGTCTAATAAAGATCCTAGGGCTTAATTGCAGATTTATTATGCAAACTATATCGCACTATATAAAGATGTGCAGAATTTGCTGCATATATTTATATTGTTGTTTTTTGTGTTGGGATGAAAGGTTTGCATGTTGTAGTTTATAGGACTTTGATTAAATGATGTCATATTGTTACTTGTTAGTTAGTAACACAGCGGAATATTTGAAACCCAAAGTGATTAATTTTCAGTAAATTCCTTCCGCACAACCTAGCCTAGCCTAGCCTAGCAATAACAATTGCACAAAATCCTATCATTATTCCATAGAACCCTTCTGGAAGACTGCTGGGTTATCTACTCTGCCCATCTGTTGAATGAAAACAACTGTTTTTTGTTTGAACATTTCTATAATCTGTGTTACATTTTTTTGTTCCATTCATATAAATATTAAATGTCTATTGCAGACTCATTCACTTTTGTTGTAATAATTATTTTCCATTTATAATAACAGCATTTTTTTTAGAATCATTTAATGAAGAATAAACACATTCATCAAGAAATGCATTTTCAAAATAAAACATTCCAAAATGTCCCATTTTACAAACATACAAATCATATAATAAAACAAAACAATATGTTTACATTTCGCAAGAAGAGGGGGACAATATTGTCTTTTCATAGTTGTTGATATTCTTGTTGAGAGTGAATTGATATGTTTTGAGTGTCCATTTATATTACATTTGTTGGATGTGACCATAAATATGTTGTCCATGTGTGTCTGTCTCGGTACGCTATTTGAGTGAAAGTGACACTGTCAGCAGAGGAATATTATATTTTCTGATGTGAAATCTTCCTTGGCTCAGATGGACATCATTTTGACAAACTCTGTAGGAGGAGAAACGAGGAAAAGAACAGTATAATCAGCTTGATAATATGACATTGTAATAGACCTAGTTTGCCTCCTTTTTATATCTCGCAAGCGTATGGAATATATGAGTGAGACTGGGTATAAATATATGACCTTATTGACCAGTATAGACGCAGAGAGTTCATGGTCTGCAAGTGACCGGAAGTTGTCAAGAACATGAATAACAACTTTGATAATGTCCCCACATGATCAGCCATCTTAGAAATGGAGTTCTTAATTGGTTTTGGTTCTCATGGAAGGAGTCAAGACTATACTCCATTTGGCATTTGGTTACATTTGTACACTCTGCATGACAAATTGATAAATAAACATGATTTAACTGTATAGTGTACTCCCGTCGCCATTTTGTCATTTCTGGTTGAGAGTGTGGACTCTATGTATGCAGGGTTTAAGGGGTTAAATTGTGATATTATATATCACAATAATTACCGGTATGTCAAACATATCAGACAGTCTACACTAGAAATGCATGTATGTAATTCAGTCTGCCCAGAAGCAGGGATAAAACATATCCCCATCGGCCATAAAATCATATCCCCACGACCACCCTCCCCCCAACAAATCAAACCCTGCTTGTACAGTTATTTACATTTGTTAGACAGTTGCTAATGTTTGGTAAACAGTTAGAATGCTTACCTTCAAAGTCTACACTGCCATCACCATCGTTATCTGCTTCTTTTACTATGGCTTCAATCTCTTGGTGGTTAACTTGTTTTCCCAGCAGCTTAGTCATGGCTGACCGCAGCTCTTCTGTTGTGATTGATCCGTCTCCATCTACATCAAACTAACCAGGGGGAACAGTTTAATATCAAACACAATTGTTTGATTATTATCTCCACTGAACGGCCGAGGGTGGGACATTATGTTTTTGCCCCTGTCCATCCATCCGTGTGTGTGTGTGTGTGTGTGTGTGTGTGTGTGTGTGTGTGTGTGTGTGTGTGTGTGTGTGTGTGTGTGTGTGTGTGTGTGTGTGTGTGTGTGTGTGTGTGTGTGTGTGTGTGTGTGTGTGTGTGTGTGTGTGTGTGTGTGTGTGTGTGTGTACTTCCAGTAGACCAAGGAAGAACCTCTACCTCAGATTTTTCAAATCGGCCTCATGGTGATGCTATAACAGGCCGCTTCATGTTTTAACCATAGGCTGTACGTACAATCGAAACACCTGTTCCCAGTATTCCTTGGATCATCACTCCACAGATTGTTTTAACCTGTTCCCAGTATTCCTTGGATCATCACAGAACGCCACAGATTGTTAAACCTGTTCCCAGTATTCCTTGGATCATCACAGAACGCCACAGATTGTTTTTCACCCTTTAGCATTTTCTTAAAAACTCACTTTTTGCTACTACTCCCTATAGATTTTGTCCAAAACTCACACACATCTGTAAATATTATTTCTGGAGTCATCATGTGATCAAGATTTATCAGTCAGATTCTTCATATTCATTCAGATTGGCTACGATTTGCTTCCAAAACATGCCGGAGGGAGCCTTTTAAGCAAGAAATCTGCCCCAAATTCGAATCACACATTGAGGGGCTTCTAAATAACGCAACCATGTTTTGTAATGAGCTGTCCAGCTGTGGAAAATGTCATTTGACAATGACCGTCCAACAGTTTTGCTACAAATGGAGTAGCAAATGGACCTGTAACTCTCATAGTTACAAATGGATAAATTCACATACAAATATACTGTATGTGAATATCCTACTATAAAAGGTTTGTATTTATTAATGACGGATATTTCTCTCTCACCTCTTTGAATGCATCTTTCAGCTCTTTCATGCCAATCATTCCTGCAGTTTCTGCCAGGAGTTTGGGGGTCATCAGCTCCGCGAAGTCCTCAAAGTCGACCATGCCACCAACTGGAGAGAAGATGAGACCGTCAGGAACGACACATTGCATGGAAACAGCCATATATCATGATCGGTCAGTGTCTACTCGTTAAGACAAATTTACTGTCCGCAATACGACATCTGATTTCAAAATCAGTTATTCTGGGCAAATGACACTGTCTGCCGAACAATGGCGTATACATTACCACTTACGGTTCATGTTGATGTTTTGGCTCAATTCAATTAACTCCATCTCTGTGGGCATGTATCCCATGGTCCTCATCAGGTTACCAAGGTCCTTACAGGAGATCAACCCATCTTTGTCCTTGTCGAACTCATTGAACGCATCCCTTAGTTCTGCAGTTACAACAAAGAAAAAGGTTGCATAGCATCTTCTAGCAAATTAACATAGCAATATTCATTAACCACTTAAAGTTTAAGTGGTTCATTAATATTAACACATTAATTAACCACGTAGACCCCTGGGACATTCTGGTATAAGATTTAAGTGTTATATCCTATATACCCAAATACCAAGGAGTCTATAGCAGGCTTTTTTCTCTTCTACACTAAATCTCTTCACAGAAAATTGCAGATACGAGCTCACAACGAGTTGCATTGTAGATCAACTACTTCCCGCTGAATTTGGTTCACGTGGTTATTGGTGAGAGAACGTTTCCTTAAATGGAATGTCAATTGAAATTAATGTCGTTTCGGATGAAACTATACATTTTAATTGAAGCTTGAAATCTAACTGAGAATTGATGTAAAGCAATTGATCACGATTAATGGGCAAATAATATAATAGGTCATATATTAACACAATGTAAAGATGGAAGGTTTGAGGGGTGCTAGCTTTCTGTGTGTGTGTAAACAGAAACATTGAAGACAAAAGTGAGGTGAAGACGCAAATTGTGATTGGCCCGGAATCGCATTTGTGATGATTTGATTGGCTGAGCATGGAATGTGATGTATATGATGTATGATGATAGTTCCCCACTTGCCCTCACCTCACATGGGTGTGATTTTTTAACAATGACTATACACAAGAGGAAACAATGAGAATAGTTGTTTTATTTACCCTCAATCTCTTCTTCAGCCAATTCTCTCTGCTGCAAACAAGAAAAAACATTTGGCCAATTTACATTTAGTTAAAAGCAAATAGCTGTTGGTAAGAAAAAGTACAGTAGTTATAGTTAATTCAAAATCTTCCATGCGAGATAGCTACGCATCTAGCATACACCACACTGCACATAGTGTACTTTTGTACACTTTTCATTTCATTTAAAATGAAATGCCATTGTTGTGAAGAGATTAGCACCTTCTTCTTGCATCCGGGGCAGATTACACCCATGTTTTGTATGGAGCTGTTCAACTGTGGAGAACCTGAAAAGCACGCCCAACAATACTGACTAGCTGATGTATTTGTTTTATTTCATTTATTGTTTGGAAGATGCATGTTGTTCTGTGACACGCGTGCAGTTACCTTAACTTAAAAACGTTCGTAGCAGATTGCCCAGGATGCTCCTTTGTCATTATCTCTTCAACTGAATGATAAAATGATAAGCTTTACCTCTGGCTTTTGTCCTGTTGTTATGCAGCTGTTACAAATACAAGTACTTTACAAGTTCCCTCACATACAAAAAACAATTATTTGTATTATTATTTATACTTACAACATTCTTTCCTCCTCGCAGGAAAATGCATGCTGCTCCGTGGCTCATACCTGTACAAGGTAATAATAAACAAGTGTAAGTTATGAATAAAAAGCTACAATTAATTAGGCACTCTTTAAAATGACAAAATAGGTGACTTTGACCTTGCACTATGTTTTAAAGGTGAAGTAAGTGATTAAGTGCTAAATAACAATATTATGATAGTAATCGTTGCTGTAGAGTGTTTATTATTATTATTTTTACTATACACTATGGGTACTCTCTCCAGGCTGGCTGAAATTGGCAACCCATCTGGAATTGTATTTATTTATTTATAAGCTGGAGTTCTAATAGTAACCATTGTTATAGAGTCTATACCAATGGTTACTATTAGAACTTTAACTTTAACTTTTTAACAAAAAGAAAAAATGCATTTTGTTTTAACCAAAAATATACCTTTAACACACAGTGCTTCTGATAATTTTAATGATACTTGATTTTGACTGAACCTGAATCTGTCATGACATGATATCACATTACATACACATGACAATGAATGAATTATACATTTTTACCAACGTTTCAAGACACAATTCATAGAAATAAAAGTATTCCACTCACCGTCCTCTCTGTTCATATATTGCAGCTGCTAAAGGCTTAAAGTCTTATCTTAATTTATTTCCCAGCAGTGTAGTGTAAAAGTAGAGGATGACGTCCTGCGGCCGGTGGTTTTGTCCGTGGAGCGAGGTAGTCCTCTTCTTGCTCCGTATCAGTTGAGCGCCTCCTCTACACTACAGGACAGCCCTGCCTGTGCGTGTGTAGCGAGCCAGCCTGGCCGACCTGTTGGCATGCACTGATGCTGAATGAATGGAGCGAGGTGTGTGGTGGCTGTGTGTGGAGTTGTACTGTATGCTGCTGGAGGGAGGAGTTATCCCTGGGCAGTGGTGTAAAGTAATTACCGTAAGTACATTTACTTAAGTTCTGTACTTAAGTACAATGTCGAGTTAAGTACTTTACTTGAGTATTTCCAATTTCCAGTTTTACTTCTACTCCACTACATCTCAGGGGCAAATATTGTACTTTTACTTTACTACTTCATACCATTTCAGCCCTATTAGGCCTATACATTTTGGCCATTTGAAAATAGCCGATCTACAAGCTCACAATGCGTCACATCGCGACACATTGTGAGCTTGTAGATCTGCTATTTTCAAAAGATTTTTATACATTTGAAAACTTGAAATATGGGACATTCTGCAAGATGAGTACTTTGGTACTTCAAGTACATTTTGATGCCAATACTTTTGTACTTTTACTCAAGTACATTCCCGGACTTTTACTTGTAACGAAGTAGTTCTACATTGCAGTATTGATACTTTTACTTGTGTACAAAATGTGATTACCTTTTCCACATCAGGAGTAAATCCCTGGGACAGGAGGTGAGGACGCAGGTCATGCATGATTTAAAGGGAGAGGGCCTGGGGTTCTTTTGAAGGTACACGCGATACCCCTGCTAGGAAAATTAACGGAATACTTACAGATCTCAACTTACAGTTTGGAGGGTAGAATTGCTTGTTTGCTTTGTTTTTGTATTCTTTTTCAGTTCTGTGGTTTTCAGGTCAGATCTGCACAATTACCCTTACCCAACCTAACCCCTTTTTATGACAGTGAAAGCTTGACTTTAAATGTTTCCTTCTTTATATACAATATATATAGGAGAGGCGAGATCGAATCAACGACCAACATGGTCGGTCAATTTGATCTCGCTCACAAAAAAGGCATTATATTTGAGCTTGTTTTGTGTTCCAATTTTCAGGTCATTTTGATAAGCCTCTTTTTTAAGCTGATCTGCACACCTTTGCTCTGTTCTGTATTAAAATAGCTAAAACTTTAATCACATGCTATGCAATGCACTTTAATTTTAAGCCAAAACTAAGAAAACTGTTAGTTGTCTATTCAGCATACAGATGTAAATGATGATTTGAACATGGTGGACCCTATTGGAAACAAGTGTAATGCTTTGCAGCCCTGATGAAGACCGTATAGGTCGAAACATGTCGGTTCAATAAAATATTTCCTCCTTTTGACATCAAGTGTGCCCGGATCTCCTCTTTTCTCTATATCGTGTTGTTATCCCGATGGATCCCAGGAGCACCTTTTTACCATTTTTATACATTTTTTATACCTACACACCTCCTGAGCACCTGGTTGCCTCCTTGCCTCTGCCAAGTGTAATGCTTAATTGGGTCGTCCACTCACAGTTAACAGTCTTTGTATTGAGTTTGTACTTGAAATGTACTGTAATTCTGCAAACTGTTAATACATTTTTCAATCAATCAATCAATCAATGGAATATGTTGCTCCAACAGTCACGCATCACAGTCAGTGTAAACAATAATAAAGAAAGGATTAGAAGGACATCTTCCAACCATTTTGTTTGAATCATAAATTTGACATTGAACGTCTTTATTAGAAGCCCATTTGGATTATCTACCCATTTCTTTCATTCAAATGACAATTAAAAAGAATTAGATGTAGGCAGACTGTGACCAATTACAGTTAACGTGTAATAATCTATGGGGTATTGATGACATTTGCTGGCTTAATTCTTCTCTAAAATATGCCAATGTCATCCGGGATTATGGTTCATGCGGTCAGTCTTTCCTTCTTAAAACCATGGTATAATAACTATAGGTTTTGTGTTAACTGGCTAAGCTAAAGTACATCAAGCCAAGGTTTGGATAGAATATTTCCGTCCCGTTTGACCCTTTCACCTCTGCCAGTCTCCCTGTTATGTAAATTGACCAGAAATCTGTTTGCATAAGTAGTATAATCCTCTAGGGGCTTTGCTCCAACATCAGGAATTTATACCAATTTTCATTAAACATTTTTTTTTTCGTGATTCCACTGGGGGAAGCATTATGTAAGGTCCATGTCATAAAAGGATGTTGACTACAGGGCAAAAGCAATGTGTTAGATTGCTACAGATAAAGGTGATTGGGTGGGGACAATAATACAAAAAAGAGGGATAAAAGCAAAGTCTAGCTGTCCATTCCTCTATAGTTAAAAGCCATTTTTTTTTTAGCAATTTTATTAAATGTTTTTTAAAGAGTTTAAACACTGAGGTATAGCCTGTCTAATTTCCGGTGGAAGTTACTTCCACAAGTGTGGAGCCTTTATGGCAAATGCCCTATTTCCTTCAGTTACATGCCTTGTGCTGGGGACCAGGAGTAACAGCTTGTCTGCAGATCTAAGATTACAGGAAGGCTTGTTAGGGGTCAGAGGGTCAGAAATGTAAGCAGATGCAAGGCTGTTTAAGTGATTTAAAAACAAACAATAAGAAAGGACAGGGGAAATGTGGCAATTTTGTATGGTTCTTGATAGAAACCTATAGCTGCATTACATTGGACAAGTTGGAGGTGTTTAGCTTATTTTTGAAGGCAACTGGAAAATAAGGAAATGCAGCAGGTGATTAATGATGAAAGCATGCATGGATAAGAGTTTGTGCATCGGTTACACTACAGTGATCTGATTTTAGAATTTTGGGAGATGGCTGATTTTGTGATATTGGAAATCTTTTTTTTAATATATATATTTAGGTCTGAATTAAAATTGAGCCCCAGATTTCAGGCCTCATAGTTGCACTGTCTGCAACTCATTTGATCATAACAACTGCCCATGTCCTTATATGATTTTGGTACAGTGCTGCATCTCTAGTGCTTTTGAAAGTGTAATTTGTAGTGGAATGTAATTTGGATATTTGTCTAAAATTGTTAATATCAGCAACTGCTTCTGTTGAAGCAGTCCATGAGATATTTTAAGTCATTTGGCAGTGGCAATTTTTTGTCCTCATGCTTAAATGCCAATACTTTGGTTTTCTTGCCATTGAGTTTGAGGCCGATCTTCCTGCAGTCTATTTCTACTGCCAGTAGTTCTTTTCCTTTCTCTGCTGTATTCGACACGAGAACAATGTCATCTGCATATAGTCGAGGTTGGTATATAAACATTTGATTTATTACAGGCTACTGTATGTGTGATCGATAGACAGACAGTGGTTCAACTGATTTTTATGCTATATTAACTCATTCATCTGGCAACTGTGTGTGATCATCTCTCTAGTTCTAGCACACACACACTCACACACACACACACGCACACACACACACACACACGCACACGCACACACACCCACGTCTGCTTGCCCTCGCCTTTGCTCTTTTAATCCATTCAGTATAATCTCTGTCTGTAAAATAAACTACTAAAAGATAATCGACATAACCATTGATTGATTGATTGAAATATTTATTAACAGTTTGCAGAATTACCGTACATTTCAAGCACAAACTCAATACAAAGACTGTTAACTGTGAGTGGACGACCCAATTAAGCATTACACTTGTTTACAAGAGGGTCCACCATGTTCAATTCATCAAAACATTTAGAGACGTACAAATAGACACTTCTATATAGTCAAAGAACAGAACAGGAATTCATCATAGAGGTAAAAAGGGAAAAGAGACATATACAGTGAGGGGGAAAAAAAGGGGGGGGGGGTGGTGGGGGATTCAGATTTTTACGGGGGCCAGTTTCGAATTGCAGCCGTCCGTAGGTGCCCTTTGAGAGCGGTTTTGAAGGAGTCAAGGGATTTGCATGTCTTAATGACTGTTGGTAGGGCATTCCACATTTTGGTGGCATAGGAGCGAAAATAATTTAGTCCCTTGTTTGTGCCGAATCTGGGTTGTACATGGTTCGTTGCACTCCCTCTGGTGTTGTGGGTGTGGACTTCGTTAACATTAAGGTAGTATCTAGACAGGTACATGGGTATCTTGGTGGAGTATCGAATCTTGTGGACCAGGCCCATTGCAAGATGCTGTACTCTGTCGTCGACCCTAAGCCATTCCAGTCTGTCAAAGTGGGCAGGGGTGAGGTGGGTTCGGGGGGTGAGGCCAAGTAGGAGCCTGACCAGTTTGTTTTGGGAAGTCTGGAGCCTAGTTTTAAGGGCCTTTGAGGTGCTGTGGTACCAGGAGGTGCATGCATAGTCAAAGAAGCCTTGTACGAGGGCTCCTGTTAAGGTCTTCAAGGTGTTTTTGTTGACCAGTGAGGAGATCCTGGAATCCTGGAATCTTGTTCTTTGGTTGACTTTTTTGATTACGTTGGTGGCCATTTTATCACCGGAAAGATTAACCTCCAGGATGGAACCTAATTTCATCTTTACGTGTGATAACATTGTCACCCACTCTAACCAAGAAGCCATTTGCCTTGCTGAGATTACTATTAGATCCAAAGAGAATGGATTCAGTTTTTCCCAGGTGTAATGATAGTTTGTTATCAGCGAGCCAGGTGCAGATTCTACCGAGTTCAGAGCTGAGGGCATTTTCAACCTGCAGTTTGTTCCTGTCCGAGACCAGCAGTGCCGAGTCATCTGCGAACAGGAACAAGTTGCAGTCACAAGCTGAAGTCATGTCATTTACATATATTAGGAACAGTAGAGGCCCTAGTATGCATCCTTGTGGAACGCCACAGCTCACTGGGAGGGGGGGGACAGTGTTCCGTTCACTTCCACCATCTGTTCTCTCCCCTCCAGGTAGGATTGCATCCAGCTCACTGATGTGCTATCGAAACCAATTGCTTTTAGCTTGTTAACCAGTATGGAGTGGTTCATGGTGTCAAAAGCCTTTTGGAGGTCCAGCATGACCATGCCGCAGTATTTGCCAGCATCCACCTCTTGTTTGATGTGGTCGCTCAAATAGAGAAGGCATGTGTCAGTGGAGTGGGATGTTCTGAAGCCAGATTGGAACTCGTACATTAATTTATTAGTGGCAAGATACTTTTCAACCTGTTCATAGACTATTTTTTCCATCACTTTCGAGATGGAGCTTAGAATAGAAACCACAGACTAGATACTATAGTCTCAAAGTTACCTATAATGCCTTTAAAGGACAACTTTGTTTTTTTTTCCAACCAAGGTTCATGTTTTAGGTTGTTATTAGAGAAAGTAAATGATCAGTGTTCATTTTTTTTTAATTTGCTGCTTTCTTTAGTTACAGCGATTTTAGCAATTTTTGACGGGGCGGGGGCATTCGAACAAGTGGCTATATGTCTTTTTGCAAAGTTTTATGTCGATTTCTTTATTATTATTTACTATAGTCCTACTAGACCCCAGGAAATTACATCTGGCCACAAAATAATGAAAATATCACAGGATTCTACTGAATGTGAAAGGGGGAGGGGGGGTTGACATATTGAGCCTGCGTCATTCAAAATCCAAGTAGTGATAAAGTTACATTGAGTCATGCTTTAGTTGTAAAAAATAATTATCTTCGTACAATTTAACAGAGTATGGGAGCTTTCTTTTTTTGTAAACGTCATTCTTTTGGTCAGGCACAATCATAATGTAACCATTATTTTTTATGTTTGGTAGGATTAGGGTTAATGTTTGTTATTGATTTAAGGTTAGGTTTAGTTTGTTTTGCTTGTTTCTTTGTGTTGCCCCATATAGCCTTATTAGTTTCTTTAATTAAGAGCCAACACAGAGCAATATTTCCGACCACAGTCACCACAGGCTCGTAGTAACCTTGCGTCAGTCAGTGTCACCAGACTGGTAGAAACCTGGCGTCAGTCAGTGTCACCAGACTGGTAGTAACCTGGCGTCAGTCAGTGTCACCAGACTGGTAGTAACCTGGCGTCAGTCAGTGTCACCAGACTCGTAGTAACCTGGCGTCAGTCAGTGTCACCAGACTCGTAGTAACCTGGTGTCAGTCAGTGTCACCAGACTCGTGGTAACCTGGCGTCAGTCAGTGTCACCAGACTCGTAGTAACCTGGCGTCAGTCAGTGTCACCAGACTCGTAGTAACCTGGCGTCAGTCAGTGTCACCAGACTCGTAGTAACCTCGCTTCAGTCAGTGTCACCAGACTTTCCACCTCGGAGGACAGTCTGTAACCACGGAGCAAAGACCGGCATTGTCGGTAGGCCAATCAGAAGCATGCGGGGGTGGGTCTTTACGCAAACCTAATCTGGGTTTTGAATGACGTGCCTTGCATCTATGACACAGTACGGCAGCCCCTAGTAGTCAGTTGTTCGTTCAGACACACAGAAAACTATTGTGGCCAGATGTCATTTATTGGGGTCTAGTAGGACTAAAGTAAATAATAATAAAGAAATCGCCATAAAATCGTTATAACGAAAGAAAGCAGCAAATGATCTTTTACTTTCTCAAATAACCTAAAAAAATAAAAAGTTGTCCTTAAATAATGTACCACCAAATTCCTTGGTTTCCACAGATAAGGTTACTCTGTTGCTTGAAAAACAATGGCCTTTCTTTCCCTGTCCAGTTAGTTCTCAGTGGTAAAGTCATATCCTGGGACAAACACTGATTAAAGTATGTTTCTTCTCTTTAAGAAGTATAAAGAAGTATCCTTCATAATGTGATGGAGGGATGAAACAAGCCTGTCTAACAGTCCACGCTGCTACATGGATTTGGGAGTGTAACCATTGACCCAAATGGACCAGACCTTTGATGCTATATTAACACTCATTTGGCTGGGGACGCCCTGGGACCCACAAAAGACCCCTGGGGGTCCCCGGAACCCACTGTAAGAACCACTGCTGTAAACCATCAACCACAATCTGAACTCAGGAGGTAGAGTGCCCCAGTTTGCTCCTCTTCGCTTTGTGTCAAAGTGTCCTTGAGCAAGACACAGAACCCCTACTGCTCCTGATGCATAGATTGCCTGGTTGAATATGGGTGAATGTAATGCACATAAAGACTTCTATAACTATTTGCACACATGTGAAATGGGGCCACATCCGTTAATCTTTCTTTCATAGCTCCCTTATCCACTCCACGCCTCCACTCCCACATTCATTTATATTTTTTCTCCCTTCGGGCTGTCCTAATTAACATTCACATTCTCTTCCTCTAACCCTCAAATCATCCATTTTCCATATAAGGCAGTGGTGGTGGGAATTAACTAACTACATTTATTCAAATTTACGCTGATCCCTAATACTATTACTGGGGGTTCACGTTGGTCCCAGTGAGGTTTAGGCAAGTACATCCCATCATGATTTGTGTGTGTGTGTGTGTGTGTCCATTTACACACAATAAGTTAAATTAGTGTAGGGCCTATAGAGATTTTACTGTGTATGGATATGCCATTTTATGTTGATCCTTTTCATGGTATGCTGTCCCTCAGTGTTCTTGGCAGACTTTTAACAGAATGTAAAATTGGTAAAAAAAAAAAAAAAATGTTTCCAAATTGCAATGCTGATGCTGTTAATATATATTTGTAATACTTCATGAGGAATTATACAATGACAATAAACAAAGAACAATCCCGAACACTGCTCTTTCTCAGTGTTTGCATAAACTTGATGCTGCTGAGTAAATATTGGGTAGAAAGTATATTTCCTTTGCAAAGATTCTACAAAATATCAGCAGAACCCCTCTCTGTGATGATTACATAATAATTACACTTCCTGATCAAGCTGTGTGTTCAAGTTGCATGTTTGTGTCTGTGTGTGGGTTCAAGTTCAAGTTGCACGTCTGCGTGTGTGTCTGTGGTGGGTGCACACATATGTCCATATACTCAGTATATGGACATATGTGTGCACCCATGGATTGCACACAATTCTAGATATTTGCGAGGCCGTGCTCTCCAGCTTTGCAGCAGGGTCCTTCCTGTCTGTCACCAAAGGAAGAATCTCAGCATGAGTGGTACAGTCACTCTATCCAGTATATCCATCCTCACCAACGCCACTGGACACAACAACACTGCATGTCTTGATGACACATCGGTTTAGGTTGCCAAAGCACCCTCAAGTCCATGTGGGAATACAGTTTGATCACAATCACCTTCATGCATTCTCCACTCACACGGTCACACCATTACGTGACAAGGCCCTTAGGGAACAACAACCCTATAGGGAAAACCCTGGTAACTTCCTCCTCCATTGTGCCCAAGTCATTGAGCCCTCGGGCATGGCCTCCTTCTTGGACGCTGATATGACGTAATGAGGCACATTATGATGTCAATTTTCCCTTCATTGTCAATGGCGTTTACAAAACAAACATTGAACTAAAGACAGACATTAAACCTGTGTATAGGAGGGGCTGGTGTCCCTCAAAAACTAATGTATCTGTAAACTGCAGCGGTTATAGACTAGCTGGTAGTAAGATGACCTGAGACCATAGTCCATAAGGTGGTTCTCCATTGGTATGGTATCTGCACCTAATTCTATCAGCACATATGTGGAATACCAGGTGGAGGAGGAAAGAACCTCCGCACCTGATATCGCTCTCAACCTGGGACACTGCAGATGCAGAGCATTTAAGGTCAAGTAGCCACGGGACAGACCTCCATGAGGTGAGGTGACCACCGCTCCGGTGGCACCGAAAATCCAGACTATGAATGAGCCTTAAACCGGTTCTAGGGTGGTGCCTGGTGTGCCAATCATAATGGACATCTGACACCTGACATTAAGGTCTGGGTCAGTCTCTGGAAGTGGGAGCCCACCTTTAACAATGTACTTTCCTGAAGAGGGGGTTCAGGAATCTGGACCACCCTATTTAACTCTATGGGGGACCACCACCACATCATAGAGTTATACACACCACCTACACAGTGGTGGTCTCTGTTCTGGAATCTGGAGAGCGTCGAAGAAGAAAGCACTTCCGATTTCCTTTCGGCTGGCTCGCGCCCCGCTCCGCCATGATGAAGTCCTCCTGAACAAAAAAAAAGAAGAAAAAAAAAAGAAGAGAAAAAAAAGGAAGATAGAGACGAGGTTGAAAATGGACAACCCACCGGAGTGACAGATGAAACGCAACGACAACGCCACTGTAATGACAGCGCACAGTGGAACACGGGGCGGACGAGTGGAAATACATGGTCCGGTTTTCCATTGAAAAGCATCTCTCCGGGTCCCCGGCAGCCAGCCAGGGCTCGCCGCTGATGCGCTAGCATTGTTGCAGCTAACCCGAGCTAATAACTCGCCACTGGGTTGCGCTGGGAAGACGGCTAGCCGCGTTAGCCACACAGATACATCAGTCAGTCAGGCAGTCGGCTGGCTGGCTAGCAAGCTAGCTGGCCGTGCGTGTGTGCGGTTTAATTGACTGACATAATATCACCGATGCTAACGTCGTGCTAACGCGCTAGCCAAAGCCCAGTCAGTGCATTGTGTGAACGACAGAATGATGGAGAGGACTTTGAGTAAAACCGATGACAGCCAGAATGGTGTGGCCCGAGCGTGTTGAATAGGCACCGGCGGCCGGAGAGGAAAGGAGACGGAAGAGAGACTGATATTTTACACCCAGGCCAGTGTAGCTAGCTCACCAGCTAGCTACAGTGGATCCCAAAAGTCACGGTAAGACAGACATCATGAGTGAACAGTCAGAACGCCACAAATCATGACATCTGATTCCAATGGGGTTTGGTCAACGTTTGCCTGCTAATAATGGGATCCATCTGTTAACGTGGACGCCGGCCGTCTCGCTTGTTGTTGATTTTTTTTTGCATTATTATTTTGTATATTATGGGCTTGTTGGCCTGCATTTTGAACGGGTGACTGCCTGTCCCAGCCAAGCCTTATAGTTGTTGCCTTGTGTATAGAATACATGTCTGCATTTCTTTGACATAACCTAATTGAGCAGCCATGTGCAAACCCGTCTAGCTTGCTTGTTGAGGTGTATATTGTACACAGTGCACACACTACTTAGGATGTCCATGGTCAGAAAATAACTAACCACTAACGCAGTTGGACACCTTGTTAGCCATTAATTAGGATATATGAGCGTGCATAATATAGTTCCTGTGCACCAGTCTCGTTGGATTACATTACTGTCTGGACTCTGGATAGAGCCTTTTGGACGAGTCCTCGTGCATGTGAGTGACAATCTGGGAATGTGCACATCACCAGACAGTGAGTGTTGCCTTCTGCATTTGAGCAGCTTCTCTTACTAAAAGGGAAGTGCATACTTCCTCACTGAAATTGCACAATGTCCCGAGCAAGGTAGCTGCAAAATGTCAAATTCAGTCAATCAGTTCAAGTGGATTTGGGGATCTTGCCAAAAAAGTGAGCAGCAATGTGTTTTATGGTACAAATGTTCTGTGATGTGATCAGCAATGTGTTTTATGATACAAATGTTCTGTAATTTGACTAAGAGATAAGTAATATGTAGGTTCTAATCGACAAGTTACTTGTCAAGTAGAACCAACAGTTTACTTATCTCTCTCATAGTCAAATTACGGGACCATCAAGTATACTTTGTCATCATCATAATTTGAATTCGGAACAGTGGTTATGGAACAATGTTGTCTCGCAGGGAAGGAGGCCTTGTTAGTAGTTGTTAACCTTTTTTGTCACCTGCTAAAATGGTTGCTGCATTTTAGAATTGGTCAGCCACTATTGGCCATTATTTTATATGGTAAATGGTGCATATTTATAGCGCCTGGCTTTATCCAAGGTGCTTTTGTTTACATAGATTGTGCATTACATTCACCCATTCACACACACATTCATACACCGATGGCAGCGGAAACCATGCAAGGCACATCACACCAGCACATCAGGAGCAATTAGGGGTTCAGTCAGTGTCTTGCTCAAGGGCACTTCGACACTAAAGGCTCATTCATAGTCTGGATTTTCGGTGGTGGGGTGACCACCGGAGCTGAAATAACGTTGAGCGGTGGTGAGTAAAAACAGAGAAGGGCTGGGCCTGGGGCGGTGGATTGCTCTTCACCGCGGCTCGTGATGTCATGTTGTAGTTCGGTGGTCACCTCACCACCGAAAATCCAGACTATGAATGAGCCTTAACTCTATCTGCCACATTACTTTTTAGAGTGGAAAAGTCAACTTCCATGCAGTGTTTGGTTATCTATAAGAGTGGCTGCAATTGGTTGATTAGGCTCCCAGTACAGCAGATGCACCATCCTACTGCACCATCACAGTGCAAGTGGCAGGACTGACCAGTTCTCCCTGCGTCAATCCATGTGGGCTATTTTGAAATACAGGATTTGCATCTCTTCCAGTATACTCCCAGTTGTTTATAGCATGGTTCTGCAAGAGGCTAGCCGTCTGAGAGGGTCTGTCTTAGCCTAAGATTTAAACTCTCGTAGATGTATTTATCAATTCTGAATTTCTGACATTTTCAATCTACGAGAGTCTAAGGGCTCTCGCCCCATGGTGGTGAGCGTGGCACCCCGTGCCTCAGAATAGCTCGGAACATGTACAAATGCTAAATCTAAGGTGCTTACCCTGCTGCCCCAACTGTTCGCTTTCTTTGCGCAAAGTGTTTGAAGACTCAGAGACAGAACAGATTAAAACACGGACCTCCGGGTTTCAAATGCTTACAAAGAAAGCAAACAGTTGGGGCAGCAGTGCAAGCACCTTAGATTTGTACATGTTCAGAGCTATTCTGAGGCGCAGGGTGCCGTACTCACCACCATGGGGTGAGAGCCCTTAGAAGGCTTAGACTCTCGTAAAATGTCTGTCAGAATTAAATACATCTATGAGAGTCTAAATCTTAGGCTAGGTCTGTCTCACTCTCTCTCTTTTTCTATCTCTATCTCTATCTCTCTCTCTGTCTCTCTCTCTCTCTGTCTCTCTCTCTCTGTCTCTCTAAAACCGCTTGACCAATCAGTGCCAAACTTTGTACGCATGCTGCCAGTAGTCCACAGAACCACCTCCACAAAAACAGTTTCACACGGTTTATACATTTTTGAAATATTTAATAATGGAAGCCAATGCGGGCGGCTGTGATCGATCACACTGAAACCTTGCCAAAATGTTGGAGTCATGCATCATATAGATGACGCACGTCACATCAGAGATGACTGATGTCACAGGCTGGTCACACATTAACACCCACATTAGCCATGCCATTTCTATGTGGAGCCACTATTTCCTAGTTTGTCTACACATTATGAAGCATAGTACATGTTTTGTTTTTTAGCCACCCAAAGGAAATACAACTTCCCTCAGTCCCTGGCTGCATTTAATATTCTCAGTAATTTCTAATTACGGTCGGGCACCCCCCGAGCGTCAAAAATGCCCGATTATCGGCTAGTGTAAGGCAAGGCCACCTTTATTCTATTTGTGACATTTACCATCTAGAAGTCCTTTGATCAACCCTGATCAATGAGATGCCTTATATAGAGTATATTATTGTTCATAGTTGGATTAGTTGCCCACTGCTCATGATTTGCAGTCAAACCATTGGCGACCCTGCCCAGATGGGGGGAAATTATGGGCCTGCTGCATTTGCTGAGAGCACTGTAGATTTACCTTGTTTTGTTCTTTGGCGATCATACTGATGTGGACTGGTGCTTTTCAAAGACGTCTTTCTACTGGATATCCTTTCTTATACATTCTTAGATTATTATTATCTTTCTATGCATAATTGCATATGCTGCACAGCATCTGCACATAGACATGCTCCTGATATAGATGACTTGGTTAATACTAAGCTGTGTGTGCGTGACAGTGTGTGTGTGCAAGTTAGTACATGTGAGACAATGTAGTACCTGTCAGTGTTGTTTTTGGCAGCAAATTTCTATTCTAGTTTTAGTCAGTCTCTTGAATAGTTTTCATTTAGTTTTAGTCACATTTTAGTCACCCGGAATGTTTTAGTGTTAGTCTAGTTTCAGTCGACTAAATATCATAAGATTTTAGTCGACTAAATCTACAGATGATTTAGTCGACAAAAATGCATTTGGCGGGCCTTGATGCCGTCGTAATGGCTGTTTTTACACCTGCTGAAAATAGCCGATCTACAAGCTCACAGCGCGTTGCGCTGCGACGCGTTGTGAGCTTGTAGATCGGCTATTTTCAGCATGCAACCCATTGTAAAACGACATACTTGATCTCGTGTCCACTAGTCCCTTCCTAACATTTTAGTCTAGTTTTTATCTGTTGACGAAATTGTCAGTATATTTAGTCTTAGTTTTAGTCATCGTAGCTTAGTTTTCATTTAGTTTCCATTGAGTTTTCGTCAGTGAAAAAAAGGTAGTCGACGAACATTTTTCGTCTTAGTTTTAGTCGACAAAAACAACACTGGTACCTGTAGGCTATGTTACCAGCATGAATGTCTATAATCCTTCCAAATAGCAGCCTGTAACCCACTGTGTATCCCATTTCCCCCCTCAAACGGCCCCAGGCGCTGGCCATGCCGTCGAGTGCCGTGCGGGCTGGGAGCCTGAAGGACCCGGAGGTGGCGGAGCTTTTCTTCAGGGACGACCCAGAGAAGCTCTTCACAGACCTGCGAGAGATAGGCCATGGCAGCTTCGGAGCAGTGTACTTCGTAAGTCACACTTAACACGCTTTGTTCAGATTAGGATTCTTCACTATTATAAATTATTCTTTATTCTACATAAGTGAGATAAAAAAATTATGCGAAGCAAAATCTATCATGATTCTGGAATCCTTGATGTCTCGGCAATGATCACAGGATCTACTGAATGTGAAGGTAGCCTACTGGGGGAAGCCACACTATGTGTGTCATACGCTCAATAAGTCAGTTTTACATTCAATAGATCCTTTGATCTTTTGTTGCCACATGTAATTTCTTGGGGTCTAGTAGGACTATAGTAAATAATAAAAAAATAAATTGCTATAAAATTTGGTAAAAAAATACATATTTAGCCCCATGCTCGAATGCCCCGCCCCACTGTCAAAAACAGCTAAAATCCCTAAAACGAAAGAAAGCAGCAAATAAAATCAACACTCATCTTTTACTTTCTCTAATAACAACCTAAAACATGAACCTTGGTTGAAAAAAAAAAAGTTGTCCTTTAAGCTTTACATTCTTAAAACTAACAAATGAACATCATATTTTCAGTTAGTTAAGTTTAAGCAATTAGGTTTAGTATACAGAATTGTGTATTTCTGCTCCAGCAGAAATACTTTTGTTGATGATAAGTATATCTTAACATTCATTCATTATGTTAAATATAAAGAAAATAGTAGAACCTGCGCACTCCTATGCTTCACTGATAAATGTATTGACTTTTTTTTTTGCCTAGGCTCTTCGTCACGTCAAAGATGAAGAGCACAGGCTCGAAACATTGTCAATAAATATTTTTGGAGAAGATCTTCTCTTATGATCATTCCCTTATACAGCAGCCGACGAGTGATGTGGACATTCTTTCAGTAATTATGATAATAAATGTTAAATAGTTAATTTATAAGAGTATTGGTGCATGCCCGGCTGTTTCAGTACATGCTGTAACAGTCTGCAAAAGCTCTATTGAAGAGAGATTTTGTCAGACAATTTGTGCATGTTGCCCCAACATTAGTAGGCATTTATTGCAATTGTACTGTATTAGGAAAGGTGTGCTCAGATGTGCATGTGCTATTGAGTTCATGCAATATATCTACATTATTGTTAACAGTTTTATTACACCATATATGATTTGTAGATGATATATGGGCCTGTGGAGAGCCAGGGTGCTCATACACGTTCCTTCCTTATTGCCTGATGTTTGTTTTTTGCTTTTCCCCACATCATTTAATAACATTGTGAGAAATGTAATGACGATTCAATGCATATTGCTCAGCTTATACATTATAAGAATGTAATACTAGAACTGATGTTGAAATGCAGTTAGCTGTGACAGAACAGAACAAGTGATGGCATGTGTGCTTGTTTTCTTCAGCCGCACAAAGGTGTGACTTTTCTAGTATTGCAATAAATTGTGCAACACGGGATGTCACCTGACCAATCTTGAGTAATTGTTCACTGGGTGAAGCTTTCTTTCTGTGGTGGGTAAACAGTATGGCCATCATTGCCTGAAAACAAATGCCGTTCAGTAGTGAGGGCACTTGATTGAGACGTACAGAATGTGTTTAAAGCCGGCCAGCATCAAGTGGGGGATGGAAAAGCAAGGTACAGCAGTAGTATGCCTGAGGGATGCATTTGGTAGGAAAGAGTGATGCACATCATTTAGCCATAATAATGATAATAAGGACCCAGGTTCAATCAAAGAGCTAGTCAGCGTAGCATTAAAGGTGGCAAGGCAGTTGAAAAGATTAAAACAAAAGCGTGATGGTGATCGGCAAAGGACAAGTGGCTCATGGTGGATGAAAAGCCTTGTTCAGTGAAGGGTGAACAAGTAACGTTAGGGATGAGTGAAGAGAGTGGAAGGACAGAGGCTCAGCAAAAGAGGTCAGTTTATCTTGTAGTGAACCAGCGTTGCGGTGCGATGGGTCTCAGCTGGTGAAACACACAGCTCCCCCCTTTAAGGAGGCAGTGGCAAGGTGATACTTGTCAAATCTTAGAAAATGATGATGCGACTGTAGTGATCCATTATGAGGTTGACTGGTTGTTAAGTTCAAGGTAAAGCTTCCTTGTAAATGTTCATAAAATTGTGCAATTTTGTTTATTATTGCAAGTTAAATGTTTTGCTGGACAGACAGACGGATAAATAAATAAATGATTCATCGTGGATGAAAGGGTAATAATGGCACTGACAATGCTGTGGTCCCTTTTTTAGTCTTTTCAATTCCTGGTTTGCTGCCACAGCATCATCGCTCATGCAGTGTGTTCTCTCTCTATTATCTCTCTCTTTATCTTTTGTTCACAAGGTGGGGCAGCTTTATTGTTATGATGTTGGTATTTGTTCCAACAATATTTTGTGGATGTGATCATCTTGAAGATCAAATTATAAAAATATATTTTAACCCATTTGCTTCCACTTCAGGCCCATGACATCCGCACCAATGAGGTGGTGGCTATCAAGAAGATGTCCTATAGCGGCAAGCAGTCCAATGAGGTAGGAGCTGGCAGTGCTCAAATACACACTGTTTTTGAGCCAGATTTGGGCTCAGTTTCTCTGTCGCTTGTGGGCACTCATCAATATTCATGCCCCTCTCATGTTCCAGAAATGGCAGGATATCATCAAGGAAGTGAAGTTCCTCCAGAAACTGCGCCATCCCAACACTGTTGAGTACCGTGGCTGCTACCTGAGAGAGCACACAGCATGGGTGAGTGTGTGTGTGTGTGTGTGTGTGTACATTAAACGTACTGTATATGCACTCATGTTGAGTTCCCTAATATAGCTCAGTTTGTTAATGCAGTCTTTCTCTTTCTCCTAGTTGGTGATGGAGTACTGTTTGGGCTCAGCCTCTGATCTCCTGGAAGGTAAGTGAGAAAATCTCTTGCACATTGCTTGTGTATTTATTGCACATTGCTCTATTGCACGAAGATTTAGCATTAAAGTTCATGGAGGCTGTAGTTGTGTTTTTTCATCATGAAAAAACACCCATCATGCGCCTGCACAGGAGTAGAGCTGCATGTGTACAACATACACCCCTCTCCGGTACTTAACAGTAACACATAGACTAAAGGTGGCCTTACACTAGCCGATTTATTTTAATCTGAAATCTGATAGCACCACACACTACAGGATAATCGGAGCGGGGCAGAGCAAATATCAAACATTCTTGATGTTGATCGGGCCGATCCCGATCGCGCTTTGAGCGCGGCCCCGAGCAGATCGATTGAGTCGGGCACCCCCCGAGCGTCAAACAATGCCCGATTATCGGCTAGTGTAAGGCCACCTTTAATTTCTTCTGGGGGGAACCCTGAATTACAGATTAATTACTAATTAATCTGTGACTGTCTTCTTCTAAGTAATTAATGGAAGACTCCGTGACACGGAAGACTCTTTGTGCGAAAGTGGAAATCCTACCGCTTGAACTTTTCGTTTGTCCCAGCCTCCATTCCAGGGGTGGAAGGCTCTAACAGAGACGACTGTTTGTTCAGGCGTCTGTATGGTGCAATCACAGTCCCCTCTGGTTAGCAAACAACTAGTCACACAGATTCATGGTAGCCTGTAGATGTGTTATTTTTGGCATGCAAACAATGTTTTACTATGGAGTATAAATGTGTGTTTACTTAAACATGCAACATTTAGTTGCTTTGATATTGACATACTATGTGGCTATTGACATTTTGAAGGATTCTGGCTTTACAGGGAGTCTTTGTTCAAGCAAACTTATGAAACCACAGTTACATGGAGACTGAAAGTACATAAGCATAACTATTGTAGGTCATTCATTGTTTCATTCATTTATTTTGGCCTAACATGAGCATGTAAAGTTTGAATAGAAGAAGCCCTAGTATTGACTTACTGTAGGTTTGGGACTCCACATGTCATGTTATTTAGCTCGGATGCATAGTTTCCAATGGAGACAAAGCATTCCCTGTCTCTTCAAGATGAGATTTGAACCAAATTAGGACCGTGCCAGGAAGTCTAAGACAGTTTTTCAGCCTGTCTAGATGGCAGTATTATATGGCCTACCGTGTCAATCGTACCACTAAGATCTAGTAACGCTATTCTTATTGAGTCCATTTTCGAGCATTTTCTATTATTTTGTGGAAGAATGGGAGATAATACATTCTGAACAGAACCAGTATATTTTACTAGGGCCTTCAACTACAGTACTTTTATAACAAACGGAAGGCAATTGACCTTTTTACCAATAAAATAATATTAAAGGAACTGTTAACTGGTTAATACTGTATGTGTACAGACAGTGACTTTAAACACGTAATGTTGTTTACTCTGTTGGCAGGTATCAATACACTTTTAGACATGTTTGTGCCAGCGTGGGCGATTATCTTGATCGCCTCTTGTCTTGATTGTTTAAACATGGCGTCATGGGCCGCTATGCTCGATAAAAGGCTTGATAAGGCCAAAGCTTATTGATAACGGGTACTCAATAAGCTTGTTTTCGGAATTTGTTGGGTATCGGTTATCGAGCTCCATCCCTAGTCTTTATAGGTGTCAAAGTGAGTTTGGAGTTGTATTTCTCATAATTTGCAGCACAGAGTTCAGGCAGGGATACTTAAGGCCCATTTCTTTGTCTCTACCCTCATGCAGTCCACAAGAAACCCCTCCAGGAAGTGGAAATAGCTGCCATCGTCCATGGTGCATTGCAGGGTTTGGTGTATCTACACTCTCACAACATGATTCACAGGTAAGTCCTTCTCTACCTAGTACCTACTGCACCTTCATCCCCCTACACATACATTCAGACTAGGGCTGCTGCTATTGCATATTTTCTTAACGATTATCCTATCGATGAACGTTTTGATCAATAGAATAATCGAGATGCTTTTTTTAAAGTAAAAAAATCACACCCGTATGAAGTGAGGGGCACTGATATATTAAAGTCTAACTCATGTTGATTAGGTGATGTAATGGTGATGTAAAACAGACGGTGCAAACAAACATTAAACATACCAAAGAATCAATTACCCATTTTCAGCATACCTTTACAGTCACACAATTGTGTTAGGGAAAATGGCAGATCTACAAGCTCACTGATAAAGCTTATGCAATGGTGTTGGTGATTTCATGCTGTGCAGTAACCCACTTTTATTGCATCTCACCTTGCTCTCCTGCCTTTGTCTCCTCTCTCCACCCACTTTACTGTTCACCCATCTCTCCATCTCTCTTTATTCATCTTCCTGTCTTCCTCCATCTTTTAATTTTCTACGTCCATCTAACTCTCTCACTCAACATTCCTTTTTACACTTTCTCCCTCTCAGGGATGTGAAAGCTGGGAACATCTTGCTGACTGAGCCAGGCCAGGTGAAACTGGGGGACTTTGGCTCCGCTTCCATCGTTGCCCCTGCCAACTCCTTTGTGGGCACGCCATACTGGTGAGATCTTAGAAGTCACAGCGCAGCATATTCTTTGAATAATCAAAGACGTTTTAGCCAGAACAGTAGAATTTTCAAATTGGATTTTGGTCAGTCATGCACATCCCATTTTAGAGTCTTACAGGTAGAACACTGGGAGTTGGTTAAGGTCTGACAATAGAACTTACCAACGACTATTAGACGATGGACATTCAGTTGACAGTAGCAGTGTCTAGTATTGACCATCATTGCTGGCCTTTTATAAACTTTACTTTATGGTTTTTGATTGACGTCGAAACAGTCTATTCCTCATGTTTTGTGGAAAGATGTAGTGTGCTAACTCAACATTTCAATTAGTAACTAATCGCTGTTGGGCGAAAAGCTTATATGTCCACAAACGGTTACTTTTGAGGAAATGGAAAAAAGAACCTGTGTTCCATTGTTGCAGTTACATTATTTTTTATTATGTCATCAGTTAAATATTTATAAAAACCCACAGACAGACTTTGAATCAGGTGTCACGCAAAGCAAAAAAATAGCAAACAATAGGCAATTTTTCAAGCTCAAAACGCATTGCTATGCGACACTATATGAGCCACGTATAAAATAGGCCTATGAAAAAACAAAAATTAAATATAGAGATCCAGTGGTTTCTGCCAGACAGCGACAAAATACAGGTTGGAGTGAGGTAGCAGAAGCTGTCCGTTCCTTTGATCCTCCCTGTGGGTCAAAATAAGGGAATGACGGGTTACTGAATGTGTGTATGCTGTCACTCCATGCAGGATGGCTCCCGAAGTGATCCTGGCGATGGATGAGGGCCAGTACGACGGGAAGGTGGATGTTTGGTCACTTGGCATTACCGCAATCGAGCTGGGTAAGACTTGGCTCTAGAACGGACCCTAAAGTAAATTTTCTCAGCCTCTTACTGTGCTCGTGTGCTCGGTAAGGCTGTCCCAGAGTCTTCGGAGGTTCGGACAATCGCTCGTTACGTTGGCACTCAAATCTTAATTAATATTTGTGTGTCAAATAGGCAACAAGCACGTGGCATTCTGCGTGGCACAACAAATCTGGGTGCTCATTTGACAAATGTAAATAAGAGCCGGAGGTGCCCAGTGCTAAAAGTATCTCCTTGGCTCGTGCTGCGTGCATATTAACTAATTTAGATCGTAGGACATGTGGAAACGTCATAGCTAATCCAACCGATGGATTGTGAGGACGTGTACACACGTCCTAGCGCATTTTCATTGATATCAAACAGGGGGTTTGGCCTCTCCTTCTGCACCATACTCCTTGCTGTTTGTGCATGCGCGTTGCAGCGGCCATATCTGCGCGGCACCCCGAGCTGTTATTTTGAAAGAAATCCCGGCGCTGATTGTGTTTTAATAAATGCGCCTCAAATAAATATGTAATAAGAGCAAATGATATAGGCTGATAATAATTTCAATTATCAAATTGACGCGTTGTGATGTGAAACTAAACTTCATCCTTTTTTTACCGATAGACTATGCCCCCCAAAGGATATATAATTAATTGCACCTTGGTTAAAAGCACTCGGAAGAACCTTCGGTGCTCGAAGATTATTCATTTTTATTTCATTAAAACGATAGTTTGGACGTCCGCTCGAAAATCCCTGCCGAAGCTGGAATCCTAAAAACAGGGTACAGCCTTAGTGCTCGGTGTGTGTTCTGTTGATGCTCCCTTTTTTACCCCTCTTCTGTTTTTACTCACTCTCTCTCTTGCTCTTTCTTTTACTCTGCCTTTCTGTAGCGGAGAGGAAACCACCTTTGTTCAACATGAATGCTATGAGTGCCTTATACCACATTGCCCAGAATGAAAGCCCTGTATTGCAGTCCAATCACTGGTCAGTAATCTGAATTCATTAATTTGTGAACATAACTGTGGTTTGTTGTAATCTAATCAAACATTTTTAAGGTGGGCAGAAATTCCCTGCAAAAAGTGCAGATATTAAAATGCTTTAAAATGTTGCCTATTGGTAGTTACCAATGTTCACATACAATGATGTGTCAAATCAGTGTTCATTTTTAAGAACAACATAATGGTCTAAAATGATTTTAAATAATGCATATATCATGTATTTCCTTCGTTTAATATACTATATCTTGCGCTTTCCAGGTCCGATTATTTCCGTAATTTTGTGGACTCCTGTCTGCAGAAGATTCACCAAGACAGACCTACCTCTGACGTGCTGCTGAAGGTCTCTTGAACCATACATTTTCTTTCTACCACACAAGAAAGCACAAAGCAAATTTATTCACAATCTCTAATATTTTCTTCAGAAATTATATTTAACATCTTACATGATAAATACTGAAACATATTTCTTGTGTCCAAAGTCTCACGAGGACTAAAGCTTTAAAAGGCATATTTTCCATGAGCCATTGGTTCTTGTAGATTTTCATGTCAAACATCCTTAACCCATTTAGGCCTGACATCGAAATTAAAAAAAGTTTTCTGTGTCAGTGGTTCTCAAACAGTTTCATGTCAAGGACCCCCAAAAATATATGTAATTGGTCGCCGACCCCCATCTGAAAATATGTTGTTCCAGGGACCCCCCCCCCCCCCCCCCCATGTTGTTCCAGGGACCCCCCCCCCCCCCCCAGAAGCAAAGATATGAGTTAAAACGTTCACTCTGAAAGAATACATATTCAAGGGCGTGACGTCAGGGCGTGACGTCAGGGCGTGACGTCAGGGCGTGACCTCCGGGCGTGACCTCCGGGCGTGACCTCCGGGCGTGACGCCCGGAGGTCAAAAGCAAAGATTTGAGTTAAAATTTTCACGATTTTTCAAAAATAGCAGACCTACAAGCTCGTAGCGCGCCACTCGGTGGCGCACTATGAGCTTGTAGATCTGCTATTTTTCAATAGCATAATTATAACATAATGTTTAAAACACCAAAAGGGGTTCCCGCCCAAAATGGGTTAACACCTAATAACCTTAAAAGTTTTATGTTGTCCACAATGCAACTTTTGTACAATTGGGTTGGCTGTATGTTGTCTCCCGGCTCTTCTATTAAGACATTTTGGATTGTGTCAAAGGTCCTGTATCACCTAGACGCAGGATATGACACAAAGTTTGACTTGACGGTCAAGATTTGATTTATTCCCTGAGCAAGCGGGCAGGCTCTGTTAGCTCAATGGTAAAAATGTCACAACCGGGTTAAAATCCGGGGTAATGGAGGAAAGTTACATATACTTTAGTGCAGTTTTAAAGTGGAAACAATCTCCCCAAAACCTCTCTGACCATCTCAACTACAACCCCACTTTCCACTACGCAGCACCATTTCCTATGCAGAGAGCGTCCCGTGACGGCGGTGATGGACCTGATCGCACGCACCAAGGATGCTGTCCGCGAGCTGGACAACCTGCAGTACCGCAAGATGAAGAAGATCCTCTTCCATGAGGCTCTCAACGGGCCTGCGCCTGAGGGAGGGGAGGAAGAGGAGGTGAGAGAGGGGGGAGGCTATTAGAAGGTGTGGTGTGACGTAGGGAAGGGAGGAGGGAGTGTTTGAGGAGGCATAAGGGACTGCGACAAGAATAAAAAAGAAAATGTGGCTATGTGACACATTGTGAGCTTGTAGATCGGCTATATTTGGTGTGCGGCACTCGCACACAACTTGGTACAAATCTAGCTTAATCTCACAAAAATAGCCCATGTATACGCTCGCAACTCGTCACATCAATCCAATTTAGATCTTGAACACCTATACGTTGTTATACCTTTCAAGCCGGCAACACCTCTGTTTGTAGTTGTTGCTATATATATATACAGTATATATAGCAACATAAAATTCTTAACCTTTTTTGAATACGTTTTTAAAAAATCAGAAAACGTAGGTCAGGATTTAGAAAATGGCCTCAGGTCTAAATGTATAATATCTGATATTCCTTTTTATTGTCTTCGCTTGCACACTGTCTTTGTAAAGCTGTTGGCTTAGCAAAAAATCTCAGTGCTTTGTTCCTACAGGGCCTCTGAGGATAGAATCAGACTCCAACCAAAATTTGAAGAAAAATCCCTACTAGTCTTTTTTGCCTTTAGAGAAAGTAGCATATATAGTTTATACAGTGAGGGACAGTGCTTGCATCCATCCTGTCTTTGTATTGTGTCTCTTGGTACATCGTGTGAACTCTGGTGTCCTTCCTCTACGTACAAAAGGCTTTGTTCCACTCAGAATCGGAATCAGAATTTGCTGTTGGCCGCTGCCTCAAAAAAGGAAATGAAGGAATTCAGGGAATGCCAGGCTTTGAATGCCTTTAATCATTAGTAGTAGAGAGAGTACACTCCTGGTTGAATGTTAGGATATTCATCATTACTCACTGACTTTTTGTAGAAAAGGTATTTTATAACTGTCTACTTAGGACGATGATGAAATGAAATAATTACTATATTTACCCAGGGTATCTGGGCTAAGCTCAAGAACTTGTTTCCAGCCAGGCCCTGCTCATAGAACATTTCATCGTAGTGGTTCAATGCCTTGTTCAAGGGCACTTCAGCGGTGGTAATTTTAACGTGTCGGACCGCTGATTCGAACTGGCGACCTTCCGGTATCAAGACCGCTCCGCAATCCGTTCGGCCACGTATGTGAGCACATTTACAGTACATGCTTATCCAAAAACATCCTATGAAATGCAAAGAGAAAACGGGCAGGGCACAAAAGTACAACTTAACAAAACAAATGGACTCACTAAAATCTCCCCTGCTTTATTTTGCTTCCCTCCCCCTCACCCCCCAAGGATGTGGAGCAATACATGCTGCGTACGGGCACTGTCAACAGTATGGAGAGCTCCCATTCGCTGCCTTCCATGTCGATCAGCGCGAGCTCACAGAGTAGCTCGGTCAACAGCCTGGCGGATGGCTCGGACGACAGCTGTGAGATGG
The DNA here is from genome assembly GCF_951216825.1 of Electrona antarctica. Classification (NCBI taxonomy): domain Eukaryota; kingdom Metazoa; phylum Chordata; class Actinopteri; order Myctophiformes; family Myctophidae; genus Electrona; species Electrona antarctica. The sequence continues at coordinate 14,945,540 of NC_136805.1, forward strand.
CCATGATGCAAGAGGGGGAGCACACTGTCACCTCCAACAGCTCTGTCCTGCACAAGCCCCTGGTCAGTCCAAACAATTCAATTCAAAGGGCTTTATTGGCATGAGAAAACATACGTTTACATTGCCAAAGCAAAAGTGGAACAATCCAATCAAAACAAAATGTGAAAATTGAAAGTCAGAATGTCCAATAAGTCCATTTCTATGTACCGAGGTCACTCGATGCAGATACTGCAGGAATAGAGCGTCGCAGTCCCGCCCCTACCATGGACCAGGAAATGAATCCCAATGCATTTTTCCCATAGACATTTCAAAAAGTATTTATTTAAAGACGGTTACGTGTTCGGCCCAATTTTTTTTTTGTTGTCATGATTTGTCACGACTCGAGTTGGCTTTGTCCGCGGCGTAAACGTCTTTAAATAAATACTTTCTGAAAGGTCTATGAGGAAAATGAACGGAGAATCATTTCCTCGTCCATGGTAGGGGGCGGGACTGCGACGCTCTATACACACAATGATTAGTAGTCTTTTGTGGTGGTTGCGTTCCATTTGATTCTTCTCCTATCACAGCAGCTCAAGAATCTTGCTGCTGTTTCCAAAGAGAGTATGGGGGGTACTGTATGTGTTTAAGATGTGAAGGAACTATGCCAACCTGATATGGTCTGCTCATATGTAGTTCCCTAACCACTCATTGGCACAGTTTGGCATAGACCTTCAGTTTGACACAGCCTGTTTTTAGAAGCACAGAAGTTAACCTCTTTAAGCCCTATACTTAATGTTTGAAATCTTATCAATAATAAAATGACATGCCCAAAATAGCCATGATGTAAGCTGTTCCAATGGATGCTCACCAGCAGCATGCACACTCCAAACAAAAACTTAGGTTAACTTATGCTTTGTCCCTGATTGTGTTGCTCACCAAAAATACAGATTTACAGGAGAAACACATTGTGTATTTTACTTCACATCAATCTACTATTTTTAGCCAGCATCAAAGTATACATTTATTAAATACACCAACGATAGAGTGCATAACTATAAGACTGATTAACATTATAAAATACAGGGAAAAGAGTGGGTGCTTTCTTTGACATGAAAGGGAGGTTGGAAGAGACCAGACCAGAATATAGGTATATCATACAACCCTCATGTCAGTCAAGTTAAACTTTAACTCATGACTTTGCAAGAACCTGACACCGTCTCTGTCTGCATTCCATTCTTGGTTCTCCCGTCATCCACAGAGCCATGACAACATCTATGACGACCCCTACCAGCCAGAGGTGGAGGTGGAGCCCTCACGCGCAGGGATTGGTGATGTTGGTGGTGGTGGAGGAGGAGGAGGAGGAGGAGGTGGAGGAGGGGAAAGGGAAAGAGAAAGAGGTGGGGGCAGGCGCCGGCGAGGCAGGGACCACTTTGCCACAATCAGGACGGCCTCGTTGGTCACCCGACAGATCCAGGAACACGAGCAGGGTTCGGCCCTGCGGGAGCAGATGTCCGGGTAAGAACCCATAACTTTTGAAAGGTTAGGGTTGTTTCTGCTTCACCAAGACGGGATACAAGGGGTCCAGAGAGGGGCTTTGGGGGGAAACGGCACAGGTCCACTAGGCTGGAATCAAACTCAGGACTTTGCTGTTATCCTGGTTGAGCCACTAGGGAGAGTGAGACCCCTTCCCGGCTAACTAGTCAAAAATGATACAAAAAGTATCCCTTCATGCAAAATTACTAACATAAGCTATACCATACATGAAAATAGCAAAATTAAGAATGTTGGCTTAAAAAAAAGTACATGCCAGAGTGGCTTGTTAGTCTCTGTAATTTGCCAGCCAAAGAGGAAATCTACATTCCATTGGCGGCTGGCTGGTGTTCATTTAGTTTCCTGCATAATAAATAGGAAACGTTTCTATGAAATTGTAATTGGCACCTCTCAGCGTTTTCACACTTCTTTGACAGGAAACCTTTGACCATCCATGTCCTCACAGGTACAAGCGCATGCGACGACAGCACCAGAAGCAGCTGATGGGTCTGGAGAACAAACTGAAGTCTGAGATGGACGAGCATCAGCTCAGGCTGGACAAGGAGCTGGAGAACCAGAGGAACAACTTCTCAGGGGAGGGAGACAAACTGTCCAAGAAACACCAGGCCATCCTGGAAAAAGAGGTATGTGATGTGGGGTAGGGCTGGGTGATATCACTTCACTTTGCCTCGATAATGATTAATAAAATAAAATAAAAGATCAGCCCTAGTTGTCTGAAGTATGTGCATGTATGATCAGCTATGTTTGCTATTTTTGTATACCACCATTGTACAACGAAGTAGAACACAGGCTTAAGTGGTTAATCAGCCTAATCGATTGAAATACATTTATTTTAATGTTTTTGTGCAGATTCTAAGTAATTTGATTCATCTACATGAGCAAGATTAAGTCTGTTATTGTTTTTAAATATCGGTTTTGACATATTTTCGGTTAATTGCCCAGCGGTAACGTGAGGTTTAACAAGGGACCGGCAGGTCAGTGCGGTCCGAGCTGGAAAAGAGGTGAGCAGAAGGGGCTTGACAGAGGGATGAACTAGGACTGAGCTCCACACACACACACACACACACACACACACACAACTCCTGTTAACTGATGATAATTAATTGTATGATTTTGCTCTCATTGCCCCTTTTTCCCGCTGTTTACACTGTACTGATCCCAGATAAGCGTAAACTTTGCCTGTGTCCAGACAAAAGCAGCCTTGGCTGAGGAAAAGAAATTCCAGCAACACATCCTGGCCCAGCAGAAGAAAGAGTTGACCAGCTTGCTGGAGTCCCAGAAACGACAGTATCGTCAACGCAAGGAGCAGCTGAAAGAGGTGCAGGTCTACAGCCTGTCGAGTGTCGACTGTCACCACTGTTTCTATCACATTGAATGCTTTTTAGAGATTGTTTCTTCCCTAATTTAAATGTGGTTCCAGCAGGGCATAAAACATCGTGTATTTATAAAAGAACAAAACATACAGTAATGTCCCTCGGCTCAATCTTTAACCGGAGTCCGCTGCGAGAAGAACTATATCCATTATGGTATGCATTCTCACTCGGTGAACCAACCTGCCCCCATTTCTTGCAGTTGGACTAGCTCTAAGCTAGGGGCGAAAGGCTTAATCGAATAAAGAAGTTTAATAATTTGAACATTTATAATGTGCTATTAACATCTTGCCCAGAAGGTGAATGATTGTCTTAGTTCCATGTCGTAAAATGAAAAGCTTTGTTTTTCACTCCAACCGTGTTCTCTTGAAACTTGTCCTCCAATCCAGGAGCTGAATGAGAACCAGTCGACGCCCAAGCGGGAGAAGCAGGAGTGGCTGGTACACCAGAAGGAGTGTCTCCAGCAGCTGCAGGCATGGATTGAAGTTCTCAGTCGCCACGACTGATTTCAGTCATTTGGATTCCATAGCATGCCACACACCGAAAATAGCAGAATCTACAAGCTCACACAACACGTGTGTAGAGCTTGTAGATTCTGCTATTTTCGCTTATTGGTTATATTAAGATTAAAAGAGTATTTGAAGTTTAGAAGCATCTTCCGTAAACATGGATAGTCATGAATGGCAAAGTTTTAAGCCTCAAGCTGTGATTTCGATTTCGAAGGTTTAGAAACATCATAAACGTCATTACATTTTCAGTCATGAGATTTTATGTTGCTTTATTCCGTGTGCAGGCGGAGGAGGAGGCCGGCCTCCTGCGGAGGCAGCGCCAGTACTATGAGCTGCAGTGTCGCCAGTACAAGAGGAAGATGCTGCTCGCCCGCCACAACCTGGAACAGGACCTGCTCCGAGAGGTACACTTACAGGCCTTTGGTGGAAATAGTGTTCCAAGGTTTTACTTTGAAGTAAAAGTATCAATGCTGCAATGAAGAAATACCCTGTTACAAGTCAAAGTCCAGTAATCAAGTAAAAGTACTGGCAATAGCCAAAGTTTAAATAGGGCTGAAGTGGTTAATGTATGTTTTGTAATAATAGTACAATATTTGTTTCTGAGATGTATCACGACGTGTTGTGAGCTTGTAGATTGGTTGTTTGATAGTCAAAGGATATAGAAGTTGTTAAGCTTTGATCCTAGAACTTTCGTTATAAGATCCCGTTCGTCAGGGCATAGTCTCAGAAACTACAGCGCACATGGGGAATTGCCACTGACCTAACATGTATAGTACCCAGGTGCTGACGATACACAATTATTGTCAGTACGTTTTTGTTCTTCACAACTCAACATAACATTATTTCTCTCTCCACTCCCTCTGCTGCCTTCATTCTCTTATCTTCTCTCCTCCTCCCACCCTCTTCCCTTCAACCAGGACCTGAACAAGAAGCAGACCCTGAAGGACCTGGAGTGTGCCATGCTGCTGCGGCACCACGAGTCCACCCAGGAGCTGGAGTTCCGGCAGCTAGGCCTCGTGCAGCGCACGCGGGCCGACCTGATCCGCACGCAGCACCAGACGGAGCTCACCAACCAGATGGAGTACAACAAGCGGCGCGAGCAGGAGCTGCGGCAGAAGCACGCCGTGGAGGTCCGCCAGCAGCCCAAGAGCCTCAAAGTGAGTGAGAGCGACGCCTCCTCCACCCAGCAGAGCCAGGGGGAGGACGCCGACGTGGTGCTGGGAGGTAGTACCCAGGCTGGGGTCGAGGGGTCAGGAGAGGTAGAGGAGGGTGAGAAGCAAGGGGACGAGACGGGAAAATCCAAAGCGGAGAGTGTGAAGGCGGTCAGGGAGGTGAGACGAGATGTAGTTGAGGGTGAACTGGAAGAAGGAGCTGTGGAGGGAGGTGCAGAGGAAAGCAGGGATGAGGGAGGTGACGTGGTAGGAATAGAGGAGGTGATGGTAAGAGAGAAGGACGAGTCGGACGAGGTTGAAGGTGAAAGAAAGCCAGAAGGGGACAGAGAAGATGAGGAGCCGAACACAGCAGAGGGAGAGGTTAGGGAGGTAGAGGGAGTGCAGTGGGAGGATGAAGATGATGATGAGGATGATGATGATTACTATAAAGCTGAAATAGACACCACTGATGATGATGATGAGGAAGAGGGCAGGGGCGTGGCCGACGGCTGCCCGTCCGACTTCGTCTCCTCCCTGGAGAGGAGGCGGCGGCATCTCTGTGGGCTCGACGAGCTCTCAGAGTTCTACTTCCCCGAGGTGCATGAGGAGCTGGAGCCCTCCGCTGTGTCCCCTTCCCGCACCCCTGCTCCTGACCCTATGCAGAGCTCCCCCCTCCCCTCTCTGTTCTCTCACACCCTCTGCCTCCTCCTCGCCATGTCGGCGGCAGCACAGCCCTCCAACCTCACCTTTCTTGCCCTCTCTGTCTTCCTTCTCTCCCTCCGCCGCAACCCCCCGCTCCCCTCTCTGTCCTCCCTGCTCCTCTCCGCCGAGCTGGCGCTCATGACCCTCTTCTTCTCGTACCTCTTCCTCCGCTCCTGCATCTCTCTCTCGCTGTCCACTTTCCTGTCGCTCAGTGTTTGGGCGTGTGGCTTCTTCAGCCTGGGCCTGTCCCTGAGCCTGGGGCTCTATTACGTCCCTGTTGTCCTGGTCTCGGTCTCCTTTCTCAGCTCGCCTTCCCTTTTCCTCTCCCTCTACCTGCTGGTGGTGCTTGTGGTGCGGCCGGCCCGCGACTTCTTCCAAAACGCCCCACGCAAGGTCAACCGCCTGTGCATGCGTTTCCTTTTCCGTCTTCCCCGCCCCCTGTTCGCCGTCTGCCAGTCGGTCCTTGGTGGCATAGCGGAGCGCAACCTCTACGAGATGTTCCCCAAAGCGGGCCGCAACTGGGGCGTGCGTCAGTCCCAAATCCCTGTGCCCCTCCGGAGCCTGCCCCTGGAGTACCAGGCCCAGCAGAGCAGTTGCTCTCCTCTAGCCAAGGGCTTGCTCTGGCTGAAGCGTTTCGTCAGGCGCCCCATAGGGGTCCTAGCTGACCTGGCTAATTCCGTGGTGCTGAAGCTAGCCAGCCGCGTGTTGAAAGAGCTGCCACCCGGCTGCCTGGTCAGACTGCGCACACTGGGCCTGTTGAGGGAGGAAAAACCGAGCAGGCTGCCACGCCTACTGCCCAGGGAGGTCAGGGAGCACAGGCTCCGGGAGAGGATTAGGAGGACAGAGAGGGAGATACAGAAGAGGGAAGAGAGGGAAAGGATGATGGAGGGCAGGTGGGAGTTTGAGCTGAGGCGAACCTCATCTGGGAGATTTGTGAGGGGGAAAGTTCGGCCGTGGAGATAGCGACAATGTGGTTACATTGAAAGAAAGCGAAAGTACTAGGGACTATTTGCTGGTGGTATGTGTGTTCATGCAAAATCCTGAGTGTTAATGGGTCCATTTTCGACACACTGACTCAAGTTAAATTAACACGTAAGATTTTACAGTGTGAATGTGTTCCATCTTCCATTATCTCATCATTGTCTTTTTCATTTTATTTTTATTCAGGTCCATGTGTTGTTATAATTTCTTTTGTTATTCCGACATCCACATCAGTCTTCATCGTTAAAGATTAGTGAACTAAGTAACATCGAATGCACACAATCTGTATTTAGGTGGATGTGTGTGCATCGGCTGAATGTGATTGGCTTTAGTTTTGAGTTCAGCCAGTTATATCATGCACAGTTGCACACAAGTCATGCTTGGGCTTTTTTATGGCTGCTGAATCACTGCGAACAGCCAGCAAATCACTGTCACTGTCTTACACCCAGTGAAGTTTAGTATCTTACACTATTGTGCTTTTTGTAAAAGTTTTCTTTTATATTCTCTGTTTTATTATTTCGATCTTAATTTGTAAGACAAATAGTTTTTTTTATGGTTATTGTGAAGGCCATGTCTGTGCAATCTGTGTTGTGTGTGTTAAGTGTTTTTTGGAGTCTTATGATTTCACAAAGTCTTGTTTTGTCGGTGCCTTTAATCAATGGCCTCTTAAAACAACGTTTACACGTTGTCCACATTGCTGAACACACAGCTGAAATTTCACTCCCAAAAAGCTGTATACTGTGAAAATAGGATACTTTACATAATACTAAAATCCTCCCTGAACACTAGCACAACAGTGTCTGCAAAAGTGCAATAAGCGATTGACCATGAGTAGAGATTTGGACGTCAATCGATATTTAGAGCTAACAACTGGAAGCGGTGTAGCTGAAGTCTTCTATACAGGACATGAACAATGAGACGGGGGGCCTTTTTAGTTATAGCCAAAGCATTCAAAGAAGTGTCCTTAGTGTAAGGTAGCCTACACCAAATATAATGCTCATTGTTTGATGTTAACATCATAGAAAACAATGATGGCTGTCGAGATTGTTAGTGTTATCTTACAGCCTATAGTTAAACAATATATTATTGCGATTTAAGCGATAATATTATAATGATTTACCATGTAAACATCTGTTATTTTGTTTTGTTTTATTGTTATATGCAAGTCTACTGCAGGTGTCTGCTTTGTTAGCTGGTTGCATGAGTGTTAATGCTCTGTTGTGAAGTGAAATATGTTCATCTCTTTATTCTTGAAAGTTGACATACATTAATCTAGTTTAGACTTGACTATAAAACTTATTTAATATTTGAATATTTCATGATCGCTAATATATCTGAAGCCATGCAGACAATCTTTTAGGACATGCCATACTAAATTAAGTCCCAAAGATTGGCAAAACTACTGAATGTGAACGTTTAGAGCAAGCAATTGATTATCCTATGAAGAAATTATAGAATAACCAGGCATCTAATTGTTTTTTGCACTGTCTCAGTAAAATGTTAAAGATTTAACAATAAGCCATCAGCATATTTCAAAGGCTTGGACCAAATATAATTTGAAGAAGCTAATAGTGGCTAGTAATTTTCATGGTATTATCTGATGAGAGAAGCATGTACCAAAATTGCATTATTGTGCACATGTAATTGAAGTGACCATGAGATAAAAAAGAAAATAGCAGCTTTAACCACATAGTGAGTCTTTGGAATGATCATAAATACTGCACACTTGACAGGGACCTAAGTACCAGAACGTAGATATCTGTCAGTGTGGTAGTGCTGCTGCTAAATATTTACTAGTTTCCCAGAAAATGGTGCCCTGCTTTATGCCACAGTCAGAGTGTCTACATTTGTCATAGGAGTGGACTTGAGCCATTGAAATGGAAATGATTAATTACCGAATGGAGGAACTAAAGATGAACTCTCTCTCGGCTGTATTTTGACCCAAAGAGAAAATGGGGCATTGCTTTCTGGGTGACCTGTATTCAAGAGTTGCCAAATACATAACCTCCTTAAAGAAAAGGAGATACTGTTCCACTCTGTGATTTTTAGGAGAAATATTTCTGAATCACACAAAGGTTTCACCCTTATGTTTGAATGTAACTTTTGATTTGGAATTGTTCTTCCATTGTCTTCCTATGAGTTATTTCCTGTTTGTCTACGTTTTGTATGTTTTTATGTTTGTAAGTGTTCTTTGTGCATGTGAGATTTCCACAGAGTTTTAGCACCTCGTTTTATATGATTATTTTATTTATGCAGTAAGGATAGGATCTTGTATGGCAGCCTTTTTTCCAATTTCATCCTCATGAAATTGGAGAGTGCACGAGTGTTTTACTGTATGGCTCCGTGCTCCAAAGTATAGAGAAATATTTTGTCATATTTTAAGATTTTTCTCCACACAGAAAAATAAATTATTTTGTGTTGAAATCATTGTCTTGTTTGTTTTTATGATTTTATTTAGCTACCTTGTCCTCATTTGTCACCATTTCCCTTTCCTAATTTGTTGTCAAATGTTATTTTTGTCCCAGATTTCATTGTCTTAATTTCTTCATTGCTTCCCCTGTCTCATAACTCATGCCTCATTACTTCCCTGTGTGCACTCTTAACATCACCAACTCCTGATGCCAGCAGCTTGTTACTTTGCGTTAGTAGTTTAATCATTCTGATTTCAGGTGCAAATTTAAGAAACTATGTTAGTGGCTTAGTCAGCTTGCATTCAGGTGCAGAATAATAATAATAAAGCTTTATTTCTATAGCACCTTTCAAAACAACGTTACAAAGTGCTTTACAAAAGGAAACAGCAAAAGTAAACGGCACACAGCAGGAAAAAAAACACAAACAATGCAAAGCAAATAATAATAATGCAGGCAATCAATTCCGTACAGAATAGTAGAAACGGGAAGCTATGGCAGAGTAAACAATCAATAGAACACAATCAGGAGAAATTAGAATGCATTAGAACAAGGACAATATGAGAAAAGGAATTCTTATGTCATTACAGAATCGTTAGAATAACATACATTTTAACCAACATTTTTAAATACATTGAGAAATTCTGCTTTAATAATTGCAGTTTAAAATGTAATGGTCAAAGATTCACAAGACCACAAAATATACCATATCCTCATTTCACTCACTGCCTGAACTATCTGAAATGTTAAAGCTTAATCTATACTTAATCATCATTGTGTCACTTGTCAATCTGATTCTTGTGAGCAATGAGTTCTTCCAACAGTCTTGGATGTACAATTGCACACAATTTTAAATGCATACAATTTCTATTATTTTTCTATTGTCAACTGTATCCTCTGTTCTGCATTCTTTCATTCCATTCTTACACGGTTCATGTTTTTCAGTTCAGTTCATCAGTCATTCTCTGTGTGCGACATGATTGTAGGAAGAAGTATAATTAGCCTGTTACATTGCCATGTTTTTAACAATGTGAGGAATCTAATATCCCGTCTCGTAAGTTTAAACCACACACCCCCATACTACACAACATTATTTGCAAAGGAGAAATGGATGATGAGAAATTACATCCAGAGGGGATTTAACATCCCTCTCGAAGGCGAAGCCATTATCTGTTACAATAACTATTGCCATTATCAGTATGTACTATTTTCCAAATCTTCCATTTGAAAGTACTGACTGACTTTGGCCCAAATTTATAGCTAAAGACATGGAGCCTCTACACTAACTACAATTATATAAACCTATACTAAACCATCCCTGGCAAATATTTGTTGAATTCATATGAACACATTGAGTTATTATTCCAGTTCTGAACACAGGTTTTTTTTCCCTTCCAGTTAATGGCCAGGAAATCATGGTTTTTTGAGCCTCAAAGACAAACATTGAGCTTGTGCTAGTTCAGCTCATGCTACACAAACTGATGCGCTTCAGCAAAGTTGGGTCCGTCTCTCTTTTCTCTCCCCTAGTCCAAAGAACTGCAGATCAAGCGCCAGTTCCAGGACACCTGCAAAATCCAAACGCGCCAGTACAAGGCCCTGCGTAACCACCTACTGGAGAACACACCCAAGTCAGACCATAAGGCTGTGCTGAAAAGGCTGAAGGACGAGCAGACTCGTAAGCTGGCCATACTGGCCGAGCAGTATGACCACTCCATCAATGACATGCTGTCCACACAGGCTGTGAGTAAGGCAAGGAGACGTCTTTCACTAAACACTCGCACCACACCACCCTGGGGATTGTCCCTGACCTGCCCCGGGAGTTGTACCTGCAGTATCATGACCCTAGGGGTTGCACCTACCTAACCCATCCCAAGTGCCCCATGAGATGTACCTATACCCTGCCCTGGGGATTGTACCTACCCTACCTGCCAACCGGTCTGCTCCTATTGCAATAGTCTTTGTCACACGATGGTGTTCCTTGCTGGAAACTTATTTTCAAGCCACAAAACTTTTTTTTGTTTTGCTTGAGAATCTGATGTTTTTAGCAAGTGACACTATCATGCAATGAATTACAGTGTACAGTAAATGAAGCTTTAGTCCTGTTCTTTAGTGAAATCTCCCCTTGTTCTGTTTCACCTACAGTTGGAGGCCATCGATATTGTCCTTTTCTTTTTGCTGAGGTTTGCGTGATCTGCGCAAAAGGACAGTTAACACATTTTGGGCGGGAACCCCTTTTGGTGTTTTAAACATTGTTATAATTTATCTATTGAAAAATAGCAGATCTACAAGCTCATAGCGCGCCACCGAGTGGCGCGCTACGAGCTTGTAGGTCTGCTATTTTTGAAAAATCGTGAAAATATTTATTTCAGAAAACTGGAGGATTTAGAAGGATTTTTAAAAAATTTGAGGTCAGGCCTAAATGGGTCAAATGATAAGGGACAATATCGGTGGCACCCAACTGTAAATGACTACACTGTTAGCTGTTGAATTTCTCAGAGAAGTTGTTGGTTTACAGTAGCATCACTCCATGCATGAGAACTAAGCAGTGGAATGCAAGCGTTGATGAAACGTGCCATCTAAGATCAATGGTTCATCTGTTGGAACAATATAAAGGAAATCAGGTATGTTTTCAGTTTACAAATCTTTTCAAAGGAAATATTCACACATCCAATTCATCTGGTGCAGGTGCATTGGACAGTATCAATTTATCCGTTCAGGAAGAAAGATCCCACATACTACTGAGACTTTATTGAGTGTCTTGACTCTTGAGGGCACTCTTGACGACATGTGTTTAGCCGAAAAGCATCTGTCATTTTTTTTTGCGTTGGCTATTTAAAAATAGCAGATCTACGAGCTACTGTAACGGTGCTTGAACATTGCAATTTTTTAAAATGTTTTGAAAAATCTTGAAAGTGTGAGAACTACTGATTTAGAAGGCATTTGTAGAATCCGCCTCAGATCTTAATGGGTTAATAAAGTTGATGCTGCTGAGCAAGAGCAGTGTGCGGAATCTTTCTTTTTGTTTACAAATCTTGACTTACTAGTCACATTACTTTAAACCATTACTAGTCACATTACTTTAAACCATTACTAGTCACATTACTTTAAAGTGAAAATACCGTTTTGATTGCAATGGGACATTTAGGCTTCATTAAAATGACTAAATGTCCTCATAAGGCACTCCTTGTTTGCCACAATGTCTGCTGGTACTGGTGTTAAAGATTTTCCAGACACTGATTGAGTCAAACAATGTCCTTTGAGAGCAGACATAATGTTGGCTTGGGATCAGTGTCCTACACACTGCTGGTGTACACCTGTACGTTTGGTTTAATTAACTTAAATCTTAGTGGCCGCTTTTGACCTTCAGGTAGGTTATCACTTTGGCTCAAACCAAACCACCATTTTGATGAAAGATGATCTCTTATTGTTCCTAAGTCAATCTACTTACAGTACTATAATGGCCTATGATCAAAGATGATCTCTTATTGTTCCTAAGTCAATCTACTTACAGTACTATAATGGCCTATGATCAAAGATGATCTCTTATTGTTCCTAAGTCAATCTACTTACAGTACTATAATGGCCTATTAGTACAGGAAATCTATGGAAAATACAGGATCAACCTCTAACTAATTGCAAAAAAACCGAACTCAGCTGATTTTGCATCTTCAATATATCCTGAATAACAGAAAAAAAGTTGCCTGGAATTGTCTGAGGGGAAAGTGTTGAAAATGGCCTGTACAGTGTGGCCACCATTAACATCCTATTATAAGGTAATATTTTCTAAATGTCCTTATGCTTTAAGTAGCATGTGACATATCAAACTAGGGGGTTTTCATGATGCTGAATCCATTCCAAGCATTAGTTTTGCATAAAAACACTCATTGGGCTAAATTTGGCCATAGCAACTTGCCCAAATGTGCTGACCTCGTTACATTTTGGCAAGTTGCTATGGCCAAATTTAGCCCAATGAGTGTTTTTATGCAAAACTAATGCTTGGAATGGCTTCAGCATCATGACAACAACCTAGTTTGATATGTCACATGCTACTTAAAGCATAAGGAAATTTAGAAAATATTGCCTTATAATAGGATGTCAATGGTGGCCATACTGTACAGGCCATTTTCAACACTTTCCCCTCAGACAATTCCAGGCAACTTTCTTTCTGTTATTCAGGATATATTGAAGATGCAAAATCAGTTGAGTTTGGTTTTTTTGCAATTAGTTAGAGGTCAAATTACATTATTACTGGACTATATGCCATTCGACCAAGCTCTCTTAATGGATTTTGTACACAATGAAAATTGTGTACATAATTATAACGTGTTATAGTTTCCCAGCTTATATGCTTGAAGGTTGATAATAAAGTAGTTATCTTCCCTAAAAGTTGTTTCACTACACTGTACACTTGTCGTTCATTATATCATGCATCATTGCAAGATTATTTCAGGTTGCACAACAGTTGCATCTATTACATCCTCTATTTCAATATCCTCAAATGTGTACTTTAATTTAACTTTATTCTCAATTTCTTAAGTGTGGTCAAAAATGTAGTCAACTCCAGCACATTGAGCAAACTTGTGGAATCATGGCAACCCACTTAATGCACACAACCAACGTATGGCTGAACGATCTTCATCCCACTGCACACACTCAACACACCTGAATGATCTTCACCCCACTGCCTTTCCATCTCTGGGGAAGCTTTGCTCTTCCACAACCGTTAACCTCTCTCTAAACCTCTTTCCTAACCCTGCAAACGAACAATGAGCCGGTCCCTCACACAAACCCTGCTGTGTCATCCAGTCTTTTTACTTTCCCTATTTGCGTCCGTTTTCAGCTGCGACTGGACGAAACCCAGGAAGCCGAGTACCAGGTGCTGCGGATGCAGCTCCAACAGGAGCTGGAGCTGCTCAACGCCTACCAGAGCAAGATCAAGATCCACACGGACACACAGCATGACAGAGAGGCCAAGGACCTGGAGCAGAGGGTGTCCATCCGCCGGGCCCTGCTGGAGCAGAGGGTGAGAGTATTAACCCGATTAAGACCTGAGGCCCATTCTAAAAATGTCTTCTGAAACAGTTTTCTGTTTTAGAAGTCAAAGGTTTTAAAACTTTATTCGTGTCAAGGAACCTCAAAATTATATGTAGTTGTTTGCGGACCCCCATCTCAAAATATTTTGTTCCAGGGACCCCCAGAAGGAAAGATTTGAGTAAAGAATGTTCACTTTAAAAAATAATATATATCCGGTGCAGCCAAACATCCGTGCTGTGTACTGGACACTGGTAAGAATGTACAGTCCATTTAGATATGCATGATCAGCACATTTCAGCTGGTTATTGAAAATTAACTTGGCGGCCTGGACCGCTGGCGCAGCTGTCCAGGCACCTAGGCTACAATGTAGTCTGAAACGTGTCGCTGATTCGAGTCCCGATCCTAACGGCCTTAGCACGCATTTCACTGCCCATTTCCTATCAATAAAATTAAAAAAGGAACATTAACGTTGCTATAGATCAGGGGTTCTCTACGTTTTTGGCTGGGGACCCCCGGAAATCCTTTGGCCATGTCTCGCGACCTCCGCCCTGCCACCCTCCCCACCCCCAATACAAATTGACCGCTACAATAAGACTAAAACTAGGATTCTAGACTAGAGCATTGTGACAATGGCATTCTGAGAACCTTTCAGTCGACAAGTGAAACTGTACATAGGATTTCTCAACAGCACCACACTACCTAAGGTTTTTAAATAATATATCTGCATACAGTCATTATACGCATTAGGCAACCTGAAGCTTATATTTATAAACTTACTCCAGAAGGGGGTAGTAGAGAGGAGTATAGGCAATGTGCTCTAAACTTCTAAAAAGTGACAAGGACACATTTTGTTAATTTTGTTAGCCTGAGCATAATAATACATGGTGTAGCCAGACTAGCCACATGTTGTCATTATCTTCATCATCAGATATTTAATTTGTATTTATTGCTGGATATTTTATTTTATTACAAACCCCCCCACCCCCCCCCCTCCACACCCACACCCAGATCGAGGAGGAGATGGTGTCATTGCAGAACGAGCGCTCGGAACGCATCCGCACCCTGCTGGAGAGGCAGGCCAGCGAGATCGAGTCGTTCGACTCGGAGAGCCTGCGCCTGGGCTTCAGCAACATGGCTCTGACGGGCATCCCCAGTGAGGCCTACCCAAAGCAGGGCTACCCCAACGTCCCGCCACCGCCCGGCTCGCGCTCCTCCAGCCACTGGAGCCACGGCATGCACCCTCAGAACCCCACCCCTCAGCCCCACTCGCGCCGCAGCCACAACAGCAGTGGTGGAGGGGGAGGAGGGGAACGCAGGAGCGAGTCCTCTTCTTCCCATGCTCTGAGCATGGCCCTGGGACTGGGGCGCGACGGCAGGGAGGCACACCACTCCTCCCGCTCCTCCGCCTCCTCCTCTTCCTCGTCATCATCGTCCTCGTCCCACCACCAGCGGCATCACCTGCCGCAGCACTACCACCACCAGAGCACGCCGCAGTTGTACCGCGAGCGGGAGAGGGATCGAGACAGGGAGCGTGAGAAGGAGAGGGAGAGGGAATGGAGTGCAGGGGTGCGGGGATCAGGGGGAGACCTGGCCCACCCGCACCCCCACCCCTTCGCCCATCACCTGCCGTCGCGCTCGTCCTCGCAGTCCTTGGCCATGCTGCCCCCGCCTCCGCCCGCCCCTCCCTCCGTCTCTGGCCCGTCCTCCTCTTCCTCCTCCTCCTCTTCCTCACAGGGAGGGATATATGTCAGTGGTGGTGGCGGGCTGGCTGTGCGTGGTGGCCCCAGCCTTATGGCGCTGAGGAACAGCCCCCAGCCCCTGAGGAGGACGGCGTCTGGAGGGGGCCCCGGGGGGGCTGGAGGGAGCGACGGCGTCCTGAGCCGGAGCACCTCGGTCACCTCGCACATCTCCAATGGCTCACACATCTCCTACTCTTAAAGCAGGGAAGAGGATGAGTAGGGAGAGGTTAGGGGCTGGCATGGCAATGCACTCTTAGATTTAGAGAAAAGGGTGGGAGGGAGGCATTTAGGAAAGTAGCTACTGTATTAAAGGCTGTATCTCAATACTCTCAGGTGGCCTCCTTGTCTTGTGTCAACTCATTTACTTGCCTTTGCACGTTAGAATCCTCAGTGTTCAAGGTGTAGGTGGACCTTTGAGGTGGTCTGAGGGCCCTATGAATTGAACACTGAGGATTTTACTGTGTAGGCTGATGTCAAATCGTGGGACGGGTGAAATCACGCACGTTGACATACGTGACACATATGAGGCGAGGGAGAAGGCCAGCCGTCAGACTACTGAGGCACAGTCTTTCTCTCTAGACTCAGGGTGGGCAGAGGCTAGAGGTTTCTTCCCATTCTCAGAGGAACAAAAGGAAGGAGTGACGGAGGAATGTAAATCGCCCGTCGTACCGTTGGGGGGAGGTATGGGAGGTTACAAGTTTTTTTTATTTTTATCCTCACTACTACTTGTAAAAAAGTGAGATAGGAGGCACAAGAGGAGGGACATTTGACCTTTTTTTTCTTTCGTTTTCTTCCTACAGTTGCAAAGCGACAGGGTAGTCATATAGCCATGTCTTCTTCTATGATATTCTGTGATGGAATGGAGAAAGAGAGAGGACAGTTTAAAGTATAGATGAGTCCTTTGCATTGTGTGCGTACTGTATGTATTGTGTGGTGTCCAGATATATCTAGCAAGCACTCGTAATGGGGAAGAATACAAATAAGAAAAACATGGGACACGTTAGTCTCTGTTCAGAGAGATGGCTGTGGATTCTAATTTTTTTATTTATTATTATTGATTTACAACTGTTATTTGATGTTTTGTTGATTTTTGTATTAAGTGTAAAAAGTAAAAAACAAACGAAACGTTGCTTGGAACGTCACCAATGCCTTTAAGGGGTACTTAAGGGATGTCGTGCCATTAAGATTTTGATTTGATGACCGCAAGATAATTATTATGGTATATACTTAAATATGAGTACACCGAATGTTTGTAAAGGCAAAAGACACTGCTCTATAAAAAAGCACCCTGAAATGACAAGAAACATTTGTGTGGACATGTACAAAAGACATGAAAAAAAGAAAAGAAAAAAGCTTTATGGCATTCCCTAACATATTGCATATCTAAACAACATAGTGTCTATGGAAGTCACTGGCAATGCATGATATAAATGTACAAAACATTTGTAAACATGACCAAACGCATCTGAAATGTACGGTAATAGTTACCTGTCCAAGTTTCACTGGCATCTAAAAATCACCTGTCCCACATTTTTGACATTTTATTGTAAATATTTATGGGAATATGAAAAGTCCAAATGAAAGTAATTGGTTTTATATAGTAACAAAGAGGATGATAGTAATTTTGATATATTCAAATGAGTATTGAATTCCAGATTTAGAGCAACAAAGCCAACTGCATTTTCTATAGGTGTCAATATTACCATGACCAATCCTGATGTAATTGTTGTTGTAATCATGTTCACATTTTTCATACTCTCAAGACAAGGCCCACTTTTGATCATGGGGTTGGAAAGTTGTAAAAACTAAAAACAATCAATTAATAGTTGATTAAAAAATATTGCATTGTCAGGTACGGGGTGGGTTCCAGGAATTAATGATTATTAATAAGGGATTATTAATAATTGTTAAGGATTTATGTATGTGTGTGTGTCGAGCAGTATACAGTCTAGTTATATTGCCACTTTTGTAGACAACAAAACGTAATTTTATTGACACTTGTGACCCTTCTACAATGGTAGGACACCACTGAAAAGCAACATGAAATATTCAAGAGGCAACATCAGTTCAGGTGAACTTTACTCCTCTGTACAATCCTTTTTTATTATTGATTTTGTTTTGTTAAAATGCTGCCTATACTAGAATGAAAGTGACGGATTTCCTTTTCTTTTCAACTGAGAAATAAGTTAGTTGTTCTACTA
This sequence comes from Electrona antarctica, assembly GCF_951216825.1. Taxonomy (NCBI): domain Eukaryota; kingdom Metazoa; phylum Chordata; class Actinopteri; order Myctophiformes; family Myctophidae; genus Electrona; species Electrona antarctica. The sequence continues at coordinate 14,963,165 of NC_136805.1, forward strand.
CTTGAGCTCACGCTGAACCTCTCAAAGAAGCATGAAGAGCAAGGAACATGGAGGAGGCCAGCAGTGCAACCAACTGATCTGGGAGTGTGTTTTTGGACTGGGGAAAGGGACTTGGCCCCCAATGAGCTGCTGTGAACGTGCGCCCTCTTGTGGCAGTGACCGGAGCAGCCTGTCTATTTTTTAATGGAGGTCAATCAATGATTCATGAGCATGATGATGCCCATGATTCTGAGGCCTGAAGGTTCTCTCCCCCTCACTCCTTCCTGCAAGGCTGCCGTTTACTTGAAATGGGGCTCTGGAATTATGTACCTTTTGAAATGAAAACACCAGCTCAAGACAATTCCCTGTTTACAACCTAATACTTTATGCTTGGTTGGAATCTCAGTGCATGCATAAACTCATATAAACTATTAGGAGTGGCTATTTGATGGTGTGAAGAGGTAGGTTTCACAATGGCAACATGCTTGCTCATCTCTCCTGTGAGGATTGGACTGTTCTCGGATTCAAAAGGGGGACTGTGGTTAGAGCAGGGAAATCCCAGTTGTCCCATGTTGAAATGGATGAAGGATAAGTAATGACGCTGACTCATCTGTGTGGACAAAATGTTTGTGTTTTGCAGAGGGGACATTTTGGGTTAAAAAACAAACAACTCTTTAATCGTATTACATATTCAAATCAAGCAATTCCGAGCTTGAGGAGGAGTGGAAATGATAGTCTTTAAAGACGTATTGAGGAATAAAAGAAGGGTAATTTAAAGTAATTAAAATGATAATAAATTGATATTAACACACGTGACTGTGTCTTTATAATTTGAATGCATGTAATATATTTAACCATGTTGGTTATTGTTAATAGCCTATAACTTAGCCTAAGTAGGTTATCATTATCCAGTGTATGTTGTCATCTATTGCAAAAAATATCACGTAGAACAATATGGGGCTTTCTTTAAATTAACAGTGTCTTTCTTGTGCTCTCACTGACTGTTCCTGTGCTTATTATCTGTCTCTGACATCATCATTATTAATAAGGCTCTTTTCCTGTGCGCACGCACTACCCTTTAAGATGCGTCGCTAATGGAATGTCATTATGGTAGGTATGGTATGTCGTTTCCCATGCCGACCATGTTCCCTACACGGTGACGGTGGCAGCATAGGAATGCTGCTGCTCTATGCTCTAGTAGTAGTCTACTGATCTATTTCAGTGGTTCTTCTTCTTCTCAAGTTCTCATTCTCAAACTTTTTCTTGAAGCATTTCGCACCATAGATATATATATCTATGTTTCGCACCCCCTTATTGGCGTATATCTATTCGCCCCTTATTGTTTTGGCTACACGCCATAGGCTAAATTTATTTTGTGTCTGACCACTCCGAAGAGATTTTTCTCAACTTGTGTGTGTGTGGGGGGGAGCTCAAAGCACATCGATTTTTTTTGAATAGCCTGCTAAAGTATAAAATAAGGATAAAAGCAAGCCATGGGGTTAAACTCAACTGATTGTATAATGTTGTAGCTAATAATGTAGTCCCCCTCCTCCCTGCTTCAAGGACCCCCGGGGGTCTCTGGACGGACCCCTCTTTGAGTCACCACTGTTCTGTTCTATTCTGTTTATCTCTACCAACGCTGCCTGCTGGCTGGCGCTGCTGCATTTTCCGTCGGCCAAAACAATCCCAGGGAAGGAAGAGGCTCGGATCCGCTCCATTGAGGGAGACGGAAATGAGAGGGGGGGGGTTGTCCCAGAAACCCTATCCCTTTAAGAGCAAGTGGGACATAGCGGTGCGAGGAGAAAAAAGGAGAGGAGGGGGAGAGAAGAAAGAGGAATTAAAAAAGAAAAGGAAGAAACAGACAGGGAGGGAGGAGGGAGAGCGAGCGATAAAAAAAGAAAGATGACATCCTCGCAATCCAACCGCCGAGGTGGAGCGAAAGGCTGCGGCCCGGCGAGAGCGCTCTTTGCCCGGGTCACGGCTTGAATCCAACAGCGAGGCTTCGACAAACACCCGATTGGCCTATTGGGGGGGAATCGGGAGAAAATAGATTCATACATTAAAACAAGCATGAGCTGCTTATTCTTATCAGATGCGTGTTATTTAAGCTCTTGTGATACTTATACTTGTGCGTAAAATGCATTTTATTTCACGTAGAATGTATTACGTTTACAGCTAAACAATACTGATAATGTGCTATTTGTTGATTTGAAATATATTTTTGTTGTTGCTATAGATATATGCATTTCTGTATAATCAATCTTTGATCAATTAAACTTCAAAGAGAAATATAGTCCATTATTGTTACCCGGGCCAGCACCACTACTGTCTCGTCAACTGCAGCGCAGTCAAACAGCTGCGTGCATTTTAATTGATAGAATAGACTACCTCAATGAGAAAACATATTTTTGCAAACAGATTCACTCAAGTTATTTTTTCAAGAAACATCCAGAAGCCCGTCGTTTTTTGCTGCAGTATAGGCGACTAATCGTCGGTGGGGTGATCAAAAGAATGCGAACGGCTCGCTCGCTTATCTCAATCAGGACTAGCTGACTTTTATAATCTCCATCGCTTTGGCGCAAAATGGATGCTGCTTGGAGCAATTTTCTCTTCCAGGTAGGCCTAAGAAACAATTGCAGTAGTAGATCTGTTTATGGTCGCATTTTCTGGCCGCAGTTCTGTAGCGGGGCCTATATCGCCTCTGTCCAGCAATCCTTATACCTTCAGCATCATCTTGTGTTTAACTAAAAGTGCCACCACCTCAAGACAATGGCAGTCACTTCTATTTACATTTGGGTGATGGCCTTGTGTTTACTTCTCCAGAATACTCCCACCCAAAACCAAGTGGAGGGGAGCCTCCAATCAGAGCTCATGCCAGTGCATACGAGTTCTCCCCAGACCCCACCCACAGAACACATAGCACAGCCTCCCTCAACGGTGGACACTGCTGCTCTCAATGAAGATCCTACACCTGGTGAGGAATAGCCACACAACATGTGGATTTGGGTGTAAAATAATAATAACTTTTGTGAACATGTCTTTGTTGTCTAGCTACTGTAGTAGAGTGGTTCTCAAACCTTTTAATTTCAACAACCCCCCCATAACTCTTTGAGTGTGTACAAAATTGTCTTGTGGGTCCATTTGGTTCCATTTGTTACACGCTCCATTTGGAACCCCCCTCAAAGAACCCAGAGACCCCACTTTGAGAACCACTATGTCAGATTTGACACGGTTGTAAAATGACCTCTAAGACTCAAATTTACAATTATTTTTGTTCCCATCTCTCTCTCTCTGTTTCTCCCTCTCTCACTTCCTTCCATTCTTCCCCTCCTGGTGTTGTTGCACACCCACCGACTGTGCAGTGAAGCCAGTGTCCCGGCCGGCACGTGTCCCCCACATCTGTGCCATCTGCAACAAGCAGTTCAAGAACAACTACAACCTGCGTCGCCACCAGTCGGTTCACACCGGGGTACGAATGAAGGACAGGGCCAGAGAGCAGGCGGAGGGGGCAAAGGAGGGAGCAGATGGACAGGTGTTGGTGGCGGCGGCGGCAGCCCCATCGGTGATGACGGTTGGGGCAGGAGGGAGGATGGAGAGGCACACGATTCCCCTCTCTCTTCTCCACCTCTCCTTACCTCCCCCTCTAGCCCCTCCCGGCGTGCTGGCGGGGGTCCAGCACCCTCCTCCCATGTGTAGTCAGGATGGCCAAGGGGTTGCCATGGCGGGCATAGTGGCTAGTGTTAACCCCCTTGTTCCGCCTCCTGCTGCTGTCGTCATGGCCACTACTGGGGCGACAGTACAGGTGGGTCAGGGCCTTGTGGAGATGGCTGTCGTCCGGCCCCAACGTAAGAGCATACCTCTAGCACACTGTGTCACAAACCGCTTGGACTCTCGGGGAACCAGATTGTTTTTTTGTGGCCCCGGAACTTGATCACTTTAATTGAAACTAACCATTTTTATGTACAAAAAAGTTTACTCAGTTCAAGGGCCTGTCATTAAGGTCTATCATCAGTCCCCAGGTCCTGAGTTTGAGAAGCACTGTGCTAGAAGCCCATCAAACTCCCCTGCATGCTCTCAAGAGATAGAAAAAGACTTGCATCTATTGGAAAGTGTTTCCCATGACATGAAAAAGAAACAATTGTTGGAAATATCTTACACTAGAGCACAATATTTCAGGAAACAATTACACATAGATCAGGAAAATTATCATTGTGGATTTGCATGGTTTCAATAGGAGATATGAAATATAATAATAAGAATGAATGTACTCTACGAGAGCAGTGGTTTTCAAACTGTTGGTGACCACGGCACACCACAAGGCAAGTTAAAATCTCAAGGCATACCTTACATCCATGTGAAATAGCCTGGGCTTCCCTCATGGCACGCCGTTTGGGAACCACTGTACTAGATTATAGTCCCTACCTATCAAAACCATGTAGCGTGAGTCTCCCTTTCCTTGTTTTTGTCCGCCTCAGCGACCATCAAATCCCAATCCTAACCCAGTGAGGAAGAACCATGCCTGTGAGACGTGCGGGAAGGCCTTCCGTGATGTTTACCACCTCAACCGCCACCGTCTGTCACATTCGGATGAGAAGCCCTTCTCCTGTCCGATCTGCCAGCAGCGTTTCAAGAGGAAGGACCGTATGAGTCACCATGTACGCTCCCACCAGGGAGGGGTGGAAAAACCCTATGTCTGCCCCCACTGTGCCAAGGCGTTCTCCAGGTGATGCTATGAAACAGACTGGGAACGTTTCTCTCGTTCATTACAATTTCTGCAGGGCCTGAGTCGGTATTTAAGGCTGTGTTCATATTCATACTGGCAGCCCAAATTCGATTTCTGCCTATCCAGATTACAATTAGGTTGGCTTTATGAACAGCAGAAAAACAAATGGAAACAGATTTTTGTTCATCGATTTGAACCACTTCCCTTCCCTAGGTGGTTTGAAATGTGACTCAAATCTGATTTCTAAAGATGTGTCTCAGTCGGGAGTCTCTTGACACTGAAGCCTGACTGACAATGCATCGCATGTAGATTGGCTATTTGCTGTGAGTGTCAATTAAGCATTATTCATGCCTATGCTGTTACATTGTTACAGCAGCGACCAATGCAGATAGGTTGATAATGTCTAAAAAGATAATCTGTCTGATCACTTGCAAATAACAGCGTGCTCAGTCCTGAAGATCATGTTTGAGAAACAATCCGGATTTGACTGCAGTCTGAACAAAGCCTTATTGCGTGAATAATAATGCATTATTGGCCCGTTTCAAAATAGCCTGCCCTTGCTTATCCATTGCAGATGAAAGATCTTTGACTTTTGCAACTTTTATCTAACAGATTGTGTGTCCTCTTTCCCTCAGGCCTGATCATCTCAACAGTCATGTAAGACAGGTGCACTCTTCTGAGCGTCCCTTCAAGTGTCCGGTACTTTACTTAGTTACCTGATAATGATAACAGTAATAATACTCATTTAGCAAATTTGTTATTTGCCCCAATAAGATTAGCAACGCCTGTACTAACATGTACACAGTATCCCTGATAGAAGTTGATATTGTGGCTATGGCTAATGTATTTAGGTTCATCCCTTTTATATATCAACAAATGAATCTTCAGAATATGAATATTAACATTCATTATGCCTTTTAGCTTTTTCATAATCAGGATAACAGGTTATTATTTTAATTTGTCGTAACTTTTGCCTCAAAATGAATAGGCCTACTGAATACTAAAGCAACATAAAAATATGCAGGGTGTTTCTGAGGATAAAATTACATTTGATAATCCTTTTTTGTGAGTTTCCAAGCTCTCAATGGGTCTTGTAGGGATGGATAGAATTAAAACTTACTGTTATTACTTGTTTGCAATTGTTGCAATTAGCTTTTAGGCATATTTTATTTGAAGCATTTCAACAAAAAATATATATAGTTAAATGCAGAATATGACTTTATGCCAAAAAAGCATTTTTCCTTTGTTACTTTATTGAATCCAATACACATTTCAAGGTCTAACTGTTCTGCATTTAATAATAATCTGCCATTTATCACGTTCTCATTTAGACCTGTGACTCTAGCTTTGCTACAAAGGACCGCCTGCGTGCCCACATGATTCGCCACGAGGAGAAGGTCCCCTGTCACATCTGTGGCAAGCTCCTCTCTGCTGCTTACATCACAGATCATATGAGGGTACACAACCAGTCCCAGCACCATGCCTGTCATCTCTGTAACCGCAGTAAGTACAAATGATATTTAGTGTCATCATGGGGAGTCTCTATAAAAAAGTGATGCATATTTAATTCATCCTTAAATACAATAAATGGTGCACTTTATATAGCACCTTTAATATCCAAGGCGCTTTACATAGATTGTGCATTACATTCATCCATTCACACACCGATGGCGGAGGAAACCATGCAAGGCACCACCCTGCACATCGGGAGCAATTAGGGGTTCAGCGTCTTGCTCAAGGACACTTCGACACTAAGTCTGTTATATTCACAACAATGTGAAGGGTTGCAGGCACAAGCTAGCTGGATTTGTCCTCGGTCCGAGCTTATTGTGGAGGATAATGATAAAAGTACCCACAGCAGGGACCCTGAAAATATCTGTTTTTTTAGCAGTGCCATCAGCAATCGTGGTGCCTCTGTGGGGGGTAGGTTGTGGTGTTTTTTTGTGGAGTTACAGAGGAGGGGGAAAGTGATTGGCCGTTTTAAGCATAATGGGGCTTCTGGGCTGTGTTGGACAGGGGACGAGGGAGTTTCTCGGGAATAGGTTTAATGCAAGTCTTTTCTAGTTGTTCCATCCTATCGGTGAACTCCAAATGAGGGTTGGGGAGAGGGGGGGAAAACAAGAATAATGGCGAGTCTAGGACCGAGGGTGTGTCTGTAGTAGAAGGTCATTCCATTCACCTCTGCCACGTGGCATCATGGTTGATTCTTCTTTTTAAACAAAACATACTGAAAAAAAAATGTATTAAAAAAATACAAGCCACACAAGAAAAATACAGACCCCCCTCCCCCCACACACACACTTCCTACCCCTATCCCAGAAAGGTAAACAACACAGCTACTCAATATTGTCCATAATACCCATTGACAACAGCAACTTATGTAGATAGTGAAATCAACCAAGAGGGGATATTGAAGGTAGAACCTCAAAGAGCCTACTCCAAATCTTTTCATAAGTAGCTTTATCACGGTTGATTCTGGGTCCTTGTTGTGCTATTATGTCCTTGTGGGGTAAAGATTGCTATTTCACAGATTGGACTGGGATTGTGGTTAGGGTTAGGGTTACAGTGGGTGTTACAGTGGGGGACTGGGGAGTATCAGAGGTGATAGAGGACAAATAAAATATTGCCCATTTGTAGCTTTACTCTGAACTTGGATCAGGTGGCCATCCGCTTTGAAGAGGTGTCTCCAGAACAGATTGAAACGGTCAATGTAGTCCAGCTAGTTGCAGGTTCTATGTAGATAGACAGAGAAGCCTGCTAAACGTATGTCTCTGTTGGTTGCTGTTGGTACTCCCTGATGAATGTAGATGCATCTACTTTGCCAAGTATATTAAACAGTTCAATGAACTCGTTGTAGCTGTGAATGTTATTATTTGTTAATTTGCTTACACATGCACAATGATTACATTTAGGTGCTTAGACAGTATGATGTTTTCACTTTTGTCACTGACCACTGTATCATTTAGGCAGCAGATGTCTATGTCAATCTCCATGTACATTACCTAGGCCCTAGGTAATGTACATGGACCCTAGGTCCTAGGTAATGTACATGGACCCTAGGTCCTAGGGTAGTCACCAAAGTGACTTTTAACAAATGGTCTTTGTTTCTCATTAGCAGGCAGAATAATTCTAATATGAACACTTTGCCCTAAACACATCTCAATAACATTATCTTTGACTTTATTTGGAATTTATACTATTGGGCAGGTAACTTGATAGCTTTGGCATACTCGCTTCCAACGTATGACAACGATTTGGCCCCTGTCTGGGTCCAGATGGAGGCTGATGTAGCCTGCCTGCCTGCCAACCTCCCTCCCAGCTGTGTGTATTCGACATTGTCTATCGCACCACACCACACTTCCACCGCGCCTCATATCCCATCAGTGTATGTACTGTGTATGGGCTCAGGTGTGGTAACACTCGTTGGCACACTGTGCTCCAAATATCAGTTTGCCCCTTCGCTTTAGTGACTCCTTGGTCTGGTGTGAGAAGGCTATAGTCACATTTAAGCAGATTTATTTTGTCCATTTGACCAGCTCAGAGCTAAAGTTTGTATATTGATAGGCTAGCTGCTAGCACATTTGTGCTTGTTTGTTTAATTATTTACAGTGTATGTATTTATTTTGGGGGTTATTTTTCTCGTACAGTGAAGAGTTGTACAACCATCGACTATCGTCTTACTAGTGCACAGTCAAATTGCATCACTTATGTCATTCAACACAAACATACAAATCTGCCTGAGCAGCTATGATGTTGTGGTATTGTTTGTTTTCAACATTTGGGGAGCAGTATGAACCTTATTGCAAAGCGAGTGTACCTTCTGTATGTTCTCACTTCCACACTCAACACCACCTCTCCTCCACCAGGCTTCACCACCCTGACGTACCTTCGTGTCCACGCCCAGAAGCACCACGGCCAAGAGTGGAAGGATAGTGTGGGTGGCTTCGGCGGCACAGCCTCTGGCGGCGTCCTCGTGTGCCACCTGTGTGGTATTCACTGCAAGACACCCACCCAGCTCCAGGGCCACATGGGCACCCACAGCACCAGCTCCATCACCTCCAGCACAGGGCCCAGCAGCTCCATCTCGCTGAGCAGCATGGTGACAGCACCCACCGTCTATGTCACTGGTAATACAGTGGTGGACCTGCTAGTCACAGACTGCTCTAGCATTGCTGCTCCACAGACCCAGAGTTAGCAGTAGAAAGCTCAGCAATAATAAACCTCAGTCCCATAAACAGGGAGGGGTGGGAGGGGGTGGGCACAGTTAAGGGTTTAAGTTGCTAGCTAGATGCTGGTCTGGGTTCAGTTTTGTTATTTCCCTGCAAAATGGGGACGGTTAGGAATAGGATTTTGGTTGAGTGAGATAATCACTACTCAACGCTCAAGGGCAGTGTTACCCCAAGAGAAGCAATGACTAGCAGGTGTCAGTACAAGGGAGGAGTAAAGGGGTAGAGTTATGTTTATTTGAGCAGTGAAGACACTGTGTTTTAATGTGACATTCAAGTAAAGACAAGGAAATATGATGACCACGACAGGTTCATAGACGGTAACAGCGACAAGTAAGGTTTGTCATCCAAATATTCCTGAGTGCTCTGATGTTTTCGGGACTGTGGTATTGTGAGCATCTACTGTATTTCTCCTCCCACTCTTTGTTCTTTCTCTCCTTACTCTTTCTTGTCAATCCTGGCACTGGCTACTCTCTGCAAATGCACCAAGTACTGTATATTTCACACCAGCTCTCATCTTACCCCCATTTTTACAGCTTACTTATTGAAAATCCATAAGGCTTGTTTTAAAAAACAAAACAAAAGAAAACAAAACAAAAAAACAAAGTGTGGAAAATATAATTAATAAGACAAACCAGTGGACAGGAAAATATAGATTGATGTGTGCGCACCACATATGCAGTCAGGTCTGTTCTAGCATGTTAGCCTGCTAGTTTTTATTTGTTGACAAAAGTAATCACATTTGAACTGTAATACTAGATTGTGATGAGTCTCTGGAGGGCTGTTTCTAAATTGGCAAAATACCATATTCAACATTGTGGTTTGTAGAAACAATTGTGGGACTTGACAGTGAAGGTCAAAAAGATTTGGAGTTCAAGATGGAAGTCAAAATAGATTTGAGGGTTCTTAGATTGTCTTACAGCTCGTCTTCCTCCCGGAGTCCAGCCATGGTTAACACAAACAACAACAAATCATTATGCTATACAACAGCTCGGCTTCTGATCCAGCAAATTCTTCTTGCGCCTGAAAACTACCTTTTTGCATGAAAGTAAGCTAAGTAAGTCATACTTATAATTAGGGAGCTGTCATGACAAAAGAAAGTTTTAGCAGTCCAATTAAGTTAGTTGGTCGTAAACAAAAATATTCAAGAGAGTCAAGTATTGATTTATACAAAAAGAAATGTATCATTGTTGGCCATTCATTTAACTATCTGTCATTGCCATAGTCATTTGTTTTCTTCTATGTACCAGTACCATATGTGATGCTCATAAGTTAGATTTAGTCATGTTATTGTTAACGATACACTGTTAAATCCTGAGTGTGTTAATTTAACTCTGAATGTGTATAACTGTAACCAACAGTTGTACATATTAAGAGTTAAAGGAACACTGAGGATTTTCCAGCGCATACTGTACTATGTATAGCGTTTTAAATGCAGGTCATGTCGCTCCCCATGAATCATGAGAGGAACGATCACTTGTCCTTGGTATCTTTGATTGTTGTTTTTTTCTTTTCTTTTGTTTTCTATTATATTGTAATTGATGTGTGATGTCAGAAAAGGGCTTATAAAGTCATAGGTCAGGTTGAGAATTATATCTAGGAGGTTCCAATGTCTGACATCGCCTGATATGCTCTAAACAAATCCTGGTTCTGTACTGGAGTGCTTAATTTTTCAAATGATATATTTTTCTTCTTTTCTTTATTTTTTCTTTTCTTTTGTTAAGTGTTGGTACAGTATGTTATCTTAAAATTTGTAGAACTTTTTCCTTTTGTTTCTTTTTTTTTTTAGATCTTCCTGTTGAGAAAAGTAGTGAATAAGTATTTTTAGGTTTTCTGCATTACACTAAAAGAAAGTAATACCTCTACTCTAGGATCCTGTACAGCTCTTGCGATACATCTTAATGCCTTATTGTACTCAACTGCATTTTAATTATTTTATTCTAAAATATTTTAAATCTTAGTCATGGATTCATTAAGAATATTAATGGGATGTATTTATATTTATATTTTTATATTTCTCAACAGTATGCATGTCTATAAACAATTGTTAGAGCAAAAAAAGTCAATGATGCTTACTACATTATGTTATTATTTTGTAGATGAAGTAGAGATCATGTTATTATTTTGTAATTTTGACAATTAAAAGTAAAATGAGGAAACGGGCAGGGTGTTGCGTGTTCAGTTGTTCACCAGAGTACCTCCAGGGGTCCTTGAGGAGGTTTCTGAGGTAATATAACATTCAAATCAGTTTAACCACACCACTTTCACCCTATCTAAAGGCTCACAACATGTGATGTGTTGTGAGCTTGTAGATCATCTGTTTTCTGAAAAGTTTTGAAAGTTAATTTTTGAATAATTCTTAAATGAAGTTATTAATTAATGCAACAGCCTACCCTGCCTTATTCTTGGGGCACAATATTCACAGGTAGTGGCAGTAAATGTGCAAATATCTCATAATGACATTGTTGGGTTTTCCTTGGCGTGATGTTAACCATTTGCCCTGCACTTGGTCTGATCTTGTTTCCTTCTACAGAATATTCTACACCATATATTTTCACAAGAAATGATCTACAAGCTCACCCAGCAATAAAGTGTCAGTGCCACGTAACACAGGATAATAATAGGCACACACCTCCTTATTGCTTTGATTCCAGTGTTTAGCATTGTGTTAAAGTATCTGTTGCAAAGAAGACAATAGCTCTGAAAGAATGGGTACTGTCCATGGTACAAAAGGTGCATGCTGTCAAAGTAGGGTTGCTGTCCATGGTATTGAAGGTGTCCCACAGACCAATAATGCAACATTGGGACATTGGCTAGAGAATTATCTTTAAAAATGTGTGTGAAACAAACCCTCAGCCACCATAATAGGTAGCCTATATTTCATTCATGTTTTAGCCAAGTGTAGGCTGTGGTTCTGTCTCGTAGACAGAACCACAAAGCACATACTTGCACATCTATTATTTTAGTATTTCATGTTTATTTCGGTTATAAAGATATGCATGTAGGGCAGGCTAACTCAAAGTTAATAAGAATTTCATTATGGGCTAGATGTAGGCCTATATATAATGTCAATAAAGGAAAACCCGATCATAAAACCATTGTATAAAACAAGGGGACATGCATATAGCCCATGGGCCTTCTGTAAAAACGTCATATAACCTACATGTGTGTACTTGCCCACTATAGGCCTACTCCTAAAAGAAAACGTCTTCAAAATCCATCACTACAAGAAATACATGCATTTGTAATGAATAAATAATTGAATATAGCCTAGTCTGGCCTGTATGAATTGAAGACCCTGTCTGTCAAATCAAGGTCACTAAATTACACAATGGATTTATTCACCTAACTCGATCATGATGGTAAACCCAGAAGGGAAATGTAGAAGTAGCATAATAATAATAATAAATGCAAATCTGACCAAAAGGGACAATTAATTTAATGTTAGATTCATTTAATTTTGTTTTAAACACGTAGTATGGGGTGTTTTCAAACTAAATTAGCACAAAGGAAGACTCAGATATAGGAGCAGGTTTCTGATTGGCAGGACAGCATACACGCCCGCAGGGAATATGATAGTCTGTAATGTGAATGTTTCATACATCATCTGTTAGACTGTTACTGACCCATATAAAGGTCAAATTGGCAACCTGATACGAACGTTTCTATGTTCTTCTTGGCTCCATATTCCAACAATATCACGTGCGCACGCTAGCTACTTAATATTGACAACAAGTGGCTGGTCGAGTTTAATGCCTATAATGCAAGCAATACATTAGGCTACTATCATTATTCATTGAATGTAAAAAATCTTTTTGGATGAAAAATCCAGCCCAATCCTTTTAACTCAATGCATTTTGGATCATGCCTAAATTAAAATTGCAGGTGCCGTTCCTTTATGTTACTTGCACGCAGTAGGCTAAACGTGCATTGCCTGTATTTTGCTGCATAACAAAAACATACACAAACTTTACAATACATCAACTAGGAACCAGCCCAGCCAGGCAGTCAGTACAATAACACAATAACACATAATAGCAGTAACTTAATTGCAGTGTGTGCTATCTGGTCTGCACTAATACTGTCTGAATCCACCCCCTGGGGCCATGGCACTAGTACAATAACATGTTAATGAGCAGTGTGTGTTCATCAGCCCTGGCCTCAGTGGCCTGGGGTCAGTACAATAATGTTACACGTATTAATTGCCCAGTTCATAACCCAGTTGTCATATTCATGTGTAGGACCTAGTAGGCAGCAGCAGCCCCCTATGTGGTCACTCACTACAATAACGTCGTTGCATCCTCCCTGGCAGAGGGAGGCTGAGGCTGTCATGTCATGTCATGGAGTGACATGTTATGATATAACGAGTGCATCAACATCTGGATTGAAACTGGTCTAGTGGTTTTGTCAGCGTTTCGGATGGTGTGAGACTCCGGTGAGAGACTCACTGGCGCCAGTTACATTGGTATACCGAGCTGGCCCGCAGGCTAAATGCCGAAACAGTGGAGGTAAAATCATAAACGGCTAGCGGCGGAGGTGTCCTCCTCGATCGGTGCACTCTCGCTACACACTTCGATCCAAGTTGTTGCAAGCAAGCTAGTTTAGCTTGGCGTTAGCTTAGCTTGCTGTTACTGGAGGTTCAGACAGTGTGGCAGCCACACAAACATGCCGATCATCGAGGCGAAGACGAAGACCCCCGGGACGTCTTTAACGCTGCTGATCGCTCTCTGCAGGACACGGGCTTCAACGGGCCGCTGACGGGACTGGACACTGCAGCACCAATATGTAAATGTTGCCGGAGACGTTTCATTAATTTTAACCTTTTGCTGTGTGTGTGTGTGTGCTACCAGTTAGCCTAGCCTAGCCAGCTAGGAAGCTAACTAGCGTCAACCGGCTAGTTAGCTTAGCGGCTATCGGTCGCACACATAATAATACGTACGGTGTGTGGGGAAGAGAAACGAAAACAAACCTAATGGTCACGCAACACCGGGCGAGATCAGCTAGCAAACTTCTCTCGCCACAATTTGACAAGCTCTCTCTAGCTGCTGGGCTCCTTTAGCCCGTTAATGGGTTAACTATACTTAACACCTGGATTGTGTTCTGTCCATTTACAGACAATGGATCATTTTAACAACAATGTATTGCCAGCCATTACAACAACAAAAAGCACGTTTTTGCAGTTGAACATATCATTTTGTTGTCTTTCCCTTGGTTGGGATTTCTCTGTGTGTGTGTGTGTTCTGTCCAGAGAAAATGTTAAAACTTTTCTCCGTCTTGCTCCTTAATTGGCCCGTATTGAAGTTATTGGTGGCGTTATATGGAACTTCTTAATCCATAATAGGAATACATATTGATGTCATTATGACCTAGCACCGCAGGGTGACAGTCTTATCCAGTAAAGGTTGAGGAAAGCTGCTAAAATATAATTTAATAACCCCAGCCTCGGGATCGCAGGCACACTTCGCCTGACCACCACCATTGTCATTGCAAGCCTAACAAATGCCCTCTTTTTAATGGTAAATGGTGTATTTACATAGCACAAGGCCCTTTACAATGATTGTGCATTACATGTACCCATTCACACGCATATTCATACACCCATGGCAGAAGAAACCATGCAAGGCACCAACCTGCTCATCGGGAGCAATTAGGGGTTCAGTGTCCTGACTTCATCTTGTGTCTAGAGATGGCTCTGGAATTTACTTAAGGGAAAATTGCAATACATTTATGTAGATTGGAATGAATGCAGGTCAGATTCACAAATGATTGAGCTGAAGTTGTGTGAAGTGTGATCTCACTTGTGGATGCTTTGTATTTTTCAGAGGGCGGAAAGAGCACCAGACCTCAAGGACCAGATTGTCTCCTGAACGTACCTCCCAGACAGATAGCTAGGGACCATGTTGACCATCCTAGCTGCTGGGTCTGTGTTCTTTCCAGGCCTTTTCCTGCTGTCGAAACAATGTCTCAAATACATCCCTGCGCTGAGGTGGAGCGAGGGCGATGCGGTCATTGTATCTGCCAGGTGAGACATTCCCTGTCACAACATAGGCTAATATCTCATCACTTAAATGCATCATCATGTACTGAGAAAAACACTGTTGTGATTTAACTTGTCTTTTCTTAGGTTGGTGTCTTCAGTTCAGGCAGTCCTGGCTTCTTCGGCCGGTTACGTCATTGCTTCTTCCTGCGATGACATCATCGAGGACCAGTAAGTCCAAAAATGCATATGCATTGTTATTGATTCAGTTTGAATACTCGGACACCTACTTAATGTATAGTCCGTCGTACAGTGATGTCACAAGCTCAACTTGTTGATCTACAAGTGTCGTATCTGGTAGACACGAAACACTCTATAGTATATCACACAAGCTTGCAACATCCACTGTACAGTGAAGTATAAATCCGGCATTATACTGTATTTCTCGCTACCCAGGCATTGGTTGACCAGCGCCTACATCCTGTTTGCTGTTCCCTACTTCGTATATGACACCTATGCCATGTTCATGTGCTACTGGTACAAGCTGCGGGTCAAGGGACACGAAGAAGCTACAGCAGCCCCCCAGCACATGAGCTCTGCACTTACCAGCTACTTGCGCCGTGAATTCCTTATGGTGCTGCACCACGTTGTCATGGTTGCCGTATGCTTCCCCGTCTCCGTGGTAACTATCACCAATAGCTAGCCCAGCAGTGAGCACTCATGGGTAGAGATTTGATTTGGTATGAAGAAAATTATAATATTGCTTATTATTGCATATAATATTGGACGTATCTAATGGACTAGAATTATACGGGGTCCATTTGGTTACATTTGCACTCTCAGATCTAAATTTACACTGGGGATTTTGCTACGTAATGTATTAGATGGACGCAAACAGGACTAGTACAATGACAGTCTTTCCCTTTGTCTTTCCCTAGTTCTGGCGGCAGGGAAAGGGTGACTATTTCCAAGGCATTTTGTTTATGGCTGAACTCAGCACTCCGTCTGTCTGCTTGGGAAAAATACTTATCCAGGTAACTGTCTTTGTTGTGCCTCAAAGGAAATTTTGTTGTGTGTGTGTCTTTGTCATATTAAATCTCTCTTGCATTCTTTACTCCTTTTCCATTTTGTTTAACTGAATACATTTATGGCCATTCCTCGCATGTAGCTTGTCACTTGCACTGGCTCATGCTGACTGCGTGTCGTGTATCCCTCACATGAACAAAACGGCGTGATGCATCTCCTCGTCTACGGTACATCGCAGTTTGCTTGAATACACGTATGAGCTGCTGTACTCCATATGTGTTTAAAAGCAGAGTTGATATGTATATATGCTTTGAGTGCTTTCTATGCCCCCAATCTAAGGCTCTCACAGCTGTTGGCCTCTGAATATAGCCACCAGTATTTACACTGGCTTTAACAGGGATACAATAACGGCCTATATCCTCTCCCCTCCTCCCTCAGCCTGTATCCCCGCTCCTCTTCCCTTCCCCTCCCTCACTTCTGTGCATGTGGCCATTTGATAATCAGCACTTGTCTTGAAGCTGTGACCTCAAAGAGTAAAACAAGGGGGTTATTTGTTGGTGGGGTACATTGTGGGTGAATGGTTGAGCGGAAAACCTCTGTGTGAACCTATGCAAGCATCCACTCAGTGTTATCTCATTGAGGCAAGCTGGCTGTCCCAGATAACAGCGTAGTGTGAGCTGGTTTAAACAAATTAGAAGAATGCCTAAAGCAATTGGTCCATTGTCGCCCTCTCTGCAGCCTTGCGTAGATTTCAACCAAAGTGGACAGAATCCAGAGAGAAGCATGACATACATGGCCGTCTTATATCCACTTGTATTGTTCATGCAACTTCGGTGCTGGATTAACACTTTTAGCTTTCGCCAACCTGTTACCGCTTGCTTTTTTTTTGTTTTTCTTCTCTTCATCTATCTCGACCTCCTCTTTTTCCCTTCCTCTCAGTATAAACAGCAACACACTCTCCTGCACAAAGTGAATGGGGCTCTTATGCTGATCACTTTTTTCATCTGTCGAGTACTTCTCTTCCCTTACCTCTACTACGCCTATGGCAGGTATGTCTTTCTGTCTATCTCTGTTTCTCCCACGCTCCATTTTCTTGCTGAGCTTGGGTGAGATACACAATGATTCGGGCTACTGAAATTCAGAAGATATGTTTTAATATTTTAATTGTAATCCCTCATGACTATGTTATTTAGCAGTTACATTTTACCCAAATAGATCACAAGTCTGTTGTACATGTTTTTTTCCGTACAGGTACGCCTCAATTCCGTTTCACATGGTTCCACTGTCCGTGCCCTGGCCGGTTAACCTCGGCGCTGCTCTGCTTATGGCCCCCCAGGTCTATTGGTTCTCCCTCATCTTCAGGGGCGCCATGAGGCTCTTTAGGGGCACCTCTCGCTCACGGCGACCGCCAGTAACATCGGCAGCTGCAAAAGAGGACCAGACAGGCAGCCATGCACTGCCACAGCCTGTTAACGGCTACAGCAGTCGTTCCACAGAGCCTGAGTCGGCCACTCACTGAGGTGTGTGAAAGGGAGAGGAGGGTCACTTGTGGAACGGAACAAGAGAGTGAGAAAGGAAGAGGGAGGGAGAATGTACCCATGAGCTTGTAAAGGAATGGAAGGTACAAAAGAATGGTGAGACTGGACACAATAAGCAGTACAAAGATATGAGAATATGCCTCAAATTGTGTTGGAAGTCACTGTGGCCATAACCCAACAGCCAAAGGATTTGGGGAATGGCATTATTTGGCTTCAGCTTTTGCTGTGTCTTGGAAACAAATGGAACATTTAGCACATTCAAGCACACATGGATGTCATCGGGCACTGTGATAGATAGAAAACATGCACTGAATTGAGAGCAATTTGCCTGGGAGTATAGCAAGTGAAAGGCATCAATTTTCCTTATATAGATCAAATTCAATCCGGTCTGCCTCAACACTAGGGCAGCACAGGAAATAGGAATGTATTATATTGTGTGTTAGTACATTTGCTGTAGATAGATGGCCTAATTCAGCTTAGTAACAAGAAGCAACAACATCCCAGCTAAACAGTATTTTGAATTGTTAGTGTTATTACCTGTATCCTCTATGTTGTCACTGCCACTCTAACAAAATGTAACCAACCCGCAGACTGACTCATCTTTAGAAGGGAGGTGATGTCATAAGACTGTATTATGCTGCCTTATCCCTTTTCTCAATTATTTGCCATTTCTTTTCATTCATTTCTCAATGTGAGAGAAGAAAGCTTTCCTTGGTCAGACAATGTGACGTGTAGATAGTCTATGTAAAATTGCTGTCACCATTTCCTTTCTGTGAGTTTAATGTTGGATTTCTTTTTATCGGGTCAAGAATTTCTGCATCTAGAATTTTTGTATTCCATTTTCCACTGTAGTACAAGAATTATAGCCGTTTGTCATTTAATGACAGGGTTTTACAGTCATAACTCAGCTTAATGTACACAAACCACCCCCCAGCTGTAGTGTTTGATACAATATAGACATGACTTTATTCCATGTACTGGTGTCACAATAGTGATTTGCAATGACAGGTGTTTAGCATTTTGCATAAAATGTAATGAAAGATAGCAATGTCACTTTAAAACGAACTTCTGTGTATTGTAGGTTCTGTGTTGGTGTCACTGTTACCTCTAAATAGCTATCCACTTGGCTTGAACAGTTCAGTAAGGGGTCCATGAGGTTTGAGTAATTTAAGCTACACAACAAGGGACATGTAGTTTTTTCTCTTTTTTTGCGGTCATGCAGCCGCTGCTAATTACATGAATCAAGAGGTAGTTGGTGTTGCAATTGGAAGGGAAATACTGAACAGTACTTGTATGGCATTGGCAGCATTCACTTGAGGTTGACTTTGGAGTCACCTGTCCAGGGCAACTTATTTGTGTGTGTGAGTGCGCGTTTGTGTGTGCTTGCCGTGTGTTTCTTTAAAATGTTTGTCTTTTTCTAATGACTGTTGTGTGTATGAGTTGTATCAACCATTGAGCCATTTACATTGTTCGGATTGTACCACACCCTGAGCCAATGGTTAAATGTAACCTAAACTAGTTGGGTGACCTGGCTCTTATTTAATTAAGCCCTATTATTTAATTGTCAAAGCTTCTTCTCCCACCTCCATATGACAATTCTCAATAATATGAAAATGGGGCACAAGTGTTTAAGCAGCTACACTTATCTGGAAATTTTATGAAAATCAAAGTTCAGAGGAAACCAAGATGGGCATGCCCAACAATGGGCAACAACGGGCATGTTCTTGAATCGAATCTACTTTCTGTTCCACCATGAAAATAGGTTATTGCTTCTTGCCAATACTAAAGTATTTCAACTGATGTACTGTATATTCCACAAAATGCTCGTTATTTATTTGTATTTATTTATTTATTTGGTTTTATTTGTGGTTTTGAATGCATATTTATGCATACATATTCTACTATATGCTTCTGATCCTCATGAAGGCTGTATTGTCACTCATTCAGCCAAAATATACTCTGTCCTGAAGTTGAAGTCGGGTCTTAACTCCATTTTCTTTGAAGTTCCAGTTTTATGCTAATCTCAAACAGGTTCAGCACTTTTTGATGATGGGTTCCCAGATTGTGTTTATACTGAGTAGTTTCTGCAATTAATGCCAAAGCAACATGAACCACCAGAGGGAGCAACAAGCCACAATCAAGCACAAACTAGGTATACATCTGGAAGAAAAGTATTCAATGAGAATTTGATTTACTGGCCACTTTTGATAGTGGGAGTGAGTAACATTTTCACATGTGGGAAAACCAGTAAATCACATGAGTAAAATGTTTATTAACATCTTATAAAACATAAAAAAGACAAGTCCATCAAATATAAAATTCAAGTTTTAGCGGGAGCCTGGGAAAGCTCTCTTGGCCTTAATTCCTTCTGGCTGAAGTCCTTTTCTATTAAGATAGTTTTTGGGGCATTTTTAAGCTTTTAGAATGAGAAATACTGTAAAGGGGACAAGAAACCTAGGGGAGACATGACAGGAGTTGGATTCTTCCTCGGGTCCTTGTGACGCACAAAGTCAGTGCATTGGCTGGCTGAGCCACAACGCACCCCCATTAGGTCGTTACACAGGTTTACAGAAACGGTGTCTTACAAGCCTTCAGTATCTCCTTTGCCTTGGAGAGAAGATGGTATTGGGGTTGCTGTCTCGCTCCCTTTCCTTCTCGCGCTCTTTCTGGCTGTTGGGAGACAGGGCTTCTTCCAGCCTTTTGTCACTCTTGAAGAGATCTCGCCCTGTGCGCAGAATGTGCTGCTCCATCTTTCGGTGGCGCTTCATGTCCGACAGCACCTTGTCCAGACGGGCTTCCCGTTTCACTGAGGATCGAGCTGAAGATCCTGGGACAGGAAATAAATAGTTTACCACCAACAATAACACCATTATTATTCCCACGATTAGAGGGCTATAGCTCATGCATTTATTGCAATTTTCCACAGTATCCTATGCATTTATGGTAATGATTCATCTTCATTAACAGCCATACCATACATATTATGCATGTCTCTAATGTGACATCACTGGAATAAAATCTGAGGAGATCAGAGCTTCAATCCTACTAACCTAGGTAATAATTATGGCTTGCTCAGAAAATGCATTATGGCAATTGTAACACAGAAAGTGACATGTCAATATGGATTGCACTGTAAATATTTGATAGAACCATTAACTGAAATGCTCATCAGTTACCACAGACTATTAACTGAAATGCTCATCAGTTATTTAAGGTTCTTATACATGTCAAATCAATTATTGCAATGTATTTGTTACATTTGTACAGATTTCTTGTCGTACCTGGCGTTCTACGTCTGTTGATGAAAGCATTCTTCGGAGTGGTTTGCTCCTCACTAAAGTCAAACTCTGTGGGAGCCAGGGGCCTGAAAGAAAAAAAACATTTTTCAATATTCATACTCATTCCTTTTGAAATACAGCTTGGAGGTCTTCAGCAGAACAAATGTAAATAATTCTCACTTTCGTTCTTCCTCCCTGTCCCGTTCTTTCGTTGCCTCTTCCCCTTCCTCTCTTTCTGGTGAGGGAGTGTGCTCTGGAGTGGGAGGCCTCCTGGGAAGGGGCACAAAGTTCAATTCCAGCACTTCCCCTTTAGCAAGGAGATCATACAGTCTTTTAATCTCAGCAGGAGGTGGCATCCAATTTTTGGGATCCTCCATTTCCTCATCACTGTAAGCAAGCTCCCAGTCACCGTCCTCAACTTCGACCTGCTTCCCTTCTCCAACTACTTGTGTGTCTGCTTGTTTCTTCTCCTCACGTGCCTCTCCCTCCACCGCATTTCTGTCCTCATCTGATAAAAGAAAATCACATTCAGCTCTGTTTTTATTCAGATAAATGCATAAGCATTAACTTTAAGAATGACTGGCATAAACCCGAATACATACAAGTAAGGTTGTTGTTACCTTTCCCTTTAGATGGTGTCTCCTCTTGTGTTTCAGTGTCCCCTGTGTTGTCCTCTTGTCTTCCTGTCATCTTGTCTGTGTCCCTCAAACCAAGAGCCTCTATGTCCTCCCTTAATGAGGCGTCTGTAGCCTCAGCCTGCATCTCTCCTCGCCACAAGTCTGTTAAAAATACAAAATATTGGAAAAGCATATTAATATGGCAACACAGAGATAATAGATATTCATGAAAAAACGCTAAATATATGATGTGTTACTGACATCAGTATAAACAGTACAGGGTAGTGAGTGTTAGTTTAGTATTTTGCAGCATTAAGCTAACTACATAGCAGAAACATTAGGCCATGGTTGTTTGCATACAACACATTGACCCAAACATTGTTGTCTACGGTGATCTTGACTTTACCTAATGTCCAGTTTGCTGTCGCAGATCAATGCTGCTGCAAATCTATTATTATTTTGCTCTGAATAAAACCACCAAAGTTCCCCATAAGACTCGTTATAAATGCTAAAATAACATTATACAGAGACGTAAACATAGCGCCATTTTGGATTGAAGAAGAACCGCCTGGTGTTGTGACTGGATTACGACGACGTTCATTTCCACGGATTGTTAAACACAAGGATGGTCGAGCGTCGAAACAAATGAGTGGCCGCAGCCAGTTCACAGTAGATGGAAATCTGTGTTCTTCCTGCGCATGCGCAGTATGCAAATCAGAGCGGAGGACGAGCAAAAACACCTGTAAATGTACAATACATTTGAATGTACGTGTAAATAAGGTTTACGCTTTTAAAAGATCAACATTGTCCTTCAGCGTTCAAATAATCTCGCGTCAACACCAGGTTTTCCGCAGGCGTAGTAGTAGTAGTGCGGTGCCTGTGTAAAGCATAGCATAGATAGTAAGGTGGAAAGCCAGTTTCTATTTACTGTTCCGTGCTCCGATCCGGTCTACAGCCCGCCTGTACTGTATCCGGTATTTTCAGCACACACATGCATGCAGGCACCGTTTCCGTATCCGCTCAGACCTGTTCAGCAGTGGAAAGCGAACCGACCCCACGACGAACGACCGTTTGACCGAAACCTGATTGGCTAGTCTCTCGTAATCAGACATTCAGCCAATCATGGTCGAGATGGAGGTCTGACTATGCGGCACTGTGATTGGCTGAGTTTCATAATGCAGCTTCACCGCTGCTCATTTGAAAGTTTTTCTTGGATCCGTCCAGAAGAAAGAGCAAGAGAGGCCATCCCCAGACCCCGTAGACTTTAAAGGTATTTTTCCCGTGATGTTGTTAGCATTAGCAATACCATACAATAATACTGTCCAGTGTTTTATGACTGTCTGCGAGACTGTTGATTATCTTTGTACTGCATAACATTGTCGCTTGGGCGTACAGGTTCCCATTTCAGTTTGTTTGTCCAAGAACAGCGACGCTAATGTGGCATTATCTTTGCTATTGCTAATGCTAGCTTCCTCTTGTTGTCTACACTAGAGAAGGCCTGTGTTTATCTCCATGGTTCAACGAGTAATCGACACGGTTTCTAACCTGGGCCTCTAAAACCCGATGTGAGATGTGGGCAAAGTGTTTATAAAACCTTACAAATAATAAAAATCATATCGGGCTATATTTCTGGTATACATTATCAATGAAAGGGTACTGATGCTTGTGCGAGGTCTACCTTTTTTCAGCACTGGGCATTATAAAAAATAAATGAAGTAACTAAATGTATACATCTTTTATTTTTAATTTGTATCTATATTGATGCAGCTAATATATGGCACCAGTCTCAAGACTCATTTTCACAATGAGACAATTTAATGAACTCCTTGTGTAACATTTACTCCTGTTTGGAGGATCACTGTTAACATGAGCTTTCTTTTTTGTCTAGAGACCTGGCCTGGCCTGTTTTTAATTGACCTTACAGATACAGACATGGCTCAACGTGTCGCCCTAAAAGATGGTGGCACCAAGAAGACGTCCAGGATTCGCGTCACTGTTCGCCTACGGCCCTATATGGACGCACAAGACGAGAAGGCAGAGGGGCCGTGTGTTCGAGGTCTGGGCACCGAGGATCTGGAGATCATAAACTGGAGGAACGCCACAGAGACGGTCAAATACCAGTCAGTACCATGTCCAATTTCTACACCATTGGTTCTCAAGGATCCAGTGTTCATTTTTGACCTGGAGTGTACATATGGACCCATAACAGTGCGTTTTAACAGTGGGTGAGCATCGGGTGACACATCGCCTAATCGCCCGCTATCGGGCGAAAAGATTAATCTTTTCGGGTGACGTTCCTCCGCCCACTTTTCCACTATCGGCCGTTCGCCTGCTATCGGCGGTAGTCACCGGGTCCCATAAACAAATAATGCGCTTCCGGAGAATTCGTAGGACTGTCGCCTGCTGTTAAAACGCACTGTTAGGGTCACTTTAGTTCCATTTGTACCTGGTCGGAGTTACAGACATGTAAGGGTCCATTTGGTTCCAATTGATTTATCTGCAGAACAGAACGCCCTCAAGGACCCCTCGGATCGAGTTCCTGTTGAGAACTGGTGTTCAACATATAACTTCACATTTCATATAATCATAATGCTGTGGTTAATTTGTATGTGTTCCTATTACTTCAGTTTTGATGTCTTCCATGGTGAGGAATCGACACAGCAAGAGGTCTACCTTTCATCAGTGAAGCCTGTACTACCACACGTGTTAAATGGACAGAATGCCAGCATCTTTGCCTATGGACCCACAGGGGCTGGTAGGAACTCGCTTATTAAATGTTTTACTCAATCAGCAAGTAGTCAATGCAAAGGCTATGTGTCAAGTAAATCATGCCGTAAATCATTCAACTCATTTTTAGGATTAGTTTTGAACCTATTGGCCATATTCTCTGCAATATGTTTGGTCTTTTGTACACACGCTGCTGTTCAGCTTCCTATACTAAGTTGATGTCCTAACTCATAGGTAAGACCCATACCATGTTGGGCAGTCGAGAGCAGCCAGGTGTCATCCCTCGGGCTGTCCGTAGTGTCTTCAAAACTGTGAAGGCTAAGGAGAAAGAGGAAGATGGTTGGAACTACAGTATTGGCATGTCTTACCTGGAGATCTACAATGAGAAGGTATGACTGGAGGACATAGTGTGAGCTGTCTATTCCCATTCTGGCCTGTGCTGTGTCCACTCCACTCTTGACCTTGTGAGAAATATTGGATGCTAATATTACTTGGCAAATGTGAAATTATGAATTTATATTAATGTTTCATTTACTTTTCATACTGCTGTTTGTTATACTGCCATATAGTAACTCTTTACTGCACTGACTGGTTCTGTGTATAAGCCTCCTAGCCAAGGGGAGATTTCTTTGTTGGGCATATTGAGTTTGGCATGCCCTGGTTAGGGGGTTTGACATACTGTAACAACTAACAACCCTTCTTTGTTCATCTCCCAGCATTTCCCATGTATTAACTAAACCCTGGCAGTCCACCTCATAATGAACCGATTTAGTCATATTTTCTCCATGCTTTTCATAATACATTGATTAGCATAATGTGGCGACCCCAGACATTCACGGCCATAGTCGGGACAGTCCTCCACATACCCACCTCAGTCTCCGAATTCCATTCCCAGGAGTGCAGCTCCACACTACCGTGTCTGAACGCAGTACAATTATTTTATTTTAATGATTAACTGCAATATATCAGGTATTCTGAACGGACTGGCATGTCATGTTCACTTCACTTTGCAAATAGCTACATGTCTTCTGTCTAGAAATGTGAAAATAAAACGATGTTCTCTTCTGTATTGCACTTTACTACTAGAAATTGACCCTCAACCTCAAATATATAAAGGATATAACCTGTCTACTTGACTGATATCGCTCTCGCTTTCTTCACGTTCAGGTATTGGACCTTCTGTCACCCGGCACACAAGACTTGCCCATCCGAGAGGACAAGGACAGGAACATTCTCATCCCTGGCCTTACTCACACACCACTGTCATCTTATCAGGAGTTTGACAGTCTCTTTGTCCCAGCCAACCTCAACCGTACCACAGCCTCCACCAAGCTCAACCAGCGGTCCAGCCGGAGCCACGCTGTCCTCCTTATCAAGGTTAACGTAATTTCTGTTCTGGCCCCAACCAATGGTGTAGCGGTCTGGGAATCGGTATGCGTGTCGCACATTCTAATCCCGACAACCTTTGCTGAGTGTCGCTCTCCATTTCAGTCTAAAAGCCAAATAGAATATTGTGGAAAAGTTCATTTTCTTCCATAATATAATTAAAAAGTGAAACTTTCATATATTCTACATTCATTGCACATACAGTGAAATATTTTTTGTTTTAATCTAGATGATTATGGCATACAGCTCATGGAAAAAAAAATAAGAATATTTTATGATGTATATTTTTATGAGACTACTAAACATTTATAATACAGAAATTCGACCATCTGAAAAGTATGTTACTTGTGCACTAAATAGTAAATACGTGGTCTGGGCTACTTTTAAACAAATTATGTAATCAACGGGAGTGGCATGGAGGTGATAAGCCTGTGGCACTGTTGAGATGTTATGGAAGCGTGAATCTATTCTACGTCCGAGCATAGACATGGTAACGCCCCGCCTGCCTCTGATTGGCCTACCGACAATGCCCATCTTGACTGTCCTCCGAGACACGATGTTACTGGTGGTAAATAATACAAGAGAATGACAGCTTGGCACGCACGACAGAAAGGCAAACTAATATTGTTTATGCCGTTTGCTTCGATTGAATAATTGAACACATACATTGTTACTATGATTTGATTTGGGTGTGTTCTAAATAAAGTGTTAGTGTTGATCGTGTATTCATCTAATTATAGTAAACGAATAGTATACTAAAAAGGATAAAGATCAAGGGAAATCACAATAATCAACACAAACACTTTATTTAGAACACACAAATGAAATTATATTACGGCGTATGTGTGGGTTCAGGTCATACCAGTTGGCTGGTCAGTTAAGCACAGTAATTCCATGGTCGGTACACCAATACTAGTAGTTTTGGCACTGTGGGCAGGTGCCAAATTGAGCTGGAAAGGAAAAATCGGCATCTCCATAAAGCGTGTCAACATACTGAAGCACAAAGTGCTCTTAAAAATATCCTGGTAGATGGCTGTGTTGACTCCAGTGTGAGGTTTTCACTGCCAGTGGACTAACACCATGCAGATAACATGGCCCCAAATCATCACTGTATTTTACAGCACTGTATGCTCCTGTATGTTGACAGCTTTATGGATATAGTGATTTGTGATTTCCTTTTCCAGCAGCACATGGCACTTCCCCACAGAGCCAAAATGACTAGTAATTGGTGTACTGACCATGGTATTACTGTGCTTAACTGACCAGCCAACTGGCCTGACCTGAACCCCACAGAGAATCTGTTTTATTGTCAAGAGGAAGGTGTGAAACACTAGATTCAACAATACAAATTAGTTTAAAGCTGCTATCCAAGCAAATCTGGGCTTCCATAACGCCTCAACAGTGCTTATCACCTCTATGCCATGCCCCATTGATGAAATAATGTGTTTAAAAGTAGCCCAGACCACATTGAGTGCACAAAGTTTTCAGATGGTCGGCATTTCTGTATTATAAATGTTTTTTTAGTGGTCTCATAAAGGTTTTAAATATTTCAGTTTGACTTTGTGCACAATGAATCTAGAATATATGAAAGTTTCATATTTCAAATTGAGCTTATTTTCCAAGTTTCTAGACTGTTCTCATGGTATACTGAGGGCTTCAGAGGACTGCATTAGTTGATGTCCAGTTCTTTGCTCTCCATACCAAACCTCTGTCTCTTCTGCCCTTTGTCATTAGGTGGTGCGGACCCAGCGCGCACCTCCTTACCGCCAGCAAACTGGAAAGCTGTACCTGGTGGACCTGGCAGGCTCCGAAGACAACCGCCGCACGGGCAACCAGGGCATCCGCCTGAAGGAGAGCGGTGCCATCAATTTATCTCTCTTTACCCTCAGCAAGGTGGTGGATGCCCTCAACGCTGGCGCTGGTGTCCGCGTTCCCTACCGGGACAGCAAGCTAACGCGGCTGCTCCAGGACTCGCTCGGTGGTTCAGCTCACTCAGTCATGATCACTAACATTGCGCCCGAGTACCAATATTACTTTGACACTTTCACCGCCCTCAACTTCGCCTCCAAGTCCAAGCTCATCGTCAACAAGCCGTTTGTGCGTGAAACCGTGACGGTCCCTGTACCGCAAGGTGAGCAAGGGAAACCAGGTGTGTGGGTGTGTGCTAGGATACAGTTTAAAGTCCTGCAGTAAAGAAGCTTTTGATATTTAAATGTTAAAGTCAAGGTTTTTATACACACCTACCTGCTTTGTGTGACATTCTAGCATTCTTGCTGAAAATTCATGATAGTTATTTACTGTATTTGTGGGCTTTGTATATTTGTGTAAGCACTGCAATTGCCATTACTGAGACTGCCAGTTTCATTTGGATGGCTCTAAGCTCCACAGAGAGTGCTGAAGTGCCTAAAGGTGCAGAATGCCAATGTTGTTGTTTTCCCCTCTGCTTTCGCACTCCAGTGAAGCGAGCCAGAGACGACCATGAGGCTGGAGCTTCTAGTGAGCCCCAGATAAAGAAGCCAAAAAAAGGAAGTAAGAAGACTGAGCAAGGGGCTCCCTCGCCCCCAGCAGTACCTCCACACAGGTTGGAACCCCCCATGCACACACACACGCTCTGTGGGACTCCCTTCTTTGTTGGTGTACTACACACAGCCAATGCATGCAGGACGGAACATTTTAATATTGCCATTTAGAGTAGAGCGCACACACGCTATGGGACACTCTTTGTTGGTGTACTACACACAGCCAATGCATGCAGGACAAAACATTTTAATAATGCCATTAAATTAGGCATGTCAAACTCATCGAGGTTACGTAGGATTCGTCAAAACGCAACTTTGTGCGAGCTTGATTACTTTTTGTCATAGTATTTGGCCAAAACACACTGATTTCAGATCTTGCATATTTACATTTTAATACTTTGTTAGGCATATACCGGTACTGTATATAGGAGCTTTCTGCCTACAGTGTTTGCAGCCTTTCAGTTTCAGTACACTTAATGCTACACACCTACAAGTGTGCGCATGGCACCGAAACCTGATGGTCTACAAATGTTTTCTTGAGAAAGTCCGGCGGGGCGGAACATTTTTTTTTCTTCTACAAATGTTCTGAAACATTTATTTTTGTTCATTACAGGATTGTAAGCAATGTTTTGAAACTAATTTTAATCTGGGCACAGGTCTCCACCAGGACAGGTCAGGTTGTGGCCTCCTGTTGGCGCTATAATAGGCCAATGTGAAAAGGGTGCCATTTCTTATACGCCTTTGATGGCAATTGGATGATTTGAGGCATTTTGTTCCAAAAATGTGTTTTGCAAAAATCAACCTGTTGGTGGCGCTATAACAGGCCAATGTGAAAAGGGTGGGATATATTCCTCAGCCTAGTAAGAAAATGTGTGAAAGATTTCACGTAAATTGCATGCTGCGTTCATGATTTGAGGCTTTTGTTCAAAACGGGGCAATCTTGCAAACTGTGAAAGCCAATTATAGCCAATTAGGATGGAATATGAAATATCGGACAGATCCGACTTGAGCACATGACCATAGAGATACTGTGTAATGATTTGTGAGATTTTTGGACAGAATCTGGAGGAGTAATATAAAAAAATGTGTTTTACAAAAGTCGGCCTCCTGGTGGCGCTATAAAAGGCAGATGCGGAAAGTGCAGGTCAAAGGTTTGTCCTTAGCCTCTAGGGAGTGTGCATGCAACGTTTCACGCAGATCGGTGCAGTTTTCGGTAAAAAATGTGAAAAGCTGCCTCATGGTGGCGCTATAACAGGCCGTTCTGGAAAATGTGGGGCAGAGGTTCATCGTTGGCATCCAGGGAGTGTGTGTGCAAAGTTTGGCATCGACCGGGTTAACGGTGCCGGAGATTAGCTGGTAACAGACGGACGGAAGGAAGGAAGGACGGACACACACACGGACGGAGTGCAAAACATACTCTCTCCCCATGCCTTCGGCCTGGTGGAGACAATGGAGACAATGATAAAATCCATGGAAACATTAAGTACAATAATGAGTTTGAATGTTGCTCCAACACAAACTGAAGAACTGGTACACTCCACCGGTGAGTACCGGCCCATTCAAGCATTGTCGAACACTTTTGAAGTAGTCCAATTTCCGACGTATCCTAATTGAAAATAATTTTAGCACAGCCCCTCTGGTCAACCAGCGGACCAGTGTGGCCATGTAAAATGCTACTTTCAGACAATGGATTATTAAATTCCCGATGGTTGAGGCCGTCTGCTGTAGCCGTATTTATCACTACACTGACATTGTCTATTTTAATTTGTTTTGCTAGACCTACTGTACATTAGAGACTGACACGGGAGTGGATTTTCACTCCTGTCCTGTCCCACTCCCACAGAAAAAATCCTGTCCTGTCCCACTCCTGGGCCAGAGTTTAAAAAAAAATCCCATCCTGTCCCACTCCTGTAGAATGACTCCTGATCCCATCCCGCTCCCACTCGAAATGACTCCCGCTCCCATCCCGCTCCTGTTTTTTTTTTTTTTTTTTAGTTAGTCATTGACACTGTTTTTCCCTGAACAGAACTTAAAGCTTAACAGTTAACAAGTGCTTTGTCAATTAAGATAAAAAAAACCCCTCGGTGTTAATTTAACTCTATATGAATATTTATTCAGTGTACAAGTCTGTGTGTATGGCAGTGGTTCCCAGGGGTCCTTGAGGGAGTTCCAGGGGGTCCCCAGCTAATTAATAGTTTGGAACCAAATGGACCCTTATGGGTCTAACAAATTATGTTATGGGAGTGTACAAATGGAACCAAATGTTGTTCCATTTGTATACACTCAGAGTTAAATTAACTTGATTGATTTTACAATATAATTTGGGGGTCCCAGCGATAAAAATGCCATGGGTCCGTAGACTAATGCATGTCAAACTGGGGGTCCTTGAAATTAAAATGGTTGAGAATCACAGCTAGAAGTTGAACCGTAATAAAAATCTTCTCTTATGGGGGTCCCCGTCCCTGGCATCTTTTCAAATGGGGGTCCGCGGGCTAATAAATGTCGATTTAGGGGTCCTTGACACAAACATGTTTGGGAACCACTGGTGTATGGGACATTCGCTCAGACAGCTGTTCAGGGAGCTAGCTAACAGTAACAGCGTTAGCATGTAGCTAACGTAGCATCACAATTGAAAGTTGCAACATTGCCACTGCCAGGGGAAACAAATGCATCAGGATGATCTGGTTTATAAATAATCGATTAAATCACGGCACCGGCGCGATGCAGAATCATACACGGCCGCATTGCGATGTTTTCATATAAAACTGTAAAAGACGTCCAGCCCGACTGGATTGCATAGAGGAGTTTTTTGTGTTGTGGAAGGCAGCACTAGCACTGCTGGATTATGGGTAACTATGTAGTTCTTTTGACCTGTGTCAGCAAAAGAGTGTTGGCTCACAGAAAGATGACTACAACAAAAATGGGTGCTTCTGTTCTTTTGGTTGGAATTTGGCAGCGCGACCAACGTCATTCACGATCCTGCACGCTCCCGTTAACTTTCATTCCCGTCCCGTCCCGATCACGGGATCATTAAAAATATGAATCCCATCCCGCGGGAATCCCGCGGGAATCCCGTGTCCCGCGGGAGTCCCGACAAAATGTCAGTCTCTACTGTACATAACGCCTCGGCACCAGCACTACAAACTCATCGGTCAGACCCGACAGTCAAAGATAAATCACCAGTCGACAAATAAATATTCCCAATTGAGCTTCATGACTCATGTTTGTGTTCATAGAGAAGGCAGTTAATGCATTTACATTTTTGTTGACTGTTAAAAAATATCCTGCAAGGTCACTGATCTCTCCCTTGTGCAAGGGTGGGTTGACATAAATGGAGGTTCAATGTACACACAGTAGCGGCTTTGCCATTGCAGCAGAAAAATATGGTGATAAAGCTATAATACATTTTATTTATGTTTTATCCAAAATAATTCTGATTGGTTGAGACTATCTGTGTTTGATCTATGTGATGGCGGTTTAGCAGTTCGTGGACACAGCACAGTAGGCCAGGATTTGGTAGCAGATGCTTAGACTGAGTGAGTCTCATTGCAACACGCCCATTGGCTGCTGCTCTCGTGCCAATTTGGGAACTCACTGAGAAACGAGTAATGTGTTTATACGCGTGTTTGCCTGCTGCAATGGCCAGGAGCACAGCTGCTGCTCTAGTGTTTTGACACAGATTCTTCTGTCAGCGTTTTGCCATGGTGAAGTAGGGCAGAACGATTGATTGGGGGAAACTATCTCATTGCAATTGTCAGCCTAACATTGCGATCCCATTCGCAACCCTTTTTTCAATTTGAGCTTCAATTGTTAACATTAACCACATTAGATGGCGTCAACATACATTTATATTTAAAGGACCACACTGGGGTTCTATTGCATTTTTAGCCACACTAGACGCTACACTAGAATACCTGGTGTAGAAGTCTTTATTTTGCTATTTGAGTAGTTCATATTGTGATTTTAGATTGTCAATTCATTGTTCAGCCCTACATTGAAGTACAATGCCGGCAAGGAGGTCCATATTCTCCCCCACTGACTGTACTATCACCCTGCTAACCCATGTTTCCATCCCTACCACCCTTCCACTGTCTCAGTCCATCAGACGTGCTTGACAGACTGGTGGCTCTGGAGAAGCAGTTAAAGGACTGCCAAGAGAAAGAGAGGCTCAACCTGCTCCAACATGAGGCCAAATACCGCAAGGAGATTGAGGTGAAGACTTGAACCTGCTTCTGCATGAATCCAGTGCCTGCTGGGTTTATATATTTAAACTAGTCTGGAATTTGTTTTATCATGTCTTATAATTGTACTTGGTCAAATCCTTGGTGTTAATGTGGAGATCAACCTATTCCTTTCAACTGATACCTTTGCAGGCACTAAAGGACAAGCAGAAGGAGTGGGAGAACAAGGTCAAGCTGCAACAACGGCTTGCTGACAAAGGCTTGACAAGGGAGCCATTCAATTCAGACAAGCAACCTCTCTTCACAATGAACCCTCTACAGAAGAAGTCCACTGCAGTAAAACCTGAGAAACAGCAAGCTGTAGTTCAGCCATTGCAGGGTCAGTTATACAGTAAAATCCTTAGTGTTGTTAATTTAATTCTTGTGTACAGTTGGAACCAAATCAACCCATTTCAAGAATTGTACCCATTGTTCAAACTGGATGTGTCAACCTGCTGACCCGTCTTTCAGAGTTGGGTTCTATTTTCCAGCATCAATGCAGGGGACAGACCACCGAAATGTGTGGGATCCCGGCATTGACAAGTAAAAATGGGGTCAAGAACGATTAACAAAATATGGTATTATGACCCTGAACTAGCCGAGTGTAAGATTATTTGCTGCTTCAATTATCCCACCTCAGATGTAGGGCTCACCCCAAACATCAATCTGGAGAGGGAACCCATTTATCAGCTTCAAATGTATATAGAGCTAATTTAGTGTTTCATCACTTTCTCACTTGTTTATCTTTTTATCCTGGCAAAGAAATGTGTCGGCAGAATTCAAAATAATCATTTAATCGGCCTCATGAGCACACGCATGTGGCAATTATCAAAAAATGGGCATGGGCCCAATTAATCGGTCACTAATGGAGATCTCTGGCAGCTATGATAATGGATACTGATAATGGGTCCTGCATGTTATTCTGACAACAGGTGCAACAAGCGGGGGCTTGCGTTCCCAATGGGCATCACCTATTTTTACAAATGGATTTTTACATTATGGATGCAACAGCGATGCAATTTTCTTACTTTGGTACCAGCTTAATTTAGGAAAGATGACTCATTATGATAGTCCAGGAAAGGAAAGTGTCAAATGTCCTTTTTGTCCCTCTCCCCTTCTCTGTACAGTCAGTGTAACACTCACTGTCACCACCACCTTGATGTTTTCTTTTCAAAATCTTTTTATTTAGGTTTTATAACAGAAGCCCAGGGGCAAGGCAAGTATGAATGTCATCAAGTCACAGATTCTTAGAGAAAAAAAAACATCAGATTTTACATGAGTACAGCCTTCAGTGGTCAAGTGTAGTCTCGAATTTGAAATTATATCGTATAATATTGAAATGGCGCCCTTAATCATCGGATCAAAAGACAGAAATTCATCAATAGGGTTAGCATTAGGCTTATCGGGAAAGCCAGGTAATGTAGAGCTCACATAATGTCGGGCCTGCAAAAATCTGTGGAAGTGTGGTCTAGGTAGAAATTTGATCAAAGGATGCAAAACTCCCCTCTATAAATAGGTCTTTAAACCATTTGATGCCTTTCCCATGCCAATTCTGAAAGGTCATGTCTTGCGTTGATGGAACAAAGGTGGTTGGAAGCAACAGGACTGACCAGGGAGAGGTCTCTATAAGTTTTCCTGAACTGGGCCCACACTCAACGTATGACACCACCGGGTTAGTTTTTGAATCGGGCAGGGGGCGGCCAAGCGGTGCACTAAGAATAGCTGGAAGCGACAGATCCCTGCACGACTTTAGCTCCAGAGATGTCCATTCTGGGAAATTCGGCCACCTTGATGTTCTGAGTCTATGACACCTCGTATAGAGTCACTATGGTTATTGATTAAAGCCCCACCTGATACAGGGGCTCAGTTAGGAATATGGGAGAAAAACAATATGTATCAAATGATGATGATGGGGGTTATTTTTTTGTCCCTCGGCAGCCATGATAATGAAATGGCAACCTATCTTTGATACTTGTATTGCATATACTAACTATACATTTTCTTTTGTAAAGGACTATGCTGTAGAAGTGGTGTATCTTGATATATAATGTTTCTATAAAATGTTTCTTTATGACTTCCCCAACAGTTTCCCAGCCAATCCAGCCTCTTCAGGTCCAGCCTCTTCAGCGTATTGGAAATGTCAAAAAACAATCTGTCTGCGTCAAGAAGAGAGGAAAAAGTGCTTCAGACAAGTCTGAGGTCAGCAGTCAAGCCCTCTCTCTGCTTAGCGTGACAATTTGTCGTGGGTGTGAGTGTACGATACAAGCTGACATAGTGGAATAGATTAGCCTTGTTGCTCAGACATGATGATGCACCCTGCAAGATATCCATACCTAATTAAACGGAAGTTTCACAAAATGCAAATTTTCTCATCCTGATCTACTATATGCATTTGGGGTGTCTGTGCAGGATGGTTCATGTCACTACTATGTATAACCTAGTTAAACTGATTTGGTGTAGTTGGATGCCCTTGTTTGTATTTAGCTCAAACGATACCTTTTGCCATGATGGTGCCGTTTGGTTAATTGATGTTGAACCTGTGTTTTCATTCCTAGGAGCCTGAGGATAAGGAGAATCGAACATGCTGGGAGGGCCAAATTGATGCATCTATACTGGAGCAATCTAGAGGGAAGATCTTGCTGATTCTCAATACAGGTTCACTCAAGGACCTTAAAGGCCTGCAGGGGATAGGCGACAAAAAGGCCAAGCTCATCCTGGGATGGAGGGAGCTCAATGGCCAATTTGCCAAGGTTGGTCTACATAAAAACAGTGGTTCTCAATCTTTTTCATGTCAAAGCTCCCCAGATGAATGTATTTGGCCATGGACCCCCCCCCCCCCCATCTGAAAATATAGTTCCACTCAACCCAATACAAGACCTGCATGTTTCAGAAATTCACATTTTCCTCCAATTTTCCTGCTATTTGTTTTAAATGGCAGATCTACAAGTTCACAATGTGCTCCAATGTGATGTGTTGTGAGCGTGTAGATCGGCTATTTTATAGATTAAAATGACTACCAACGATTCTATAAACATGTTGTGTACATGATCAAATGTGCCTTTATTGAGCCCAGTTAACATTTGTATTTTATTTTGACGGATACTAGGTTTGATATTTACCTGGTATCCTAGTTTCTTTCTAGCACTAAAATGTTTTTCGTTGCACTCTTATTTGCTCAATACCATGATTTATTTACCTGATTTATTGACTATAGGGTTTGTGTCAGACTCTGATGTTGCACTTTTAAGTCACTCTAGATAAGAACATCTGACAATATCTAAATTATTGTCTTCGTAAAGGTGGAGGATCTGACCAACATCGAAGGCTTATCTGAGAAAAGATTTTCTTCCTTCATGAAGGTATGCCCATGTGGTGAAAAAATGAGGTCACACAATCAAATGTTTAATAATCCATTTTAGATATTTTTAGGAAGATTAAAGGATTTCCTTTGACAAAAAAAAGATATATTAATGAGCAAGGTGATTTGGACTGGTAAATTTGTTTGCTGAGCTGTCCTTTGATATGTTTGCAATTATATTATTGAATGATAATGGTTGGTAATTGTTCTCTTTTCAGGCAAACATCCTGAGTGCCATGGTGAAGTGATCGTATTTTATATACAGCCATGCAATGACATCCTTTTGTATTGTATTTTTTTTTGTGGCTTTCGCCTTTATTTTGTATTTTTATAGAGGGATACTTTTAAGCCTCCCCTTTTAAAACATGTTTTAACATATTCTTTTTTTTTTTTTTAATGGATCTGTGTTTTTGTAGATGGCGTTATATTCCACTTGTTGGCGCAATTTTGCCTTCTAATAAACACATATCACACAATCAACGTTGTGTATTCATTTCCTAATCATCTTTGCATATACTATTATGTGATGGTTAAAA
The DNA here is from genome assembly GCF_951216825.1 of Electrona antarctica. Lineage (NCBI taxonomy): Eukaryota > Metazoa > Chordata > Actinopteri > Myctophiformes > Myctophidae > Electrona > Electrona antarctica. The sequence goes on from NC_136805.1 coordinate 14,999,275, forward strand.
TATTACTAACATTGGCATTTTATAATGTTTGTAAAGTCGTCCCTTAAGGATCTATGAATCCAATAGCCATCCAATAGCATGTATTATGATATCACAGGCATGGCTAATTACAAAATCATGATGTAATTAAAGTGCAGACCGGGTGCCTTAAAAAAAAAAAAAGCGAAATTTGATGTGGATTTTGTAATTGTATAGCTAGGGTTGTATATTAGTCACCACCTGATGTGATCTGTCATACAGTGTGTGTGTGTGTATATATATATATATATATATATATATATATATATATATATATATATAGAGAGAGAGAGAGAGAGCGGAGGATCTTCTGTGGTTCTCGTCGAAGGTTGCACTTGCATCCCTCCCTCCACACACGTTCATTTAACTATTCATTTCACGGTAGCCTACGCTTAGAAAATCCACCCAGCCATCGGGGATCTCCCTAGTATCCCAGCGCAAGGGCTTCCAGAAGACGCGACATCATGGTGAATGACACCTTTTCATGTATTTAACTGAGGGGATCGCACGGATCTACTACAGAGAACGTTTGCCTACAATTGCACAATTCAGTGTGTGTAAAGAGATGTTTGGTTGCAGTCTTCCGATCTAGCTGAAAACACTATGGTGCCAAGGTTATCGACGTTACATTGAAACGCAGGATAGATTAAAAACGGGTATGTCTTAATTTTGTATCATAATTTATTGCGCTTTTATTCGAATTGACACGTATATCATGGAATGCAATGCCATGTTTATTATTGGCTTGCATTGCAATTCCGCCGTGTGTGCCCTCAATGCAAGTGCTATTTTGCATGTTTTTTAATCTATCGATTGATTGTCATTGGCATTCAGGAAACAGCCTTGTTAGACCAGCCTTGATTATAAGAGCATCCTTCACTGTCATTCGCCTTTTGTCCTCCCTATTTTTTTTTCCGCTTTTGGCTTTGTCCTCAACCCATAGCCTTCTGCTTCATGTTTTCCCTTTCCATTGTCACCGCGACCATATGCCCCTTTGTGCAAAGACGGTACGTGTGTACCCATGATGAAATGGCACATGGTATATGCACACCTGCACAGACCTTTGCCAATACAAGCATAATTTAAAAAGGGCCTGCCCCGTTCATTATAAGCATGTTAATAAGGCCTAGCAGTAGTTGTTTATTTAATAAAGCTCATATTTATTGCAGATGGCTTTATCTTGTGAGGTTTAATAATCTGTCAACCATGTGTTTGTGCTCACTTGTCAACTGTCATCCATTTTATGACCTATTGGCATGAGAGGTGCTCTTTAATCATCATTTAGGATAAATTGAAGTCACAGTGGATTAAGCCAGTTCTCAAAGTTGGGTTTCAGTGGGTGAACTGTTAGGCTACTATGGCATCACAATCACTTTGACCACTTCAAACCTATTTTATACTTTGGATATACAAACATATCAGATCTATCATATGAAAATGAGATGAGTTTGAGAACAACTGTATTAAGCAATGACTGTGTGTAGGGGAGGTTAGCATTTTGTTTACAGTTATTGTTATACCACTAAATGACCTCCGGGTGTAGACCTACAGGCAGCAGGATAAGGACTACAGGCGAAGACAGCGCTTTCCCCAAGTATGGCTGCTAACACGATGCCAGACGCTACCATTTGGGATGGAGATGAACAACCTTCACTAATGGACGAAGATGTCTCCCTGTCGAGCCAAGTCTCTGTACCATGCCCGGTTGATGGACACGTGCAACTCCTCCATGGTCATGTGGGCTCGCGGCCCGTCCGCAGCAAGTCCAAAGGAGAGCTTGTCATCGTGATCAATGAGAAACTGGAAAACGGTAAGTGTATTACTGTAGTTTGTTTGTTTGAATATTTATACCGTACAATGGTGCTAAAAGGAAAACACAAGCGGGGATGGATCTGGGATATGCTTGCATGTAGTATACCTGCTTGGTCAGTTGACTACAGACTAGTCAGATTCCATGTAACTTGTCATACTGTTGTATTGTCCAGTATTTCATAAAAGTGCTATGAGAACAGGCACCCGTCAAATGAATTCACTTTAAATATTTCATTTACACAAGCCTTCGCCTTCTTTTCCTCATTTTCCTCTCATGTGTACGGTAGGTAATGGAATTCATTCATCTTGTGAAGAACCAACCTCTTCATCTATTGCTACTCCTCCCCGGAGACAACAGTCCATCTCCTACTCTCATCACCCGCATCACAGCAAGACGCGGAAGGGAAGCAGGGCGAGCTCCATCGGCTACACTGCCTTCTCCCCCAGACCGTCAATTTCCCGCTGTTCCAGCATTGCCACTGAACCACCCTTGGACCGGACCAAGGCGAAAGACTACCTCCTCCTGGCAGTGTTGGCTTGCTTCTGCCCCGTCTGGCCCATAAACATTGTAGGATTTGTTTACTCCATCATGGTAGGTGGAAGTGTAATGTTTCTTTACAGCTCAGGGTCTGTTTTGCAAAGTTTGCAGTGCTGCTTTAAGCTTCACTTTGATTCAAGGGTGCTGTGTTAGTTTTCTTTCCGGTCTGCAACTTGATCTCTCTTCCAGAATGCTGCATCAGATTGCCATGAAGCTGTATTTGTGCCATCACATCATATCACTCAGCACGTTTTCGGCTAAAACTGTTTTTTTTTCTTCTCTTTTTTGTGTGCTAAAAACACAGGCTAACGGACTTTGTTTGATCTCCTATAGTCCAAGAACAGTCTGGAACAGGGGAACATTGACGGTGCTTTGCGTCTGGGACGTGTGTCCAAGATGCTCTCTATGGTCTCCCTGGTGGGAGGGACACTCATTATCATTGCCTGCATTGTCAACTTGGCCAGTGAGTCCCCTACTAGCCACGACCTCTGAAACCCTGTCTTCCTTCTTTACCCTACATTTAGTAATGCTAGGTGAGATAGTTTTCCCTGAGCTCATATTGTTTTTTTTAAATTGTAAACAGTAATCTGACCACAAAGGATCTGTAGCTACAGGCAGATCTAATATCACTGTTGGTGATTATTAGAGTGACATACATGAGAAGGTCGCTCAGTTAAATGTTTCAAGCCTTGGTCACTGCAGTTCAAGCAGATACCTATTGGTACTTTGGCAGTGTTTGTATGGACAAATTGACTTATTAAGCCAAGCGATGTCCTAATTAGCTTGCGCATAGGCAGAAATTGTACATATAACGTTGAAAGTTAAGGCTCATGGGCTGGATGACGCTTCCTTTTCCTCTTATTACATAAGTGTTCTCTGTGGTCTGTGTAACTGTATATTTATTATTGAGTTACAAAATATAATGCTGCTGAACTAATATGCTTCCTCTTTTCTTTTTTTTAGTCAATGTGAAGTGAGTTTCATCCCAGGATGAAACTGGATAGGACGACTGATCACTTGGCCCATACCTGCACCTCTGTCTCTTTCACCACCTATAGTCATTACCTGGATTTGTGACAAATGTACACCATATGCAGCGCTTACTTATTCCTCCATAATCCATATAAATCCTTTTGCTAATGGAAGAAGAATTCTGCAAGACAATGCTGCTCTGAGTCAGAGTATTGACCATGTGATGATGGCTGGAGAAAGGGAGTAGCCATTTGGACTAATTTGTCCCTTTGTATTCTGGTCAGCACAAGAAATGTCCTTGAGAAAGACATCGCTCCTCAAGGTTGATTCCGAAATTGATCGAGACAAGGTGGGGCAGAGAAAAACACACTGGATGACACTGGAGATTGTTGGAACTGCGCGATCGATGTGAAAGAAACGGAAAGGATGATGTGACAAAAATTGGCACATCCATCCTTCATTGCACTGACGACAGAATGCATCAGAAATACAGCTTGCTGTTAAATCCCTTTGGATACACAGAGGCTTAGGGATATGTGTTGCATTGGAAAGACGTGCAGCCAGAAGAGTCCCTTTCCATTCCTCAATGCATTATTTTTCTTTTGTAAGTTTCCTGTCTTTCTAACTTCTAAGAGTCCTTTTATGTCCATTTATTTTTTGTGAGTGAGTATGTCTGATAGAGGGGATGAAAAAGAGGCTTGCCAAGGGTTGGATATGGGTGTTAATATGGAGGAGATTATAAAAGATTTTGGGCAGGAGGCAAAGTCATCACTGCAAAGTAAATCTATGTGCCAAACGATTTTATAAGAGGAAAAGTTTCTGCTTTGTGAACCTGTGCTCTTGGCAAAGTCACAAAATAGTTTGTAAAGGGGGTACATCAAATACCTGTAATTTGACCTATGTATGTTGACATCTGCTTTACACCGATAAATGCTTTTATAAATTGCAGAAGGGGAGCCAGGAGGACGAGATATTTTTGAAAACCATGAGTTACTCGAAAAACATTCACCATGAGTTTTCCATAAAGCTACGTTGCTTTTAATCATTGAAATTATACTACAAGTTATAGCCAACCTTTTGATAATGTTTGTTAAAAAAAAGAAAAAGAAAAAAGATTTTGACCGCAGTAATTTCATAATGTGATACTATTGAACTACTGAGCCACAGTTGTGTGTGTGTGTGTGTGTGTGTGTGTGTGTGAGTGTGTGAGTGAGTGAGTGAGTGAGTGAGTGAGTGAGAGAGAGAGAGAGAGAGAGAGAGAGAGAGAGAGAGTGAATGAATGAATGTGCAAGTGAATGAATGTGCAAGTGAGTGTCTGTTGATGAATTATTTGTGAGACACTATGTTTGGCCCAGAAATGGTTTGTTGCAAACACAGTAACCCCTCAAGGTTTAAAGCCACACCGCAAAGATGACTGAATTTCTAATGATCTAATATTATAATATGCCCCATGGCATGAGTCCTAGTCAAATGTTTTGATCAGTATTTACCTACCTATTCTCACTGTGATTCAAAACATTGCGAATGCAAATTTTATACATGATTCCTTCATGTTTCCTGGTTTTTGAGGCATGTTTAGATACCGGTATATGCCACGTCTTAAGAGTCCTCAATGATCTATATTACATACAGTACCTACAATACATTTTCTGTATTTACTAATATGAAAGATTTTTCAGGTTTTTCCTCTGTTAGCACTTGGATGTTTAAAGTCCATTGTAATCAACTGTTGGTGTATTCTGCAGATATATAAACGTATATATTGTCAATTCCATAGCTGATGAGTTAGCAGTAAGTAGCTATTCCAAGTAACCTAGACTAACGAACAGAATTAGCCTCCTGCCAGTAACTGTGATACCTGTGGTCTACTATAATCTCTGGATATTGGCATGTTGTGGATTAACCTTGATGTATGAAGTCAAATTCATATGAGGACAACTTGGCACTACTAGGCACACTGAATTATTGTATGCTTCCGAAGCACATTCTTAATAAAGACACATTGCATGAAAGTGGTCCGTCCTGTTTTGCTTTGAGAAGGGATGGAGGAAGCCCTCCAAGCAGCATTGGAGATTACAGGGATTGTGGATTATGGAAATGGTGTCAAATGTGTAAACTAGGCAGAGTTGAGCTGTGTGTGTGTGTGTGTGTGTGTGTGTGTGGTACAATATACTGTAAGTATAGTAGAATTTGAGAAACAAATCTTGTGAGGACCACTTTCCTAGAAATGGTTGTTTTAGAAATGTTTTAGACTGAGTTAAAATTAAGAGAATATTCAAATTGGGAATGGGCATTTACAGGTTAGGTTTAGCTGTTGGGGTGCGGGGTTGGAGTTATGCCGATTTCTATGTAGTTGCATGCAGTGCTGAACACTTGCTGGTCTGCCATCGGCTATTTTTCTAAAATGTCTATGTATAGTAAATACAAACGTGTGCAGTGAGAGAGAGAGAGATAGAGCAAGCCAGGGAGAGTTACGGCAGTCTACTAGGAGAACCAGGGAGACTGGGAGAGAGATAGACAGCCAGCATGTGTCGCTTCATGTGATAGCCTACTGTACAGTGTGAGAGCATGTAAGCTCCAGGGAGGAGGAGTGCTTACTGTTTTGTGCCAGTGAAGCGGAACTGATGAGGAGGAAGGAGGATGAAGCAGCTAGGGAGAGAGAAAAACGCCCTGAGCCAAGAAAGACACTATGATGGTAGGATGTAATGAGTGCCAAAACCCCTAATGACTTTGAGGAATTAACTCGCAATATCGCGCACACACAAAAATATGTTTAACCTCCCTCGAGAAAACATAATTTCATTTATATTAAAAAATGTAGATCTAAAAGATACAGTAGGGTCTATGATATGTTTCATTATATTTGTTCAACATTTTGTACAAAATCTATATACAGTGAAAATATGAAAATGATGAAAAAACGACATACTATAGTTCATGGTTTTGGCCCATCATCTGACAGAATAGTCTGTGTATTTGCACACTGGGCCCTGATTGGTGGCCCAAAACTTGGTGGGAAAGTACCTCTTTTATGTCTGGCTTCCAGGCCAGTTGGAAAAGGGCACACTGAGAGCTGGTAAGAGTATGTTAAATTGGACATTTTCATGGTAAAAGTTTAGCTGGACAGGGTTCTTTCAGACATAAGCCCCAACCGTTACATCTCAGGAAACAGGGGGAGAGAGCACCGTCTCCCGATGGTCCTCCAGCACCTTGATGACATGGGACTTGAACCTGCCAACTGTCTGTAGCAGAGGCAACCGATCAAGCGCACCACACCATTGAGCCAAGGCACCTTTGGGCATTCAGCAGACGTCTCCTGGTGCTTTTGAGTTTTTATTTTTTTATTCGAGCCTTGAAAAGTTCAAGTTACTGCAGCATTGAATGAGACATGAACACAGAAAGCCTGTACTGAAAGACTCATCATTAGACCACTGCGCCATCAGTCAGACGCTCTCAGCCAAAGTCTCCTGGTACTTTTGAAGTGATCTTTTGTGTGTTAGGCTTCAGTTAGTAAAGTGAAGATAACACAGAATCATATTAATCAGATGTTTCTTAGCGCTGTTGAGGTCTTCTTTTGCATGTTAGTCTAACAGCCGGGAATCGAACCCAGGTCCCCCACACGGAAGGCCAACATCCTAACCACTAAACCAAAGCAGTTGCCTATGGCGCAGGGGAGATATGAGAGGTCATCAGGCTGGGGCTGTGAGCCCCTGCTACAATAGGCTTCAGTTAATACAGCTCTACATGTTCAAATCCCTGTTCGCCTATAGTTTAATGCTGAAGTGTTTCAACTTTACTAACTGAAGGCCAACAAACACAATTACCAGGAGACTTTGGCTGAGGGTGTCTGACTGATGGTGCAATGGTCTAATGATCAGTCTCTCTGTACGGACATTCCATGTTCAAGTCCCATTGCTGCTATATAGGACAATGCTCTAGTACTTTGAACTTTTCAAGGCTCGAATACAAAATAAAAACTCAAAAGCACCAGGAGACATCTGCTGAATGCCCCAAGGTGCCTTGGCTCAATGGCATGGTGTGCTTGATATTGGTTGATTCGGTTCCCTCTGCTACAGACAGTTGGCAGGTTCAAGTCCCATGTCATCAAGGTGCTGGGATGGACCATCGGGAGACGGGTGCTCTCTCTCCCCCTGTTTCCTGATAAGTAACCGTTGGGGCTTATGTCTGAAAGAACCCTGTCCACCTAACATTTTACAGATAAGAATTAGGTCAAACGTTTAAAAATAAAATAGCAATGCATTTTGGCCCATCATCTGACAGAATAGTCTGTGTATTTCATCTGACAGAATAGTCAGTGTATTTGCATACTGGGCCCCGATTATAATCGTCGACAATGGCAATGTCATTTTTCTTGACTTTTGACGATGAAAAAACTACACACTATAGTATATTTGTTTAATCATTTTCATCTTTTTTTGTAATCGTCGCAAAAACCATGAACTATAGTTCATGGTTTTCGCAACGATTTCAAAAACAAATATGAAAATGATGAAAAAACGACATACTATAGTTCATGGTTTTGGCCCATCATCTGACAGAATAGTCTGTGTATTTGCATACTGGGCCCTGATTGGTGGCCCAAAACTTGGTGGGAAAGTCCCTCTTTTATGTCTGGCTTCCAGGCCAGTTGGAAAAGGGCACACTGAGAGCTGGTAAGAGTATGTTAAATTGGACATTTTCATGGTAAAAGTTTAGCTGGACAGGGTTCTTTCAGACATAAGCCCCAACCGTTACATCTCAGGAAACAGGGGGAGAGAGCACCGTCTCCCGATGGTCCTCCAGCACCTTGATGACATGGGACTTGAACCTGCCAACTGTCTGTAGCAGAGGCAACCGATCAAGCGCACCACACACACCATTGAGCCAAGGCACCTTTGGGCATTCAGCAGACGTCTCCTGGTGCTTTTGAGTTTTTATTTTTTTATTCGAGCCTTGAAAAGTTCAAGTTACTGCAGCATTGAATGAGACGTGAACACAGAAAGCCTGTACTGAAAGACTCATCATTAGACCACTGCGCCATCAGTCAGACGCTCTCAGCCAAAGTCTCCTGGTACTTTTGAAGTGATCTTTTGTGTGTTAGGCTTCAGTTAGTAAAGTGAAGATAACACAGAATCATATTAATCAGATGTTTCTTAGCGCTGTTGAGGTCTTCTTTTGCATGTTAGTCTAACAGCCGGGAATCGAACCCAGGTCCCCCGCACGGAAGGCCAACATCCTAACCACTAAACCAAAGCAGTTGCCTATGGCACAGGGGAGATATGAGAGGTCATCAGGCTGGGGCTGTGAGCCCCTGCTACAATAGGCTTCAGTTAATACAGCTCTACATGTTCAAATCCCTGTTCGCCTATAGTTTAATGCTGGAGTGTTTCAACTTTACTAACTGAAGGCCAACAAACACAATTACCAGGGGACTTTGGCTGAGGGTGTCTGACTGATGGTGCAATGGTCTAATGATCAGTCTCTCTGTACGGACATTCCATGTTCAAGTCCCATTGCTGCTATATAGGACAATGCTCTAGTACTTTGAACTTTTCAAGGCTCGAATACAAAATAAAAACTCAAAAGCACCAGGAGACATCTGCTGAATGCCCCAAGGTGCCTTGGCTCAATGGCATGGTGTGCTTGATATTGGTTGATTCGGTTCCCTCTGCTACAGACAGTTGGCAGGTTCAAGTCCCATGTCATCAAGGTGCTGGGATGGACCATCGGGAGACGGGTGCTCTCTCTCCCCCTGTTTCCTGATAAGTAACCGTTGGGGCTTATGTCTGAAAGAACCCTGTCCACCTAACATTTTACAGATAAGAATTAGGTCAAATGTTTAAAAATAAAATAGCAATGCATTTTGGCCCATCATCTGACAGAATAGTCTGTGTATTTCATCTGACAGAATAGTCAGTGTATTTGCATACTGGGCCCCGATTATAATCGTCGACAATGGCAATGTCATTTTTCTTGACTTTTGACGATGAAAAAACTACACACTAGAGTATATTTGTTTAATCATTTTCATCTTTTTTTGTAATCGTCGCAAAAACCATGAACTATAGTTCATGGTTTTCGCAACGATTTCAAAAACAAATATGAAAATGATGAAAAAACGACATACTATAGTTCATGGTTTTGGCCCATCATCTGACAGAATAGTCTGTGTATTTGCATACTGGGCCCTGATTGGTGGCCCAAAACTTGGTGGGAAAGTCCCTCTTTTATGTCTGGCTTCCAGGCCAGTTGGAAAAGGGCACACTGAGAGCTGGTAAGAGTATGTTAAATTGGACATTTTCATGGTAAAAGTTTAGCTGGACAGGGTTCTTTCAGACATAAGCCCCAACCGTTACATCTCAGGAAACAGGGGGAGAGAGCACCGTCTCCCGATGGTCCTCCAGCACCTTGATGACATGGGACTTGAACCTGCCAACTGTCTGTAGCAGAGGCAACCGATCAAGCGCACCACACCATTGAGCCAAGGCACCTTTGGGCATTCAGCAGACGTCTCCTGGTGCTTTTGAGTTTTTATTTTTTTATTCGAGCCTTGAAAAGTTCAAGTTACTGCAGCATTGAATGAGACGTGAACACAGAAAGCCTGTACTGAAAGACTCATCATTAGACCACTGCGCCATCAGTCAGACGCTCTCAGCCAAAGTCTCCTGGTACTTTTGAAGTGATCTTTTGTGTGTTAGGCTTCAGTTAGTAAAGTGAAGATAACACAGAATCATATTAATCAGATGTTTCTTAGCGCTGTTGAGGTCTTCTTTTGCATGTTAGTCTAACAGCCGGGAATCGAACCCAGGTCCCCCGCACGGAAGGCCAACATCCTAACCACTAAACCAAAGCAGTTGCCTATGGCGCAGGGGAGATATGAGAGGTCATCAGGCTGGGGCTGTGAGCCCCTGCTACAATAGGCTTCAGTTAATACAGCTCTACATGTTCAAATCCCTGTTCGCCTATAGTTTAATGCTGGAGTGTTTCAACTTTACTAACTGAAGGCCAACAAACACAATTACCAGGGGACTTTGGCTGAGGGTGTCTGACTGATGGTGCAATGGTCTAATGATCAGTCTCTCTGTACGGACATTCCATGTTGAAGTCCCATTGCTGCTATATAGGACAATGCTCTAGTACTTTGAACTTTTCAAGGCTCGAATACAAAATAAAAACTCAAAAGCACCAGGAGACATCTGCTGAATGCCCCAAGGTGCCTTGGCTCAATGGCATGGTGTGCTTGATATTGGTTGATTCGGTTCCCTCTGCTACAGACAGTTGGCAGGTTCAAGTCCCATGTCATCAAGGTGCTGGGATGGACCATCGGGAGACGGGTGCTCTCTCTCCCCCTGTTTCCTGATAAGTAACCGTTGGGGCTTATGTCTGAAAGAACCCTGTCCACCTAACATTTTACAGATAAGAATTAGGTCAAATGTTTAAAAATAAAATAGCAATGCATTTTGGCCCATCATCTGACAGAATAGTCTGTGTATTTCATCTGACAGAATAGTCAGTGTATTTGCATACTGGGCCCCGATTATAATCGTCGACAATGGCAATGTCATTTTTCTTGACTTTTGACGATGAAAAAACTACACACTAGAGTATATTTGTTTAATCATTTTCATCTTTTTTTGTAATCGTCGCAAAAACCATGAACTATAGTTCATGGTTTTCGCAACGATTTCAAAAACAAATATGAAAATGATGAAAAAACGACATACTATAGTTCATGGTTTTGGCCCATCATCTGACAGAATAGTCTGTGTATTTGCATACTGGGCCCTGATTGGTGGCCCAAAACTTGGTGGGAAAGTCCCTCTTTTATGTCTGGCTTCCAGGCCAGTTGGAAAAGGGCACACTGAGAGCTGGTAAGAGTATGTTAAATTGGACATTTTCATGGTAAAAGTTTAGCTGGACAGGGTTCTTTCAGACATAAGCCCCAACCGTTACATCTCAGGAAACAGGGGGAGAGAGCACCGTCTCCCGATGGTCCTCCAGCACCTTGATGACATGGGACTTGAACCTGCCAACTGTCTGTAGCAGAGGCAACCGATCAAGCACACCACACCATTGAGCCAAGGCACCTTTGGGCATTCAGCAGACGTCTCCTGGTGCTTTTGAGTTTTTATTTTTTTATTCGAGCCTTGAAAAGTTCAAGTTACTGCAGCATTGAATGAGACGTGAACACAGAAAGCCTGTACTGAAAGACTCATCATTAGACCACTGCGCCATCAGTCAGACGCTCTCAGCCAAAGTCTCCTGGTACTTTTGAAGTGATCTTTTGTGTGTTAGGCTTCAGTTAGTAAAGTGAAGATAACACAGAATCATATTAATCAGATGTTTCTTAGCGCTGTTGAGGTCTTCTTTTGCATGTTAGTCTAACAGCCGGGAATCGAACCCAGGTCCCCCGCACGGAAGGCCAACATCCTAACCACTAAACCAAAGCAGTTGCCTATGGCGCAGGGGAGATATGAGAGGTCATCAGGCTGGGGCTGTGAGCCCCTGCTACAATAGGCTTCAGTTAATACAGCTCTACATGTTCAAATCCCTGTTCGCCTATAGTTTAATGCTGGAGTGTTTCAACTTTACTAACTGAAGGCCAACAAACACAATTACCAGGGGACTTTGGCTGAGGGTGTCTGACTGATGGTGCAATGGTCTAATGATCAGTCTCTCTGTACGGACATTCCATGTTGAAGTCCCATTGCTGCTATATAGGACAATGCTCTAGTACTTTGAACTTTTCAAGGCTCGAATACAAAATAAAAACTCAAAAGCACCAGGAGACATCTGCTGAATGCCCCAAGGTGCCTTGGCTCAATGGCATGGTGTGCTTGATATTGGTTGATTCGGTTCCCTCTGCTACAGACAGTTGGCAGGTTCAAGTCCCATGTCATCAAGGTGCTGGGATGGACCATCGGGAGACGGGTGCTCTCTCTCCCCCTGTTTCCTGATAAGTAACCGTTGGGGCTTATGTCTGAAAGAACCCTGTCCACCTAACATTTTACAGATAAGAATTAGGTCAAATGTTTAAAAATAAAATAGCAATGCATTTTGGCCCATCATCTGCCAGAATAGTCTGTGTATTTCATCTGACAGAATAGTCAGTGTATTTGCATACTGGGCCCCGATTATAATCGTCGACAATGGCAATGTCATTTTTCTTGACTTTTGACGATGAAAAAACTACACACTAGAGTATATTTGTTTAATCATTTTCATCTTTTTTTGTAATCGTCGCAAAAACCATGAACTATAGTTCATGGTTTTCGCAACGATTTCAAAAACAAATATGAAAATGATGAAAAAACGACATACTATAGTTCATGGTTTTGGCCCATCATCTGACAGAATAGTCTGTGTATTTGCATACTGGGCCCTGATTGGTGGCCCAAAACTTGGTGGGAAAGTCCCTCTTTTATGTCTGGCTTCCAGGCCAGTTGGAAAAGGGCACACTGAGAGCTGGTAAGAGTATGTTAAATTGGACATTTTCATGGTAAAAGTTTAGCTGGACAGGGTTCTTTCAGACATAAGCCCCAACCGTTACATCTCAGGAAACAGGGGGAGAGAGCACCGTCTCCCGATGGTCCTCCAGCACCTTGATGACATGGGACTTGAACCTGCCAACTGTCTGTAGCAGAGGCAACCGATCAAGCGCACCACACCATTGAGCCAAGGCACCTTTGGGCATTCAGCAGACGTCTCCTGGTGCTTTTGAGTTTTTATTCGAGCCTTGAAAAGTTCAAGTTACTGCAGCATTGAATGAGACGTGAACACAGAAAGCCTGTACTGAAAGACTCATCATTAGACCACTGCGCCATCAGTCAGACGCTCTCAGCCAAAGTCTCCTGGTACTTTTGAAGTGATCTTTTGTGTGTTAGGCTTCAGTTAGTAAAGTGAAGATAACACAGAATCATATTAATCAGATGTTTCCTAGCGCTGTTGAGGTCTTCTTTTGCATGTTAGTGTAACAGCCGGGAATCGAACCCAGGTCCCCCGCACGGAAGGCCAACATCCTAACCACTAAACCAAAGCAGTTGCCTATGGCGCAGGGGAGATATGAGAGGTCATCAGGCTGGGGCTGTGAGCCCCTGCTACAATAGGCTTCAGTTAATACAGCTCTACATGTTCAAATCCCTGTTCGCCTATAGTTTAATGCTGGAGTGTTTCAACTTTACTAACTGAAGGCCAACAAACACAATTACCAGGAGACTTTGGCTGAGGGTGTCTGACTGATGGTCTAATGATCAGTCTCTCTGTTCGGACATTCCATGTTCAAGTCCCATTGCTGCTATATAGCACAATGCTCTAGTACTTTGAACTCGTTACTTTTCTTCCAGTTTATTATGTATACTCGTCGTCACGCTACTAGTCCTACATACTTACACCTAGAAACCCCATTCAAACGTACTTAGGTTCATCTTACGGGGGACATGTTTGCCTGAAAAGGAATCTTTGAAATGTGTCATAGTTTTAGCAATAAAGACATCTCTTTCCAGTTCTCTTCTGGATGTTATTCTCCAAAACATGCTGCAGAGTGAAAGTAGGAGGAACTCAGCTGGATTTGAACTCACAACCTCTGGCTCACATGGACGTCATCTTAACAAGGGTGCCACTGAGCTCTCAGTGATTTTTAGGTTGTACGTTGTTCTTCGTGGTGTCACTTTTCAAATGGGGCCTTGGGATCATGTACTGTACAGAGCATTTGAATGGTGCTGTGCATCAAAGGTGTCTTTAGTGCTTTTAAGTGTTATCGTGGATGTTAATCAGATAATACAAAGGAGAAACCATGACAGGACACAGACAGCCTCCCCATTGGTGGATGTGATCCTGGCAGCCAGCCCAGGTGTGTTCTGGTCCTGTTGATTGAGCTGAAAAGACCTATAAACCTTCGAAGGTTTATAGGTCTTTTCAGCTCAATCAACAGGACCAGAACACACACTCGTTACTTTTCTTCCAGTTTATTATGTATACTCGTCATCACGCTACTAGTCCTACATACTTACACCTAGAAACCCCATTCAAACGTACTTAGGTTCATCTTACGGGGGACATGTTTGCCTGAAAAGGAATCTTTGAAATGTGTCATAGTTTTAGCAATAAAGACATCTCTTTCCAGTTCTCTTCTGGATGTTATTCTCCAAAACATGCTGCAGAGTGAAAGTAGGAGGAACTCAGCTGGATTTGAACTCACAACCTCTGGCTCACATGGACGTCATCTTAACAAGGGTGCCACTGAGCTCTCAGTGATTTTTAGGTTGTAAGTTGTTCTTCTTGGTGTCACTTTTCAAATGGGGCCTTGGGATCATGTACAGAGCATTTGAATGGTGCTGTGCATCAAAGGTGTCTTTAGTGCTTTTAAGTGTTATCGTGGATGTTAATCAGATAATACAGAGGAGAAACCATGACAAGACACAGACAGCCTCCCCATTGGTGGATGTGATCCTGGCAGCCAGCCCAGGTGTGTTCTAGTCCTGTTGATTGAGCTGAGAAAGACCTATAAACCTTCAGGTCCTGCTCTGCTCAATCAACAGGACCAGAACACACACTCGTTACCTTTCTTCCAGTTTATTATGTATACTCGTCGTCACGCTACTTGTCCTACAAACTTACACCTAGAAACCCCATTCAAACCTACTTAGGTTCATCTTACGGTGGACATGTTTGCCTGAAAAGGAATCTTTGAAATGTTTCATAGTTTTAGCAATAAAGACAACCTTGAACCTTGAACCTTGAAATGCCCATGCCATTAAATGCAAGGTAATTTCCAGCCTTGCTAGTGGCAAACGCTTTTTCGTCACACTTTTGCATAATTTATAGCCCATGGCCTCGGACGGCATACTATAGCATGCCTTTTTTCATCATTTTTGAGGATTGGAAAAAAAGACGAAAATCACTCCAAGACCATGGACTATAGCCCATGGTCTCGGAGTGATTTTCGTCTTTTTCAAATTCTCGTTTTTCATCATTTATAGCCCATGGCCTCGGACGGCATACTATAGCATGCCGTTTTTCATCATTTTTGAGGATTGGAAAAAAAGACGAAAATCACTCCGAGACCATGGACTATAGCCCATCCAGTTTATTATGTATACTTGTCACTAAAATGTGGAACACCCTACCAACAGCCATTAAGAAATGTGAATCCCTAGACTCCTTCAAAACCACTCTCAAAGAGCACTTATGTACGGCTGCAATTCAAAACTGTCCCCTCTAAAAAAGTTAAAGTTCCCCTCTTTTTAAGTGGTGCAACCACTTCCTTAAGTGACTATGTGTGTGTGTGTGTGTGTGGGTGGGTGGCTGGCTGGCTGGGTGCGTCTGAGCACGAAAACAGCATGGTTGTTTTTCACCACCTGTGCGCAACCTAACACACACACAAACACATATTAACTGTATATATGGTGATTTAGGGTGTGCCAGTACAGTACAGTGGCGGGTACAATAGAGGGACCCCCACACGGTAACTCTGTCATTTCTTAACCGTTTCGGACGCGGGGCGGCTCGCCAGAATCGGGCCGGCACCCTGGGTGCGTTCCTGTTGGTCTGGAACCCCCCCCCCCCCCGGACCCCCACACGGAGTTGCACCACTTACTTCACACGGGTGTACTGTACATGTTTTTTACTTACTTTAACTGATTTCCTTTTGTTTATAGATGTGTATATTTGTACATCTTAAGATGCTGATGAATTGAAAATGGAGGACCAAAACAAGTCCTTACCCATTTAGGCCTGAGGCCGATTAAAAACGCCTCTAAAGTTTTCTGAAAAACTTCAAATATTGATATAGCAGCATCAATTTTTTTACATTTTTGAATACTGTACAGAACCCCAAAATGGGTTCCCGGCCTGAAGGGGTAAAACACCAAAAGGGGTTCCTCCCTGCACACGGGACACTGTTTTGGGATTTTTAGCTTCGTTTTTCCGTCGGTTTTCCGAAAAACGCGTCCAGTGTACAACCACCTTTAGTGCTTTTTCTGGTTTTATCCTTGTATTGACTGATTGAAAATTTTCAATCAGTGAAAATCACACATAATATTCCACAGCAGATAAATACTAATAATAATAATTTTAAACCCTTTATTGTGAGTCATGCAAAAAACATTGGCAGAAGAAATGTCAAAGTTCCCATTCTCTCAGAAAAACCAAAAACAGGGACAACAGGGAAGTAGATCAATTCCGTGTGTAAGAACATGATCAACATCCGATTGTGGCAGGCTTATTATACGTAAGGAAAACTAAATAATATTTGAACTAAAATGAAATCTAAAGTAACAAATACATAAAATAATACTAAATGAAAACTAACAATGCAGAATAAACTGAAACTGAATTTGGAGGCAAAATCACATTTTTAGTTTTTTCCACAACATAACTGATGCCATGCATATTCATCCTATGCTTGTCAGCTTCTATGAATCAAGCTTTACCTAATAATACCTGAAGAACTAAAACTAAAATTAAATAAAAACTAAGCTCAAACCACTCAATTCTTAAACTAACACTACTGATGCACCCGTAAATCAAAACAGAAATCTAACACAGAACTGAAAAACTAAATAAAAATGAATAATGAATATTCTAAAACTATAATACCTTGTGAGGAGGACCTTCTCCTCGTGTTGAATATAATAATCTCATACTTGATCACACCAAAAAGTGACTGAATACTAAGCGACTGAGGCTGTGTTTTAAATTGGTTACTAGCAAACTCGTAATATTGTTGAACTGGTCACATTTTGTGATTTCACTGGTTTAATATCTCTGTATCTTGTTATTGTCATACTGCATTATAAATAATGTTCCTTGGATTTTAACAAAACGAGATAAACGTGATTTTCAGATTAAGACATTTGAACAAAAACTTTGTCACAAACTGAACATTTTTTTTATCTGCATGAATCCTTCATGCAGATAAAAAAAATTGACCTTGCATCTTCTTCTTCTATTTCATGCTTTTTCATAAATGAATCATCATCATTTTTCGACCACGGTCGAGATCATGGATTTCACAATGCCCCGCCAGACTTTCCGGTCCTTCATTACTATCCCCAGTTCCTGCTTACTGATGATGCATGTGTCCCTAGCGATGACATCAGGGAGGCAAGAAGGGAAGATGTAACCTCATTGTCAGCTCTATAGCAGTGGCCGGCAAACTGTGTTCTTTTGGATCGGACTAGTGAAGAAACACAGGGAAGGTTTTAATTAATTAATTAATACATTAATAATACTTGTTCGTGCAGGAGTAACAAATATAGCTTTCTACAAGCTACAATGCAGCTATGCTAATTTAGCTGTTTTTGCCATTTAAAAGATAATAATGTTTAACATACCCAAAGTAAGTGGGGTCGCTATGTTGAAAATCTGTCAGTGGGCATTTATAAATATTTAACCAATGAAAGGTATTATCAATAACTGACTAAATGACATTATTGCATCCATTGGACACAGGATTGTTTTTTCCATTTCTTAAAATGAAACAGTTTTGGACATCTGTTTCCACCCGACAGTGACGATATGGTGACTCAGATTTGTTTTGTACACTAAAGCTGTTGCCATAAACTGTAAACTAACGGGTCTGCACAACTAAATGCTTTTGCCCCTGTATGAGTCCTCATGTGTCTTTTCAGATTAGACATTTGAACAAAAACTTTGGAACAAATTGAACAAGAGAAGGTTTTTTCACCTGTATGAATCCTCATATGCTGGCTAAGATTAGTTTTTACACTAAAGCTATTGCCACAAACTGTACAACTAAATGGTTTTTCCCCTGTATGAGTCCTCATGTGATTTTTCAGGTCACACATGTAACTACAGCCTTTGCCACAAACTGTACAGATAAAGGCTTTTTCCCCTGTGTGAGTCCTCATGTGTTTTTTCAAATCACACATGTAATTACAACCTTTGCCACAAATAGTGCAATTAAAGGGTTTTTCCCCTGTATGAGTGCTCATGTGTTTTTTCAGCTCGCACCGGTAATTACAGCCTTTGCCACAAATCTCACAACTAAAAGGTTTTTCCCCCGAATGAGTCTTGGGTGGTGTTTGTTTGGGTGCCTCCAGGTCCTGGCTGACTGACTGAGCCTCCCTAGTTTCATCCCACTCATCATCACTGTCTTCATCATCTCCAGTTGGTTGTGATGTTCCCCAGTACTTTATATAAGCTTGTGTTTTCATGTGCTCAGCTGAGGTGCCGGCTGGCGGGTCTTCCTCTTTGTTTTCATCATCTTCACTTTTCATCGTTGGGGATGTCAACGCTGACCCAAAAGCCTCCTCTGGTCTGAGAAGAAGCTCCACCTGTTCCACTTTGATCTGTGGAGACTCTGGTTCCTCCAGGACCAGACTGGAGATCCTCTCCTTTTGTTCGTCTTTAATCTGTGGAGACTCTGGTTCCTCCAGGACCAGACTGGGGCTCCTCTCCTGCTGTTCAGCAGAAAGCTCTTCACAAAGGTAGTGGAAGTCTAGGGAGGAGAAAAATAACACGATTGGTCAGTTTACTGAGATACAATGTTACAAGTTTTTCTCCCCAATGTAGTCTTTATGCCAATAGAGCGTCGCAGTCCCGTCCCCTTTCATGACGACGCCAGGCCCAGAAAATTAATCACAATGCATTTTTCCCAAAGACATTTCAAAAAGTATTTATTTAAAGACCTTTTAAGCGGCATATGAAGCCAACTCGAGTCGTGACAAATCATGACAACACACACAATATTTTGGACCAAACAAATAATTACAAAGAAAAACAACAAAAAAAGTGTTGTAACCTGCCGTTTTTTTCTACTTTCTAATTCTTTGTTTGGCCCGAAAAATTGTGTTTGTGTGGTCATGATTTGTCATGACAAGAGTTGGCTTTGTCCTCGGCGTAAACGTCTTTAAATAAATACTTTCTGAAATGTCTATGAGGAAAATGAACGGAGAATCATTTCCTGGGCCCTGGTAGGGGGCGGGACTGCGACGCTCTATAGATTATGTGTTATCACTGCTGTTGTATCCTACCGACTCACCTGCCAGTGAGGAGCCTCTAACCAGGAGGACATAGAGCCTTCGTTCTACTCCTCCTGCTCAACACTCCCCGCTGACAGGTGCCGCTCCAGCCTGTAGGAGCACATACAATGACCAGTATCACCCTCTCCACGCCCGGCTTTCCTCCCCCAAACGCCGACCAATAGACCTTTAGCTAAGCCCTTCCCCAAACTACTATGGTCCAATCACAACTAAGCATAACATGGGTTAGACAAACCTCTCCACCAATAGTTTTCCTATATGATAAAACATTGTTTAAAAAAAAGAAATGTCACGCACATATTTTTCCAGTGCATATGGCAGGCCTTGTTGACGGATTTGGAAGAGATTTTGAAGGTCTGGTAACAAAAATGAACCAGTATTCAATGTGTAAAGTCCATGATATTTACATTGGAATGAACGAGCCCAGCTGGAAAGTGTCCAACCCATGGGGAGAGGGTGGGGCTATTGTGTTCGCATAGGCGTCCGACAAAGCTGGCTGCACCACGGTGGATTTGAACCCACAACCTTCATGGTGGTGGGCAGGGGACATTTTGCAGCCCTGTGCTTGTACGAGTTCGAGACCCACAGAAACACACCCAGGGTGCCGGCCCGATTCCGGCGAGCCGCCCCGCGTCCGAAACGGTTGAGAAATGACAGAGTTACTGTGTGGGGGTCCCTCTACTGTACCCTTCACTGTACTGTACTGTCACTGGCACACCCGACATCACCATATATACTGTTAATATGTGCGTGTGTGTTTGTGTGTGTGTTAGGTTGCGCACAGGTGGTGAAAAACAACCATGCTGTTTTCGTGCTCAGACGCACCCACCCAGCCAGCCAGCCACCCACACACATAGTCACTTAAGGAAGTGGTTGCACCACTTAAAAATCCACCGTAGACATTTTATGCGCTACTTCCTGTCAAGAAAGTATCAGAGTATGGAAGCGCTCGTTATCAGTAAAGCTCCTCCTGCTGCCTCCTGCATTATGTGCACATTCAAAACAGGTGGTATGCATGGGCTGTTGAGAGATGGTCAACGAGCACTTCCAAACTCCAAAAACTTAGAAAAAAATTATTCCCAAATCCCAATGCATTTTTCCCATAGACATTTCAAAAAGTATGTATTCTAAGACGGTTACGCCGTGGACAAAGCCAACTCGAGTCGTGACAACTCATGACAACAAACACAATATTTTGGACCAAACAAATAATTACAAAGAAGAAAAACAACAAAAAAAGTGTTTTTTCTTCTTTCCAATTATTTGTTCGGCCCAGCAAATGCTTTGTTGTCATGATTTGTCACGACTCGAGTTGGCTTTGTCCGCGGCGTAAACGTCTTTAAATAAATATTTTTTGAAATGTCTATGAGGAAAATGAACGGAGAATCATTTCCTGGGCCCTGGTAGGGGGCGAGACTGTGATGCTCCATAGTAGCGGTTCCCAAACCTTTTTGGCCATGCACCCCCTGTTACCTCCTGACCTAGCTGACGCACCCCCCACATGGAAATAAAAATCACACCCGTGTGAACTGAGTGGTGTAAGGTCTTATATAGACTGATCAGCTGTGGTCTGACGTAATGTCTGACGTAATGAAATCACACCTGTGTGAACTGGGTGACCATAGCAACCATGCTCATTTTTTGAGCAGACAGACAGACAGACACGTAAACTAACAAAGCCAGTTGTAGGAGTGGTTTACACCACTCAAAAATTGCATAAGCTATATATATATACACATACAGTATATGCCCATATATGAACCTGAATATGGCATATATATGCAGCATAGGCTATATTCTGCATATACTTGCCATATATTGGCATAATACGTAGTATGTTGATATATTTACTGTATAATAAATACATAGCACCACCATTAGCCTTTTCATGTCGCGCAACCCCTAGAAGGCGCTCGCGCACCACAAGGGGTGCACGCACCACAGTTTGGGAACCACTGCTCTATAGGATATAATAGAAGCCATTGTCCTCACATTAATACAAAAATACGATACCGATTATGTCACTGGTAGGCAGATTTCTGAACTGTCCATGCACAGCCCTCCTCTAAGACACAGTGTATTATATTTAGCTTGCGTGAGGACCAAGTATATGAAGATAGGTAAAGAATGGGTGAAGTGGTCCTTTAAAGAAAACCAACCTGGGAATATAATGGGTTTTATCCAAATGATAAAGGTCAAATATTAAAATGATACATTTAACAACAGCTCCCTAGGCAAGACCACTTTTTGGACGTTTGAATTGTATAGTTACCTTGCCATTATGTAACTCTAAATGTGGACAAGAAATCAAAAATAATTGCTCCAGTGATTGGAACTTAACAATTCAAAATATGCTCCTCGTTGACTTAATTGTACGCTGAAACAGCTCTCAAAGTCACTCTTTTAGCACATAAATGAACAAACAAAGTTGATTCAGACAATATAGAGCATCACTAAACCCAGTATTTTTTTTGTTAGTTTGTTTTGGGGTTTTTAAATAAAAAAAAATCTGTTGATTTTACCATTTGAAAATCTGGATCTGGATCCACGGATCCACTCCAGGTTTTCTTAATTTCTTCCTAATAGAAAATCAAATAAATCCAATTCTTAGAGAAGTCAAGTCAACAACCTGCCAAACCTATTGCCTTATCCCATTTTGGGCGGGAACCCCTTTTGGTGTTAGCATTATGTTATGCTTTAGCTATTGAAAAATAGGTCTGCTATTTTAGAAAAATCGAAGAACAACTGACATAGAAACATAGCTTTTTCAGAAAACTGTCAGGATGTAGAAGACATTTTTAGAATCTCAGGTCAAAATGGGTTATACTGTACCTTGATATCCTCCATCCTGTTGTTCCTCCTGGACCATTAGACTGGGGCTCCTCTCCTGACGTTCAGGGGTAACCTGCTCCTTACACACAAGGAGCAGAGGGACATCATCTGCAAGAGGAGTTTACATCAGCACAGACCAACTAAAAGTGTTCTCCAGTTCAATAAAGATTGATACTCCTACTTTACTTTATTCATACGTCATCTCTTTGTACATTGAAACTGCTGACAAAACAACACATGAAGTGCTTGCTGGTCAGTTTGTTTTTATGAAACTTACAGAGAATGGTCAGCAATGTGCCCTAAGAGATAATCAAAAATGGTTGGGCTTTTATGCCTTTATTTCTAGGACAGTAGAATAGATGGAGATAATCAAATGTTAATGACAATTTAAAACCTATTAAATTGTCAT
The DNA here is from genome assembly GCF_951216825.1 of Electrona antarctica. Lineage (NCBI taxonomy): Eukaryota > Metazoa > Chordata > Actinopteri > Myctophiformes > Myctophidae > Electrona > Electrona antarctica. Next base: position 15,021,860 of record NC_136805.1, read on the forward strand.
GTAACCTTGCACAGATACACACACCAGCTCTGAGTGACAGTGAATGTGATTAAAAAAAGACCTGTGAGTGGTGCTGTACTGTGTGTGTGTGTGTGTGTGTGTGTGTGTGTGTGTGTGTGTGTGTGTGTGTGTGTGTGTGTGTGTGGGCTGCACAACAGTGACACTTGGTGGTGTTAGGCTGTGCAACAGTGACTCTTGCTATTTCCGTGATCAGACCCAGCCAGGGACACACATTGCTGAGCATTGGAGTGCTGCACCCTATGGTTGCACCACTCAAAAAGAAAAAAACGTTCAAGAAATGGTAAATGTAAGTATTTTAATATGATTGTCTTTTTGTCCCTGTGTCTTTATTGTATTATGTGGTCTTATGCTCTGCCTTGTCATGCTGGTGGTGTGTCGTCTAGCTTTTTTGCCTAATAAAAACATATTTCAAATTCTGGCTGAAAACAGGTACGGTACTATTCACTAATATCTCCACTTCTCTACAACACTGAGCAGAGCAGCACTGAATCTGAGTCCACGAAAATGAGTGTTCTGTGGCTGTGGCATACTCACTGGGGTCTGGCTAGCTGCAAGCAGATGCTCTCAGATGCTATAATTCTATCTGAATCTGGCATCTAGAGTTGCAATACCAAATAGAAAAGTCCTAGATGATTGTATTAAATTTAGGGCCGGGACTTTAACGCGTTAATTGAGATCAATTAACTACAGAAAAATTAACGCGTTAAAAAAATTAACGCATTTTAATCGCACTATTTTTTTCACCGCGGAACGTTGTCACTGGACAGTTTTCAGATGGACCGGCGCACCACCCAGTTCACCGAGTGAAGTGTCCGTTGTTACAGGGAGTGGAAACCACCCCCCTTTAGAATGGTATGGCCCAGCAGCATTGGGGGAACAATAACACCACCAGACAGTTCACCAGACCGGGGGAAGCCGCTGAGATCACTTTGCTTGTCCCCGTGGATTGGAAATAGGATTTAAAAGGCTATCCGATGATAGCGTGGATTACAGCACAGTTGTGTGCAATTATTCAATAAAGAATTCGCATATCACCGAAGACCGCACCTCGTCAAGCCTCCAGTATCGGCTCGATGCGAAACATGTTGCATGTTGCCTAGCCTGGAAGCTAACGTCAACAACAGTAGCTCTGGTCCATAGCGTAGTTAGGACTCAGGAGGAGTTCTATGGTACTTAATTTGATCCTTTCCCCTCAGACCCACGGAAGTGCAGGCTGTGCAGCCCCTCGTTTTTAGCACAAAAAAATATGTGAAAGCCTACTTTCCTCCTTCTAACACTATGGATCAGAGCTAACGTTATTCCAACTACCAGTAGCAATTCAAGGACCCGACCAGATGACATGGTTTCTAACTAAACGGTTATGGCCAAATAAAATGTAAAATCTGTTAATGGCTGTTACTGTATGTCCACGGAAGAAACACAGAGGTGCTTTCTTATGGTCATGTCACATATTTGCTGCACCAAGCCCCCCCCAACCCTGTGGAATGCATTCCCCAAACTCTCAGAAACATGCCCCCACCATCCAAACCTTCAATATTGCTTTCCCCAGCTATTTCATCTATTTAATTCCTTAGTGTTTTTCCTCTAATAAAGTTGTTTTTGATTTATCATGTCCCCCTTGTAAAGCATTTTTGGGTACTCAGAAAAGCTCTATATAAATTATTAAATTTGAGATATTATTATAATTTATTACTACAAAAACAATGTTTTATTGCTTAAACTTATGTATTCACTATTCATTGATTCACTAGTATACCAAAATCCATTAAAAAAAATAGCTTTCTCACTGTTCTCGGGTCAAATAATGATATGCGATTAAAATGCGATTAATCGAGATTAATTAACTACAAAGCCTCTGATTAATTAGATTAAAATTTTTAATCGAGTCCCAGCTCTAATTAAATTACATTACACTCACCAAGAATGCAGCTGCATGGATGGCTTGGATTGTGCTCTATATCTCTATCTGACAAGTTTATGTTTCATAAAAGTCCACCGTAGACAATACTAGACATACTACTTTCTGTCAATACATGCTGTGCAGGACCTGCAGGTGCAAGTGTTGGAGTTTGGAAGGACTTGTTTTCAATAACACCACGTCCAGTGGTCTCCTGCATTAGGTGTTTAAGGTGGTATGCACTATGCAGGACTGTTGAGTGATTTCCAACAAGCGCTTCCAAACTCAAACGCTTAGAAAAATAGACAGAAAGTAGCTCATAACATGTCTACGGTAGATTTTTATTAAATAAAAAAAAAACACAATGGATACAAAGAGGACAATCCAAGCTTTCCGTACAGCTGCAATCTTGGTGAGTTTCTGTTTCTTTTCTTTTTTTCTCTTTCAATGAAGGGCTGTTCAAGGGTTGGTATTGTAACTCTAGATGCCAGATAGCATTTTAGCATCTAAGAGTTGCTATATAAGAGTTGCTTGCGGCTATGGTCTGGCTATGCTAGGGAACCCCAGCGGTCCTTAAGGGGGTTCCAGGAGGTCCCCAGCAAAATTAGTTAAGTTAAATAAAAGTTATTATAATTAGGGCTGTCAAACAATTAAAAATATGCCAAAATATGTTTTTCTGTATATTGTTGTGGGAATGGAAAGATAAATGTCAGAAGGCGGATATATATACATTTTATTCTTTATAACAAATCCAGTGTGGCAGGATGGTGTCTCTCTGTCACACCCCATTATCGTGATTTGAGCCGCTGCCTAAATTGTGCAGCCTTTTATGGCAATAACCGACTTGTGTTTTAACTTTTTTCCCCTTCCAGATAGGGCTAGATAGTGTAGAGTGGATGGGAGTGAACCCTCAATACTTTGTAAACTTGACCTTTCACGCTGTACTTGGTCTGCTCTTTTCCCCCTCTACACCAAACCTCTGTCCCTAAATCTATCTACAAGCTCACAGCGCCTAGCTAGCAGAGTCAGGCATTGTGAGCTTGTTCTTATCGGAGTGTTAGCTAGATCTGCTATTTTTGTCTAATGTTCTCCTCAGAATAGGGATGCTAGGGTTCAAGTAGCCGCAAGCAACTGATCCTATTTTTGACACTCCGTCTGTGTTTTGCACTCCGTCCGTGTGTGTGTGTGTGTGTGTCCGTCCTTCCGGCCGTCTGTTACCAGCTAATCTCCGGCACCGTTAACCCGGTCGATGCCAAACTTTGCACACACACTCCCTGGATGCCAACGATGAACCTCTGCCCCACATTTTCCAGAACGGCCTGTTATAGCGCCACCATCAGGCAGCTTTTCAAATTTTTTACCTAAAACTGCACCGATCTGCGTTGCATGCACACTCCCTAGAGGCCAAGGACAAACCGTTTTATAGCCTTTTATAGCGCCACCAGGAGGCCGACTTTTGTAAAACACATTTTTTGATATTACTCCTCCAGATTCTGTCCAAAAATCTCACAAATCGTTACACACTATCTCTATGGTCATGTGCTCAAGTCGGATCTGTCCGATATTTCATATTCCATCCTAATTGGCTATAATTAGCTTTCACAGTTTGCAAGATTGCCCCGTTTTGAACAAAAGCCTCAAATCATGAACGCAGCATGCAATTTACGTGAAATCTTTCACACATTTTCTTACTAGGCTGAGGAATATATCCCACCCTTTTCACATTGGCCTGTTATAGCGCCACCAACAGGTTGATTTTTGCAAAAACATTTTTGCAACAAAATGCCTCAAAAACATGTTTATATTAATCCTAAACATTTTGCCAAACATCTCACACAGTCCTATCCTCCTGGTGGAGACCTGTGCCCAGAACGGCACTTTTTCTAGTTAATATCTGGAATCTAGAGTTACAATACCAATACTAAGTGTTGAACACTTGACAGCTTATTCATCCAATAAAGAAAAGTCCTGTGATTGTATTAAACGTTAAACTCACGAACATTGCAGCTGTACGGAAAGTACAGCTGCAAACAGGGGGGGTCCACATTATTTGATGGACCCCCTGTAGTAACTCTCTGAGGAGTGACCCCCTAAGCCTTAGGGCCTAAGGGATGCCCCATTGAAGACCCCATGTACAACCTGCAGTGTGTAGTTTGTCCAGGTGTGTGTGTAGTTCTTCTATACTGTGTGTTGAACCAACATGCAGTGTGTAGTTTGTTAAGGTGTGTGACTGTGTGTGTGTGTGTGTGTGGTTCTTCTATAGTGTGTGTTGAACCAAACCTGCAGTGTGTAGTTTGTTAAGGTGTGTGTGTAGTTCTTCCATCTCTCTCTGGAACAGGCCGCAGATGCGCTCAGCGACCGCAGTGAGGCGCTCCAACACAAACACTCTGACAACATTATAATCGCCGCTTTGTTTTTCCAACACGCACAATATCTGCTCTAAGATCTGCTCTCCCACCGACGTCAGTTGTTCATTTACCCTGAACCTGACGGACTCGATTTGACACATTTTAACTCGTTTACGAGACATTTGTGTTTAACACTGGACTGGAGAAGTGATCCTCCAGCAGAATGACAACACCACGACACACTTCCGGGTCAACGTGTTTCGCGCATGCGCAATAAAGAAGAACCCAGGGCTCGTTTGGTGGACGACTGTTGGCTTCTTCCGCCATCTGCTGGAGGTAACGTCACTGAAGAAACTATCAAAACATACAATATCAAAACATCGATCATCTCTACATTAAATACACACTAGCCTCTTAGCTTCATATATACTCTAAGACTAGCCTAGGATGTCAGGTCTATGGACCCGACCAGTCAATATGCTATCTAAATTACATTTGTCAATTACATTACACAAACGAAACAAATATTTGCATACATTCAGGCAATTCTACCTTCGTGCCTGTAATTAACTGTAACATTCACACAAGTCTGTCAAAGGACTGCGTACAAAAAGTCAATTAAAAAATATATATATTTATTTTGAAACCATTTTGAGGGAAACTCACAGTTGTGCAGATGCTATTTTATTTCCCAGCATATTAGCATTGAGTTTTCTGGCTAGTACGCGAGACTACTGATTGTAAATAGCAGCCCACAGCACAGCGTTGCTGGTGCAGAACGAGAACGGTATCTTGCCTGAAGAGGGCTTTTACAGCTGCAACGCGCACAGACAGGGCTTTCTACAGCCTAAAGGAAGTAAAAAAAAAAAGAGAGAGCAAATAAATACATTTTCCACTGCAATTCTTTCCTTTTAAAGGCACACCAATGGAGATGTTAAGGGATGTTAAGGGAGATTTCTGCACACTTGGATGCAGTATTTCACTTTGCTTTGAGTCTATCGGACCTTCATCAGAGCATACATGCAATATTTTTCAACACACAAGGTTCCATCCAAGAGTGACAATATCAAAAGCCACTTTTGTTTAATTGAGACCCACAGTTGAACTAATTAGCCTATTATCTGAAGTGAGCTCTCTTTGACCGATCTTTCCTTCCATAGCTCCCCCTGCTGGCCATTTGATATGTTCAGGGCCCTGGTGTAGAGAAGATAGAGGGTGTAAAAAGTCATTGAAATGAATGACAGGCAACAGGACAGTTCATGTCATTGTATCTGATGACGCTTGCTTGTGTGCTCAGCTCACTATTACTACCCTCTTTTCAGATGTTTAAAGAAATCACATCACATAGGCCTCTTAAAGACCTGTTGAAATGAACATTTTAGACCATATCCATGGTCATACTGTATATAATATATAATTGATTGATATGTAGACCAACTCTAGAACAACTATAAATTTAAATTAATTTTGATTTAATAATGTTTTGAAATAATAATAAAAAAACAGCTGGTGGATGGAAAATTAAGCTCCACCCAGCAAATTGCCGGGTCGGCCAGATTCCCGGAAAAGCTTGCCCCAATGGGTGGAGCTTAATTTCCATCCACCAGCTGTCTAAAAACTCGGAAATGACGTAAAACACAGCTTCTTCTGTCCGCGCATGGAAGTTCAAGTGTGCCCATGCTGAATGTTTGTGTGCGTGTGTGCGTGTGCGTGTGCGTGTGCGTGTGCGTGTGCGTGCGTGCGTGCGTGCGTTAGAGGACTGACACTGACCTCGACATTTGCCAGGGTATTTGGCCACTATGTGCTGCTGTTTCATACACCTGGCCTTCCTCACTTAGCAGGGATTGGCATAAGAGCGTCCGTCCGACGCACACACGGGGTCGAAGCTTTCGTTCCTGCAGTCAATGTTGCACAGACACCTGGACACGCACACACACAGATCTACAAGCTCGCAATACCATACGTGCATGATGGGCTATTTTCAAATAGTCGGTTGAAAATGATTTCTAGGGTGTTGTTGCCGACCCCTGTGGGGGTCCCCAGACCCCACTTTGAGAACCACAGCTCTAGCAGTGTTTCGTTTGTTGGTTACTTTTTCTTTTAAAAGATATTTTTTGGGGATTTTTGCCTTTGTTGATAGATTACAGTAGTTTGAGAGGAAGGGGGGAGAGAGATGGGGGGAAGACACGCAGCAAAGGTCGTCAGAGGATCAGGACCCGAACCCGCAACACACTGTCAGGCTGAATTACCAGCCTAGGTGCCTGGACCGCTGGGCCAGCCCAGGCCCTTGTTGGTTACTTTTGACATAGTAGCCCCTAATGGTCTTTTCTTCTTCATTACTTTACATGACATTATGCACTGCAAATGTGTTAATTTGACCCCAGAGAGCTTAAGAAATGTACCCATAAGGGATCCATTTTAATACTTAGACATTAGACAAAGCTCAGGGTTGGATTTACCACTGGGTAAAACTGGGTGGGATGCAGCGAACGTCTGCACAGCTTGCCGTGTGGCAGTAAGGGCCCGGGGGCCCTCCAAAATTACTCTAGCCCAGGGGCCTCCACTCCTATAAATCCGGTCAAATCATGGCCAGTTATGATGAAACAAGGATTTGTGTTTGTCCGCGTGTGTGCGTGCGTGTGTGCGTGCGTGCGTGCATAAACTCACCAAACATCATATGCGTCATGGTCACACTCGGCCCCGAACCGGCACATGTCACATCTCTTCTCCCCTACCCATGGTGACCCCTCATCCTCTGAGAGAGAGAGAGAGAGCTTCAAAACATCAGCCATCTATGTATCTTTCTTTGTATATTGTTGTTGTGGGGCAGAAACCTCGTCTCCATATTCTAACTTTTTGTGTTCTTTTGTAAATTAACACCATACTTGATTACAATACAGCTTCACACAAAAGCAGATCCACAAGCTCGAAACGTGGCTCGAAACGAACTTGTTGGTATACATTTGAGGTTCCTGAAAAGTAACAGTTTCGGACAATAAATATGAGGTTTCACTTTCCACCCGACAGAGACAATATATATCATGATATAGTGCCTATAGAGAGAATGTGTGGACCATGGACCGACGATGGACGGTTGAGGTCACAAATGTAACATAACAAATATTTATTCAAAAATTACAAAAATGTTATATTGCTATATACTGTACTGGCCAGATGGGAACCGCAAGGTTGCCAGATTGAACCCGGGCTCCCCCAGAGTTAGTGTCGAAGTGTCCTTGAGCAAGAGACTGAACCCGTAATTCCTCCCGATGTGCAGGTTGGTGCCTTGCATGGTTTCCTCTGTCATCGGTGTGTGAATGGGTGAATGTAATGCACAATCTATACATGTATAAAGCACCTTGGATAAAGGTACTATGTATATAAATGCACCATTAGAAACAAGAACCCAAAAATGGGCTCCCATCTTAAGGGCAAAAACCCAAAAGGGGTTCCCGTCCTAAATAAAATGGCGATATTTCACTTTCAAAAGATTTTTTTGTCATTTTATCATCTACTCAGGCTTTTGGCAGTAGCCCTAACACTGTACAGTAGCCTAACCCTAACAAAGTACTCTGTACTGTACTGTACTGTACTGTACTGTACTGTACTGTACTACTCATACTGTACTGTACTCCGACCGCATTAATTAATTATTCCAATTAATACATTGGATTTTAAATATATGAAGGTATTGTAGGCTGGGATTTTACAAAAAAGCCCCCCTTTTAAATACATACATACATACATACAGACATACAGACATACATACATACTTATAAGGTATGCCATCTGGTGGCTAATGAACCAAACACATTCTCAGAAGTTGAAGCAGTTTTAGAGGACCCACTTTTAGGCCAGTGCAACAGAGCATGCTTTTGCCTTTTTTAAAACCTTACCCATTTTAACCAAATACATACATACATACATACATAGAGACACACGCGGCCGGTGATGAGACAGTTTTCCTGTTTAATTAAATAAAAAAATATGCTAAATAATAAGAACCATAAAGATTATGGTATAAGGTTCTGTTTGTATTACCTGAACAGATCAGCTCATATCTGTTAAAGGAAGAAGTAGACGTCCTTGTTCCGCAATCTCTCAGCGAGATCTCACATGCCCGGCTAATCCACCATACATCCTGAAATGTGGAGGTACGTCTATCTCTTTTGCCAAGAATATGGCCACAGCGAAGCTCTCTACACACTACAGCTGAGAGCCGGTCCAAGTCATATCTTGTCATAGCTTGTGCTGGTCTCCACTCTCCCAGGTGTTTTATCTCCAGTGTACCATTACAGCGACTGGATCCTCCCACCAACCTGACATCAACAAGCTCTGGACAGAAACGAGAGATTAAGCAGGAAAAAGGTATTATACTTCCATTATAAAACAATAATCCAAACGATGACTATAGTTTGTCTTTTACCTGAGCAGATCAGTCCAACAGCCTTGTCAGGAGAGCAGGTGTTTCTAGTTGAGCTTGATGTTCCACAGTTCAGGAGAGCAGACTCATTTCCTTTACACTGGAACTCTTTGGTCAACATCAGAGCCTTTGCCTCACCATAGAGCGCCCCCTGGAGGAGTGAAGGAGCCCCACAGCCAAGCTCCCTACAGACCACCTCTGCATCCTGCTCGTCAAAGTCACCTTCACACACTGAGACCCAGGACTGATTAGACTTCACCTCCACTCTGCCTGAACATTGCCTAGTCCAATCCACCAACCTTGCAGACTCTGCAGAGAGGGATGAAAGATGGAGAAAGTTTAAATGATTAGCACATGAGGAAATAAATCATAATTATCATCACCAGTCCACATCTAAAACTCTACAGAAGTCTGACAGGCAACAGGACTCCCTCCATACTCCACCACCAGCTGTTTCATCTAATCTCTTTAGTGTTTACAACCCCACTACCTACAGCACATCATCCAACCCCACATCCAGGGCTAAATTAGCCATTGGGCCAATGGGGCCGTGGCCCAGGGGCCCTTGGCTCTCAGGGGCCCTTCTGGGAAAATGTAAAGCCCTGTAATGGGTTTGAGGCCCTGAAAAAAGCTCCTGGGGACCTTCATTGGCCATTGATTTTGTTAAATTTAGGTAAAAAAAATGATAAAAACACAAAAAACCTCGAACATTCTGCACGCACGCGCGCTAGGGGGGGCCCCAAAAAATGTACCGGCCCAGGGGCCCTTGTGGGGTTAATCCGTCCCTGCCCACATCCCTTCCCTCTACTTAGCTCAGCTAACACGGGATGTCCTGACACCCAAAAACACCCTGCATGCCAACTCCACACATCTTTTAGTCTCTTCTAAAGGGGCTGCAAAGCTCTGAAAACGTTTCACTTCACACCCTTGCACTCCTCTTTCCTTGTGCCCCATGTCATTTGTTTTTGAGGGGTGCTAGCCCCTCCTATGCCCAGCTTTCCGGGTGTGTGTGAACACAAACATAATGTTTGTGTTCACACACACCCGGAAAGCCAATGTTTGAAACATTGGCTTGTAATTGGCTGATCACCCCATAGCGGTGATTTGATTGGGCAAAGTACATATTGAAGATAAAAGTGAGGTCAGAAAAGTGATTGGCCGGAATTACTTTTGTGATGATTTGATTGGCTGAGCATGGAATGTGATGTATGATGATAAGAGCGCCCCTCACTTCACAGTTCACACGTTTTTTTTTCCTTTTATGATACTATCTATTATTACAATTATCTAAATTCCACGCCCACATTCTTTGGTGCACGTTGAGCACCAAAGTAGTATGCGGAAGTGCCCGAATTACGCCTGTACTTTGTGGCCATGATACATCACTGACTTTACCTCTGCGTTTTCAACCCAGCTTTATTCAACGTTGGCCAATCACAGCGGGGCTTTCCTAGAACTGCGGTGAGATCCACAGCGGACGCACAAAATGTACGGTTTGTGTGTGTGTCTCACTTAGATCGCACTACCACATAGACACCCGGTATTAGACGTGAGTGCATCGCAGGCAAGCAAGCTTCTAGTAGCATACAGATCTATGTTCGCTACTTGTTCACATGTTCTGTTATTTAGTTATAGTTTTTGCAGCACTTCATTGTTCTTTATGCACTCTACTTATGTGTGTCTCACTTAGATCGCACTACCACATAGACACCCGGTATTAGACGTGAGTGCATCGCAGGCAAGCAAGCTTCTAGTAGCATACAGATCTATGTTCGCTACTTGTTCACATGTTCTGTTATTTAGTTTTAGTTTTTGCAGCACTTCATTGTTCTTTATGCACTCTACTTATGTGACTATTTTACAGTGTTGGCTGTTGGCTATAGGGTTCATGTCATTTTCTCTGATTTTACACTTGCAAGAAAAACATTGTACAAAGCAGAAAAACAGAGAAAATCACACAAACAGCAGGTCAGAAAGAAAGGCTAGATAGGGCCCTGGCGGCTAGCGTAGTCGTCTGGGCACCTAGGCTGCTAATGCCCCCTGACAGCGTGTATAGCAGGTTTGACTCCCAATCCCGATGACCTTTGCTGAGTGTCACTTCCCATGTCTCCCTGTCAGTCTACTGTAGGCCTATCTATCAATAAAGGGAGAAAAAATCCAAAGCATACATATTAGGAATCTTAATAGATAATCTTTAATCGATTAAATCGCTGTTAAGAAATTAATCTGTTAAAGTTAATGCTGTCTGCGCACGCATGTGGCCGAGGAACGCACGTACAAAGATGCCATTGCCTGGCCCTGTATCGTTAATGGTTAAATATTTGATTAAGGAATATAATATTCATTTTGTATTATTTCTGTATATCAGCAAAATGTAAATTTGTATGTTAGTCATTGAGGAAAATTAAGATTTACTTATCAACTAATATAACCGGTTAATCGATCGATAAGCTTATCAAAACGTATCAATTAACTATTAATGCATTAATCGATAATTCACATCCCATATAAATAATAAAAAGCCTGTAAAGATGAGTCATTATTGAAGTCTAATTGTTTGTGTTACCTGAACAGATCAGCTCCAGCCTCTCATCGGATCTTCCACGATAGATTCTTCCACACTCGCTCAGGTTAGACGCAGAACCAACACAGGGGGATCTAAACTGCCATACAGAGACAACTGTACCATTACGCTGCACTGTTGAAACAATAGAGCCACAGTCCAGCTGTCTACACACTATATCTGATCTCTTCCAGTTCCAGAAGTAATCAGCAGATACTGGTCTCCACTCTCCCTGGTATTTCATCTCCAATGTACCAGTACAGTGACTGGTTCCTCCCACCAACCTGATATCACCAGACTCTGTGCAGAGACAAGAGAGTAAGCATGTAAAGTGTGTAGAGACTACAGACTTACAGCTGCAAAAGTGAGCGCTGCAACTGTGGCCTGCACTGTGGCCGTGTTCTTGGGAAAAACACATGTTGCTCCACATTTCGGGATGTATGGTGGATTAGCCGAGCCTGGGTTCTGACAAAATGAGCCTGGCATTTCTTCAAGTTAAGGGAGAGTTTTCTTCTTCTTTTTTTTTGTCAATGTCACAAAGATTGCTTGCTCAGGGTGGGTCAATGTCTGGTATCTGTTACAAGTGTCATATTGTGATTTGACACTTTATTACAATTGGATTGAATCCAAAACAGACATGCAAATGTTTGAACATGTATGATGATATATATTGCATGCTGGTTTGTTTTTGGAAGGATCAAATATAGTCAGTGGTCGTTTCTTCTCTTCAAAGATTAACTGTGATCACTATGAGGTCACTCATGTTCAGTATATATTTGGACTTGATTCCTTTTGGACTGACTAAAGAAGAGTACTCATGTAAAAGTATTTTTCATTGCATAGTCATTGGCACAGTAATCAATTGAGCAAACACAACCATTTGCAGTATGCTTATACATAAAGCTTGTGAAATATTCATAGTACCATACAGCTGGGAGATCCATTGTGTGCTGTGGGCAGTACAACGTGTGTACAATTCTAAACAGCTCCTAGATAGCTCTATTGTTGGCATGAAAATGTTTGAGAACCGGCAATCCAATCTGCTCTGTAAATGAGAATGCATGGTCTTACCATGTGCACTTGCCAGGTTCAGAGAAGGAACCCATATGAAGAGGAGCCAGCTCTGCGTTATCACATGCAGCCATCTTGTTCTTCATTAGACAGCAGTGCACTGTGGAGTTTAGGAGGAAATGTCTAATATGTTTTAGTCCCTCCCCCATATGAGTGAGTGAGTGGACAGTTTGGATTGGCTGCCTGATGGGAGTGGAGAATGTATGGATATTCTACTACTGTTAGATGATAGGTTCTTAGTTTACTTATGATCCTAGTGAACTTTGGACCTATACGGACAAGGGAATCTATAGTACTGTTTTGTAAGTGAAAGAAATTAAGGTTTTATGAGCCAATGAAAATTGCTGTTTTGCGAAATTTCTTCTTTTGCCCACAATACAGTGTCATATGCTTATGAAACTTTACAGTATGGTAGAGGGTCATGCCAAATGCAACTGAAACCAGCCTTATTCCAATTGGCCAAAAGGAGGCGCTATAGCATTTTTTGAAAATGAAACCTTTGAACAGGCGTAACTCGTGCCTTGTTTGGTAAAAAGTCATGGCACTTGTTTCCAGTCATGTTCTTTGGCTCATGGGGAACACATCTGTCACTTCGACTAGTAAGCTCCGCCCTCAGATATCCCGCCATTTTAAGTAAAGTAAAAGTACGACAATAGTGTACGGTGTATTTCAAACAATAAGCACTTGTATACTTAAGGAAGGCACTTAGTTACTGAATGCAGCCAATGACTAGACTAGTGGTACACTAGCTGTACCAATTGCTATAGGCCTAGTAGGCTATAGTGCACAGGGTTGATTAATGGTCTTAACTTAACACACAGCTTAGATCCCAGACCTAATTGAAGTTGGTGATGTTAAGAAAAATATCAATTATATATATATATATATATATATATATATATATATAATTATAGTTGATATTTATAAAGTATAAATGTTGTTTGCATTTACTGACTCTTGCACTTTTGTCGTTTCTGCATTTTTGGAATATCATACATTGTGAATAATGGCAACCAATTACCCATGGGAGATATCTGCAACAACTGTGGCAGAAGGTTTCACCCTGTATTCCCTAATTTGGGGAAAGTCACTATAGCTCAGGATTCTGCAAAAAATAGGCAACAAATGAATCAAATCTTGAGGGACATTTGTCACATATTTGGCAGAAAGTGAGCAGAAATAGAAGATTTACAAGCTCATGACTTTGGTGTGTCATGAACTTGTAAATTGTCTATTTTTGCTATTGAACAGTGCTGAAGTAGCCTACTTTAGAGCCTATAGGATTTAATTGGTTCAAATGTTTGGAGTCATGACCTGAACTGGTTTAGTTTCCTGTCCTTGTAAACGGAACACTCACTTGAGACTAATGGAAATAAAAATCCGGCGACCCCAAGGATCAATTAATAGATATAAAATTGATAAAAATGGCGAAAGGCCAATTAATGGATAAAAATAAATTATATCTATTCTGTAATGCTAATTAGAAAGGACTGTAAATATATACCTTCAATAACCCAGCAGGGAGACCAAATACCGTGCTGTATTTACCTTAAAAATGAGTGATTAGCCCTTTAAATCTTGAATGACAGTCACTGTACCATAAATAAATAGGATACCTTAAAAACGAATTGGAGACAGACGAAATAAAGTTCTGAGAGGAGGTTTAAGGTTTTAACTGTAATTTTTAGTAGGTAATAAAGTCAATTTACATAGAGAATGTGCTACATGGTTCAGATAATAATAATAATAATAATAGTACAATACATCACTATAATTTAGAGTATTCAATTGTTCCAATATGGATCCGAACTGAACCTCTTCACAGTATCTTCCTGGCTTATACTGCAGATCACGGTGGTGCTGGTTGTCGAGCACTCATTGGACCAGCACATGGATGATGAGACTGGTATCATTGATGTCGCCTCAAGCCGGGAGAGCGTGGACGCTGGCGTTGCCAGGCAACCTGTTGATAACTTTCCCTGCACTGTGAACCTTCGACAGAGAGAAACACTCCCTGACTCCCACTGAGCAGCTATCTCTTTTCTCACTAGGCATCAAGGTCAAATACATGTAGTCTCGAATCAAAATAGACCTTTCATTATGGCAAGTTTACTTGACTGGGGACAGACAGTATGGAGACCGAATAAGGAGTAAACAAGATATAAGATATTAAATCTGAATGTGGCGTCAGGAAATCTTTTTCTTGTAATGTTAGAAATTAATAAAATACAGAAATAACATTTATTGGTTAAATAAATGTGCTGTGTTGCTTTTATTCTATTAGCCTACTGTGTTCATAAAACAATATCTAAAGACAGTATATATGAATGTGGTGAGCCTGAACAGTCTGCCAAACACATAATTAACACCTGTCCCCTGTGCAGTCCATCTAAAAACAAAACCACATGATTGTTAAAAACACTGAATGATTATGCTGTTTACAGCTAATTGTGTCCAGATAGCTAAGTTGGTAGAGCTCTTGCCTTTGGACCACAGAGTCATGGGTTTAAATCTGGGCACTGCCAACTCAGTGTATGAGTCAAAATTTACTTGAGTAAAAGTACAATAGTATTGGTATGGAAATGTAGAAAGTACTCATTATGCAGAATGTCCAATTCACAAGTTTTCAAATGTATAAAACATATTTTGAAAATAGGAGATCTACAAGCTTGTGACAAATTGTAAGCTTGCACATTGGCTTTTCAAATGGCTGCTTTGTATAGGCTACACTCTACAGGGCTGTATAAAAGAGAGACAGCGAATTCCCATGAAAGCCATAAGCCACTTTGAGACCCACAGCTGAAGTATTATCTGAAGTGTCATTAGAGCTCTCTTTGACCGATCTTTCCTTCCATAGCTCCCCCTGCTGGCCATGTGATATGTTCAGGGCCCTGGAGTAGAGAAGATAGAGGGTGTAAAAAGACATTGAAATGAATGACAGGCAACAGGACAGTTCATGTCATTGTATCTGATGAAGCTTGTGCGCTCACTAATCATCTGTTTCAGCAAATAAATCTTTGGCATTTTAAGCAAGCATGACACTTTTGTTACTAACCTTCGACAACTTTTGAGTTGTAGGCCTACTTGTCATACATCTTAATCATCTATTAGAAATAATGTATATATTTTTTCTGGGTAGTTTTTTAACTGTGATTATAACAATGGGCAAAAATACAATAAATATTTAGCTTGACACTCCATTTGAATTTTCATTGTAAAATATGTCGGGTGATGACATTTCTAAAACCTGTCGTTTCTGTAAAGAAACAATTTATCATAGGTGTTAGATAAATTCTGACATGTTGTTTACACGTCATGTCCAGTTGGCCACTCCATCATATTCTGTTGGTCAACACAGATAGAATTTTGGCCCAGACCGTGTTCCATATAGATCATATTTTGTCATCCTGTCCTTTTATCATCATTTTACTCATAGCCTACTGCCTGTTTACACAGGATTGTTCATCTTATCCTTTATATTATTTTATCATATTTATATTATGGATTTCCTGACACCACATTCAGATTTAATATCTTATATCTTGTTGACTCCTTATTCGGTCTCCATACTGTCTGTCCCCAGTCAAGTTAACTCGCATACTGAGAGGCCTATTTTGATTTGAGACATGTATTTGACCTTGGTGCCTAGTGAGAAAGTAGATAGGAGTATTTCTCTCTGTCGAAAGTTTACAGCTAGCAGGGAAAGAATGTTATCTTCAGGTTGCCATAGCAACGCCAGCCTCTGTGCTTTCCCGGTCTATGGCCCTCAATGACGGAACCAAGGAAGATGTCACAATACCAGTCTCATCATCCATGTGCTGGTCCAATGAGCGCTCGACAACCAGCGCCACCGTGGGATATTGCTCTATTGAGCCAATGAACGTTTATCAACAACTGACGTGATCGGCAGTATAAGCCAGGAAGATACTGTGAAAGGTTCAGTTCGGATCCATATTGGAACAATTGAATACTCTAAATTATAGTGATGTATTGTACTATTATTATCTGAACCATGTAGCACATTCTCTATGTAAATTGACTTTATTACCTACTAAAAATTACAGTTAAAACCTTAAACTTCCTCTCAGAACTTTATTTCGTCTGTCTCCAAATCGTTTTTTAAGGTATCCTTCTATTTTTTTATGGTACAGTGACTGTCATTCAAGATTTAAAGGGCACTTCACTCATTTAAGGTATTTGATCTCCCAACTGGGTTATTGAAGGAATTTATAGATACAGTATTGGCCTTTCCCCGTTTTTATCAATTTTATATCTATTAATTGATCCTTGGGGTCGCCGGATTTTTATTTCAATTAATAGGGCGTCATCGAGTTGAAACGGCGCTGATTGACTCTATAGTCACCAGACCCGAATTTCCCAGAACACATTTTTCAATGGCCGTGGCTAGTGATTCAGGGGCTGGAACCAGGCTAATAAATATTGGCTTATTTTGGAATATAACTACTATAAAAGCTTGTGATGATCAGAATGGATGAATTCAGAGATTAAATTAAAAACTGAACAAAAGATACTAAATAATAAGAGAGTATGGTCTAAGTTGCTGTTTGCATTACCTGAACAGATCAGCTCATATCTGTCAAAGGAAGAAGTAGACAACCTTGTTCCACACTCCCTCAGTGAAGTCTCAGACCAAACACAGGCCCAGGTAATCCGCCATACTCTCCGAAATGTGGAGCCACTTTTGCTTGTTTTGCGAACAACGCGGCCACATCGCAGCTCTCTACACACTACAGCTGAGAGTCGGCCCATGTCATATCCAGTTGCTTGTGCTGGTCTCCACTCTCCCTGGTATTTTATCTCCAGTGTACCATTACAGCGACTGGATCCTCCCACCAACCTGACATCATCAGGCTCTAGATGAGAGAGTAAGCAGTAAATCGTACTATTACTTCCATTATAAAACAATAATCCAACCAATAACTATAGTTTGCCTTTTACCTGAGCAGGTGACTCCAACAGCCTTGTCAAGAGAGCAGGTGTTTCTAGTTGAGGCTGATGTTCCACAGTTAAGGAGAGCAGACTCACTGGGCCTCATGCGCCAATAAGTTCCTAACTTTTCCTCTTACATTTCTTCCTAAGTGAATTCCTAAGAGCAGTCCAGTCAGATTCATGAAACGTTCTTAAGTAGGCAGAATTGTTCGTAAGCATGTTCTTATGATGATGAATACAAATCCTCGTAACTTGAAGGGGTGTGCCAGTTCATTCAAATTATCATAGGTAGACGCCCCACATATCCTAATTAGCATCCTAATTACCATAGGGAACCGCCCCACCAATCCCATATAAGGCATTGGGAATTCACTTTCCTACCTGTGTCCACCCAGGTGGGTGTGGTTTTGCATGACTCCATGGCCTTGCCTGCAGTCACACCTGTGTGTGATTGCAGCACACAGAAATCACAGGACCTCACACATAGAAATAAAGTTGAGTGAAGTCAAGAATACCTAAACTAAAGTCTAAATATGGTGGAACACCAAACTCCAAACATTAAAAAATAATAATACTGTGAAGGTACTGAAGTGAACAGAAATTTTCATATTTTCAATATTTCAATTCAATATTTTCAATATTCATGAATGTATTTTATTATTTATCTCACAATAGTCAACTGGGGTTATGTGGTGGGTATGGTGTGTTTGTTTGGGTTGGGTTGTAAACTCTAAACCAGTGGTTCTCAAACATTTTCATGTCAAGGACCCCCAAATTGACATGCATTCGGCAGACCCCCATATGAAAATATTTTCTGCTAGGGAAATGTTTTGAAGATTTATCAAAATGTTTCGAAAATAGCCGATCTACAAGCTCAAAATGGGCAGTAATGGGACGCGTTTGTGAGCTTGTAGATTGGCTATTTTCAAAGTATAAAATGGGATTAAAGTGGTTAATGTTCCATATTTTGCTGTGGACTGCCTGGAACTTCCTCAAGGACCCCTTGAGGTCCTCAGACCAAACTTTGAGCATCATGCAGATGGCGCTGTTTTTCCTTTATGTTTTCAGATTGCACTTAAGAACGAAAAAGGCACCCTAAGAGTGCTCCACAGTGTGCGTAGATTCTGTTCTTACCTACGAACAAATCACAGCTAAGAAAAGATTGAGGGATCCCAAAACCTTCTTAAAAACTTCCTAAGTGGGTCTAAGAACAAATTTTCTCTTGAGAACTTCTTAAGAACGGTTGGCGCATGAGGCCCACTGCCTTTACACTTGAACTCTTTGGCTGACATTGGAACGTTTGATTCACCATAGAGCGCCCCCTGGAGGACTGAGGGTGCCCCACAGCCAAGTTCCCCACAGACCACCTCTGCATCCTTCTGGTCAAAGTCACCTTCGCACACTGAGACCCACGACTGATCAGACTTCACCTCCACTCTGCCTGAACACAAACTAGTCCCATTCACCAACCTCACAGACTCTGCAGAGAAGGAAGGGAGGATAGAGGAGAACATAAGAAAATAAATCATCATTTTCCTCAGTCCTCACTATAGTCCACATCTAACAGTCCAGAGAGTACAGAGGCTTAGGCCAAAATATATATACATTTAGAACAAAGTTAGACAGATGTTAGGCTCTCAGCTTGATCCTGGATGACTATTTATATCTATTTGATGGATTGTCGTGTTGTTCTTGTTTACTGTAAATCGCTCTGGATTAAGAGTGTCTGCTATACATGCCTAAATGCCTAAAAGTATCCTCTTTCTGTGATTACAGCCCAGTACCTATAAATAGGACATCACCCAACACCACATCCCTTCCCGTACTTAATAGGATGTGTGAACACCCCAAAACACCCTGGACAACTCCACACTTCCTAGTCTCTTCTTCCAGGGGGCTGCCAAGTTATAGAATAAACTGACAACTCACATCTTCAGGTTAGGTCTAGCACTCCTCTTTCCTTGTGTCCCTTGTAATTTTTTTCTTTTATGATACTATAATATACAGACCTATGTTAGCTACTTGTTCACATGTTCTGTTATATAGATTTAGAGTGTTTTTTTTGCAGCACTATATTGTTCTTAATGGTATTTACCCTGTTGTATGTTGGCTACGGTCGCTCTGGATAAGAGGGTCAAATTAAAAATACCAAATAAATCATACAAAGCACTAAGATAGAGAGAATCACAGACACATCTATGATCATAGATACATAGATGGAGGGATGGGTGAAAAAAAAGACTGTAAAATTCATTGTTATTGTTAAAGTAATTGTTCATGTTACCTGAACAGATCGCTCTAGCCTATCACCGGATCTTTCATGCTTGAGTTCTCCACACTCGCTCAGTTTAGACTCAGAACCAACACAGGACGAGGAGGATGTCCATACAGAGACATCTGGACCATTAGTCCCTTCTGTTGAAACAGTAGAGCCGCAGTCCAGCTGTCTACACACTACAGCCGATCTCTTCGGGTTCCAGAAGTAATCAACCACTGGTCTCCACTCTCCCTGGTATTTGATCTCCAGTGTACCATTACAGTGACTGGTTCCTCCCACCAACCTGATATCATCAGACTCTGTACAGAGACAAGAGAGTAAGCCATAAAAATATTACTTTGTAGTGAAATAGAGAGTAAGCGATATTACTTCATTATAAAATAATAATCTGAACCTGAAGTTTAGAATGTATTTTACCTGAGCAGGTGAGTCCAACAGCCTTGTCAGGTGAGCAGGTGTTTCCAGTTGAGCCTGAGGTTCCACAGTCCATGAGAACAGACTCACTGCCTTTACACTGGAAATCTTTGGTCGACATCGGCCCCTTCGCTTCTCCATAGAGCGCCCCCTGGAGGACCGAAGGAGCCCCACAGCTTAACTCCTTACAGACCACCTCTGCATCCTGCTGGTCAAAGTCACCTTCACACACTGAGACCCACGATTGATCAGACTTCACCTCCACTCTGCCTGAACACAAACTACCGGTAGTCCCATTTACCAACCTCAAAGACTCTGGAGAGAGAGGGAGGGAGAGAGAGAGAGATAGTTTCAAAGAGCATTTTTACAAACACAATCACAGAGACACCCTACTATGTCCACTTGGCCTCATGCATATCAAAGTGGAGGTTCTTGGAATTAAAAAGGTTGAGGATCACTGGTCTACACTAGATAGATTCAAGAAGAGACTGTAAAGGCATGTCATTGTTAAAGTCATGGTTTGTGTTACCTGAACAGGTCACCTTCAGTCTGCCAAATGAAGTATCGGACTGCTTTTCTCCACACTCTGTCAGTGAAGACTCAGATCCATCACAGAGCAGATCTGACTTAGATCTAAGCCACCATACAGGTTGAATTGGAGCATCCATAATGGTTTCTGTTAAGACAGCAGACCCACAGTCCAGCTGTCTGCACACTACGTTTGATGACTTCTGGGTCCATTCGTACCAACCAACCACTGGTCTCCACTTGCCCTGGTGTTTCAACTCGACTGTACCCAAACAGTGACTGGATCCTCCCACCAACCTGACATTGCCAGACACTGTGAAGAGACAAGAGCAGTGAAGCAGTATTATCATAAAACATAAGGTTGTCATTGAACGATTCGTCCAAAGCAACAAATAAAAAAGTAGGTGAAATTAAATTTTCATACAAGCTCATTTGCACTTTCAAGAAGAACAACCCATAAAGAATGTATGAAATGAAATGCTTAGCAGCAGCAGAAGATATTGGCTTTCCCCCTTTTGGCCTGACTAAACAATTTGTAATCAATAATTGAGCAAACAAAACCATTTACAGTATTTTGTTTTGTCCATTTGTTTATCCATTAAAGCTTTATTATTCATACAATACAGCTGGGAGCACCATTGTGTACTTAGGCAGTGGCATGTGTGTGTACAATGCTAAACAGCTGACTATCAACAATCCCGAATGGCATATAATTAATGGACAGACACATCTCATCTTTCTAAAATGACAGTGACCATTCTTGATTCAAGGCAAGCAAGTCAAACTAAAGCAATAGGATAGTTTAGGGTCAAACTAAAGAAATATGACTGTATTTATTTTCATTATTATTATTAAGGGACAAAGCCTGAAGGGCCTATGGGTCCCTGATTGTATTTGTATGTTTCTTCTTCTTCTTCTCCTTCTTCGTTTTCTTCCGCCATAAATTGCAGTTCTGGCTTAACCGTGCAGTCGTTTTTTCAAAATTTGGCAATATGGTAGAGGGCTATCCAAAACGTTGATGACGCGAAGCCCACAACTATTGGCCAAAGGGTGGCACTATAGCGCTAATTTGAAAATGCAAACCTAGGCATAGCTCATGAACCGTTTAACCATCAGCAATAAAACAGCAGAAAACACACAAGGTAACATCTTGTATTTAGACACACCCACAGACAGGCCCAGACCCAAAACTCAGACTGTAGTCCTGACACTAAATAGATGTATGTACGGCCTCTTTTACCAGTCCACACAGAGTTAGAGTTGACCTGGAGGTTGAAACAACACAGGAGGTTCAGCCTGATAATATATTGACCGTGAGAGCACAATGTCATTGAATATCATATAGGCTACTACTGTATACAATACGTAACGCTATCTTTGATATCTTATTGCTACTAGTTGTACTTGCTTGTATCTCTATGTCTCCCCTTATCTCTGTCTCTCCCCCTCCCTCTCTCTCTGACACAGCCCGAGGCAGATGGCCTGCACCCACCCTAGAGCCTGGATCTGCCTGACGTTTCTTCCCGGAGTATTTCCGTAAAATGGGCTTTTTCAGGCTAGGGTGGGACAATGTCGGATCTCTGCTCTACATAAAGTGTCTTGTTGTGCCCTGCAAATATTTCAAAATGTAGCCTACTGTATGATGATATTGCTGGGTTCCTTTTGGAACTTGGAAGGATCAAAGCTAGTCAGTGGCTGACTGTTTCTTCTCATCAAAGATTAACAGTCACTGAGGTCAATCATGTTTACAGTAATTTGGACTCGTTTCTTTTGGCCTGACTAAACAATATGTAATCAATTGAGCAAACAAAACCGTTTACAGTGTGCTTATCCATTAAAGCTTGTGTTTATTGTGAACTATTCATACAATATAAGGCTGGGGAGCAGCACCATCATCATCCTCCACGAGACTTGAATGCATTTTGTGTTGAAACAAAATTAATTTCAAGTTGTATTTATATCGGCCACATAGACTTGGCTGGCAAATTATTTGCATCTTAAGTACCCTAAACAAACATTAAATCCCATAGACTTGGCCCCTCAAAAATGTATGGGTTTCACCTTGCACAACATATTTTCATATAGGGCTCCATATGGGGGATTCTTAATTGACATGATGAAAATGTTTGAGAACCAGCGATCCAATATCTGCTCTGTGAATGAGAATGCATGGTCTTACCTTCTGCACTTGCCAGGTTCAGAGCAAGCAGCCATATGAAGAGGAGCCAGCTCTGCGTTATCACATGCATCTTGTTCTTTATTAGACAGCTGCAGTGCAGTGGAGTGAGTGGAGTGAGTGGAGTGAGTTGAGTGAGTGGAGTGAGTTGAGTTTTGAATTCCGGACTTTTACTCACAGACAGACAGAGTATTTCTACATTACAGTATTACTTAAGTAAAACATGCGAGTACTTTTTCCACCACTGGTTATGAAACATGAGGAAATCAACGGTTTGGATTGGCTGCCTGATGGGAGTGCAATGTTGTGACACACAGATGGGGGTAGGGGGGAGGCATCACAGTAGAGGAAATTGTAGAACCGAACCGACCAACCAGGGCTCCAAGTTGGGGGTGCCTCTGCTCAGACTTAACTGTGTTTTTAACCTCGACATTTGACATCCTCGTGAAGCATGTACTATAACATTGTGTTTTTCTATTTACCATGCCGTCTAATAGATAAACAAACATAATAACAATACATTAGGCCTATAGTAAGTTCATCATAGTTTAGGATTTGACAATGTCAAACGTAACATTTAGAGTCTCCAACTTAAAAATGCTTCTGATTGATTATAGCCGTAACTTTTGAACTTTTTTGTGATTATGAAATGACTACTGCAGATTCTGATTACATAAAAGTTTGATGTAGGCTACTTCAAACATTATAGGCAGGCATATTATTGAAACTGATTTTGGGGAAAAGTGACAGAAACCTAAAATGTATTATTTACATTATACACATCATGTATGCTTCTATGATAGCTGCCATACAATACCAGCCCTTATTCATTCTCGCGTACTGCAACATTAGCCCACATGCACAATTGCTGGTGTAGCTAGCAGATGAAATGTACTCACTAGAAGACTTTCTCTGGCTGTGCAGATGTCAGGATTAACACTTTTTGGTGTCGCACGTGATTTCATTTCGTCATTGGTAGGTTATATCCACAGTTCTGTAGCACCCACAATTAATTATTAATAATGATTAATTCAATCTTAAACTGATATCATGTAAGTTAACTGTGACATCAGTATTTGGATGTTGTCACTATAGCGTGACGCCACTACTGTGACGTCAGGCATGGAGACAGATAAATAGAAGGATCTTCAAGGATACCCTGGCAGCAGTGTTCAAATAAGAGGTGACTGTTGACAGCATCGCAAGATAAAATACCGTACATCGGATCTTTCCGAAGCTTCAACAAACATGTCCTCCGTGGGCAGTGACTTCCGGAGCCCGTTGAAGAAATTCAAACTGGTCTTTCTGGGTGAGCAGAGCGTCGGGAAGACATCTCTGATCACGCGCTCCGTTAGCGACAAATTCGACAACACGTACCAGGCCACGATCGGCATCGACTTCCTGTCGAAGACGCTCCACCTGGACGACCGGACGGTGCGGCTGCAGCTGTGGGACACGGCGGGACAGGAGCGCTTCAGGAGCCTCATCCCCAGCTACATCCGCGACTCCACCGTGGCCGTGGTGGTCTACGACATCACGGACGTCCAGTCCTTCAAGCAGACCACCAAGTGGGTCGACTACGTGAGGAGCGAGAGGGGAAGCGACGTCGTCATCATGCTCGTGGGAAACAAGACGGACCTGGCGGATAAGAGGCAAGTCACCACCGAGGAGGGAGAGCAGAGGGCCAAGGAGCTGGGCGCCATGTTCACCGAGACCAGCGCCAAGACGGGTCATAACGACAAAGAGCTGTTCCGAAGCCTGGCGGCCGCCCTCCCCGGGATGGAGAACATGCAGAAGACGAGCATGGAGGAAATGACCAACAACATCAAATTGGACATGCCTCACATGTTGGACAAGCCACCGGATAACTCCTCCTGTTCCTGTTAATCCGCCACAACCACACCGGAAGACTTCGTTCTCACCAATGCCTGTTGGGTTGCTTCCTGTCGGGTAACCTCTGAGATTACCTCTGGATTAAATACCAACCAGACTGTAAGAAACAATCCGAATAGCAACCGGAAACAAATGCTATTGGCTGCAACTGCAGCAAGGGTGTGTCGCGTTTCTTCACTCGGTAGAACCAGTAGAAGCCCTAGAAGAATACTATACTTTATCATTTTCAATTTTATCATTCAATTTAATGGAGCGAAACTGCTGCAGCCAGCAGAAGGGGAAATAAATAGAGACACCAGATGAGCGGAAATTAATTAGAGCATGCTGATAATAACTTATTTGGCCTCAGATCCAGCAGAGCTTCCTTGCTGCTGATACCAACATGCATGCATGTGTAGTGATGCGCAGGAGTGTCTCCCACTCGCCAGACCGACACACAACCTGCCATGCCAATAGGGCTGGGCCCGGTTTATAGCTTGCTCGGTGCTACAATCACCCTCCCAGTCTTTGGAGCGCGTCTTCGCACTTCACGCCGTGGACCACTGCACGACGTCCCTCATGTCCCTCACGCAAGGATCCCCGCGCTCCTGCCGACTACGCCAGATTGTAGTGATGCACAGGATGTGGTTTTCAAATGGAACAAAATGTCTCAAGGAGGTTAACGAGTTGAAGTTGAGAGGAAGGTCAACAAGGATAATGTTCTAATTTGGGATTCATTCAATTATGAGCCTCACTAAGCACACCATTCCTGGTGTACCGTGTGATTCCTGCAGAAGTGAGTTCAGCATGCCAATACTAACAGGGATCCTGCTGATCAGTCAACCAGGAGGTCGCTCCCTCAAACAGAAACTGATGGGACAGTTCTCCTTTCACCATCCATGTTTGAAGTCATCTCTGACGCCATTTTCAAAAGAAAGGAACCACAAGCAGCTTCGTCATGGCAGACCCACCACCCGCGGGAAGATCCGATGGGCCGGTGCGGTGCGCTGCCAGACAGATAGCAGTGAGAGGTTTTAGATGGACAGACCTGGAGTGTCAGCTTGTGCGGGAGGTGGAACGCTACCAATTAGATCTGGTCGGGCTTAACTCCACACTCCACAGTCCACACATAGGTGGACTGGAGTTCTGGAGTTTAAGCTTCGAATAAGGAACTTGTCAAGAAGACTTGAATTGCAAAACAAAAAAGAGAAAGTCGTGAACAAAAAGCATGCGACCGTAATAATTAACAATAGATGATGAAAACATGGTACACTACCGGTCGACACAAGAAATAAGCAGTGCAGTAACAAACTTGATTCAACACCGCCTTGTTTTGTTTTTTGTTAGCTTTTTACTTTTTGGTTCAATTGCTTGTGATTATGCTTGTGGCATTCAGTCTCATAACTGTAATTATGGAGAAACATAATTCGGTTGATCCAACCCCATCGCTGTGTTTGGCTTAGACAGTTTTTATTAGGAAATAAATCACGCCATTTCACTTCGTCTAACACATTAAATCCGGGACATTATATCCGGGACAGTCTGTATCATTTTAGATTTTAGGTATAAATATAGCAACATGATTTAACATGATGATAAGAGTGCCCCTCACTTGTCACAAGTGTGATCTTTTGTAGAAAGGCAGAAAGATTTCCTTTGTGTATCTTTTATGTTTTTCAACCAACTTGAAATGTGCTTGATTGGAACAGAGGGACGTGAAAGGGCAAACTTATTATGAGCATTACTATTCGTGTGAACAGGTTTGAAAATTGACCCATTTCTGATATCTTTAAATAAACTAAGGTATAGTGACAGGTGACCAACTCAGTGGCCTTGTGGTTAGAGTGTCCGCCCTGAGACTGGGAGGTCGGGGTTCAATCCCCGGCCGGGTCATACCAAAGACTGTAAAAATGGGACCCAGTGCCTCCCTGCTTGACACTCAGCATCAAGGGTTGGATTGGGGGTAAGTCCCTGCGACATACTAGCGTCATGTCCAGGGGGTGTACTTGTACATCAAGCTGCCTCACGCTACAGAAACAGGAGATAGGCTACTGCCCTATGGGCCTCATGGCTCGGCAAGGCTACTAACTTATAGTTACAGGTTACATAATTAAATAAACTAAGGTATAGTGACAGGTTACATCATTATTTAAATCTGTCCCAAGCAGTGGTCACCAAATTACATACAATTTTGAGGTATTTGTATTTTACTGGATTATTTCCAGTTTCCAATACTTTTACTCACGAGTAAAACACGTGAGTACTTCTTAATTCCACCACTGCCCGGTTGAGACAAAACAGGGGTTCAGCCTGATTGTTGAACCAGCTGTGGGGGTGCGTGCATCATGCATGCATATAGAGGGAGAGCTCCAAATGTCACTTGCCCCCCAAGTGTACGTGTCCAGTGGTGTCCGATAATAACTTAACACGGAGCACGGCAGAAACGGGCTTAGTACCCTAGCCCGCCAAAACACGAGACTCGAGACTCTCGTTTTCCATGGCTTGTATTCTTTAATCCATGTTTTGATCTGATCGCTAACACAACACCACCAAGTAGGACAGTGGCCACGGCCATTTTGAAAATGCGCACGCATCCACTTCCATTCTAAGCCCTGTATCTCAGAAACGACATTGAGGGGACACCACACACAGCAGTTTGTCACTGTAACATGCGATTACGGATATTTGGCTCTTCAAAGTAAGTGTTACGCGCAATAAAACCCTGGCAGTACGCTATTAATTAATGGCGGCGGATTAAGAGTTAGCCAAGATGTCAACCCTATGGTGATTATGATTATGAGATTGTTTGGATCCAAGGAGCCCTGTACAATGCAGAATATTTGGGTTGTAAGGCCAAATATCCGTACGGAATTTACAATAACTAAAGGAAAAAGAAAAGAAAAAAAGAAGTGGAACTTTGCTGTTGTTTGTTTGGACTCTCGCCTCTGACCAATCTGGTATGGTTGAACCTGTCAGGGATTTAAACCCCCCACCAGCATCACCCTCAGGCTCTGAGTCACTGAAGCCCCTCCACCACGACAAGGTCACAGCACAAGGAGAGGAGTTGGCCCTGAAAAGGACCGTTTTTCCGTTCATTTCTTTCTTCTATTATTATCTATCTATCTACCATTCATTGTGAGTCTTTCAATTGGCTTTTCCTGATAAGCTAGTATGTGTGCCGGCTTTGCCACTGTCACACTATTATACGTCATAGACTGGCTTCCAAGTAGCCTTCGATCTCCATCAGTGGAACGCATCTCTGCCAAGCCGGGTGGAACTCTATATTTGGGCCAGTCTATGTCTGTCATCTATGACATAACTTCGACAAATAACTTAATTTTTTGGGCAAAGTTTCAGCTGGACATTTAATATTTTATTATAGGTACTGGTACTACAAACAAAAATAATATTGTGGAAGTATGGCCTACGGGCAGCGTGCACAAGAAACTTGCCACTTGCCTTTGGCCTGGTGTTTGAAGACTATATGACTTTGTTTCATTACTTTATCTGCTCATCAGTTTCAACAATTGCTCCTCGAGCTGCTTCACTTCCTCCATTCCGGAGTAAGCATCATCCTCTTCCTGAAGTCACTGAAACGTCTTCTTCCCATCATGGTTTGAGGTCATAAGGAAACAGCCGATGAAGGTCTTCTCTTTGGGGAGCCCTTCTCTCTATAGGTTGGGGGGGTTGCAGGTAATTGAACACAAATCCATACAACTCCAGACAGTCATCCTGATGGAAGGGGCCTGGCTACTTTTTTTCCACAGGGATCACATTCGATTTGGTACTTTTTTTTGGCACTAATGAGAATAATCTGCTTGGCCTACTGGCAGTGCGCACAAGAAACCTGGCTCTATCAGTACCGCGGTGTTGAAGGCCATAAAACATGCCGTTATGGGCAGACGGGAGGGGAAGACCGGGGACATTAACGGGGACAATGGCTTCACCCTTTAGCTGGTGTCCATCATATCATTGTTGTATGCATCCAACTGGGCATCAAGTTTCTTTTTAGAAAGACCTTGCTGTGCCCACTGGCTCCTGCGGCGCTGTGACCTTGACGTATTCTGCACGCCTTCAAAGCTGTTGAAACGATTCCAACGCATGCCTCCATGTTTGCTCGCACCCTGCATGGGTGGCCGCCGCTGTCTCTCAAACTGTGGGCCGGATATGTGCATGGGCCGCCCATCGAGTGTCACGCGGTCATACTTTGTTCTGGCGTCCAGGGCATCTTCCCTCAGCTCGAAGTGGACATCTGCGACGCCTAGACTCTTTCCGTGTCGGTCATATTGAACGGCAGCCTTCTTCACCGTGCCAACGGTAGAGAAGAGTTCCATGATGTCTGAATTGCTGACATCCCAGTGGAGGTTTGAGACAAGGAGCTTGCCTCCGGTTTCCACGCCGCCGGTCCAGCCGCCGCCGTCGCTGCCGCCAGCACTGGCGTTGAAGTCATCGTGGTGATGCCACCTGGGCCTTCCGTGCGGCGGCGCTCTGCCTCGGCCACGGTACCTCGGGGGGCCAGATCCTCCTCTGGTGGGTCCTCCAAAATGATGAACACCACCTGGGACGCTGCCGCCTGTGCCGCCACGACCGCCACGACCTCCGCGACCTCTTTCCTTACCGCCTCCTCCTCCCCCCTGCTGCTGCTGTCTGTCCTGTTTGATAATGTCGGCTAAGGACATATCCATTTTATCTTCGGCGGCCGTCATCATGCCTGCAGTCCCAAAAAACAATTTTTTTAAGTGAAATACAAAAGCATTCACTGTAGCAGTGGTTCTTTGATGCAATCTGGCACACTTGTCTTGCTAAAGTGTGACAGCTGGCCTGGACAAAACAACAGTAGAGAAGGTAATGGTCCTCAGAGTGTGAAATGTGAAATTAACTCTAGCTCGCCCAAGCTTTTATAATGTCGACGTGATGTCAGAGTTAGCTCTGACTTTGCATTAAGATTGGCTGAGAGGCGTCGCCGTCAATGCTTCCAAATATAGAAACAATTTACCATACCTCAATCCTGACGCATAGTGAGGCTAGTTATTGTCACATCCATCACATTCTTATAATAATATGCTATAATAAAAATCACACCCATGTGCAGTAAGGGGCGCTCTTATCATACATCATCTCATTCCGGCCAAACACAATTTACGGAGATCATTTATGGAGATAACTGATATATTAAAGTCTGACGTCATAGACTTTATCCTGGAACTGGAAGTCCATATATGGAGAAAACTGATGTATTCAAGTCTGACATCAACTCCATCCTGCATGGAACTCCATATATGGAGATAACCGACACATCCAGGTCTCAGTCTGACATCATAGACTATCTTTGGGCATGACATGTTTACAACACATGTCAGACACAACAGAAAGAAATGTCATGCCCAAAAGATAGGGGTAGGGGCTTTAGCCCGTATGGTGGAGTTAGCCCTCTTAAGCCCCCCCCCCCCCCCCCCCCCTTTCCCACAAACCCAAATGCATGACTGACTTCAATGTAAACCAAAATTCATTATCACCCTCATCAGCAATTTGTGCACATGGACAAATTGTCCATATATTGGCATATCAGTCATATCATGGGTGTGATTATCACACCCATGATATGACTGATATGCCAATATATGGACACTGTGATATGAGGCAGAATCTCTAGTGAAGACAACGCAACATATATTTATTGTCTCCACCAGGCCGAAGGCATGGGGAGAGAGTATGTTTTGTCTCCACCAGGCCGAAGGCATGGGGAGAGAGTATGTTTTGCACTCCGTCCGTCCGTGTGTCCGTGTGTCCATCCGTGTGTCCGTCCGTCCTTCCGTCTGTGAACAGCTAATCTCCGGCACCGTTAACCCGGTTGATGCCACATTTTGCACACACACTCCCTGGATGCAAACGATGAACCTCTGCCCCAAAATTTCCAGAACGGCCTGTTATAGCGCCACCAGGAGGCCGCTTTGTGCAAAACAAGTTTTTGGACAGTACACCTACAGATTTTGTCCAAACATCACGCAAATTGGTACACAGTCTCTCTAGAGCATTCAACAAAAAGGGTCTTTCAGATTCCATCCTGATTGGCTAAGATTGGCTTCCAAAGTTTGCAGGAGTGCTCAGTTTCAAACTAAATGCTGCAAATCATGAACACATCGTGTGATTTCCGTGAAATTGTGCACGCACATTTCCACTAGGCCGAGGAGGAAATGCCACATGAACATTTTCAACTCAGCCTCATGGTGGCGCTATAACTGGCCGAAAAGTGTTTTTATCTCTAACTGCACGGATCTGTGGATAACTTTGTATGCCAACTCCCTAGAGGCCAAGGAAAAACCTTTGCCTGGAATTTTTCACATCTGCTCTTTATAGCGCCACCAGGAGGCCGACATATGTAAAACACATTTTCTAATATTACTCCTTCAGATTTTATCCAAATTTCACGCAAATCGGTACACATGCTCTTCATAGTCATGTGATCAAGACGGGTTTGTTTGATTTCTCATAATCCACCCTCATTGGCTACGATTGGCTTCTAAACTTTTCAGGAGTAGCCCGCTTTGTACCCGTTGTTTACAAATCGCCACAACTACTCAACGCAGCGTCCGATTGTGGTGAAACTGTGCATGCATATTCCCACTAGGCTTTGGAAGAAATGCCACTTGACAGTTTTCAAATCAGCCTCATGGTGGTGCTACAACAGGCCAAGCCGCGACACACACACACACACACACACACACACACACACACACACACACACACACACACACACACACACACACACACACACACACACACACACACACACACACACACACACACACACACACACACACACACACACACACACACACACACGTTTATATTGCTCCTAAACATTTTGCCAAACATCACACACACTCCTATCCTCCTGGTGGAGACCTGTGCCCAGAAGGGCACTTTTTCTAGTACTGGATCTCTTTTCCACTAGTTCCACATTTTAGTCTAGTTTTTATTTGTTGATGAAATTGTCAATATATTTTGTCTTGTAGCTCGTAGCTTAAAAATGTCGTTTATAGTTTTCCTCAGTGAAAAAGAACACTAAACATATTTATTTGTTTGTTACACCATCACGAAACACGTGTATATTTTACCCAATGTAAAATATTCCATAAAAAAATATTTCTCATCAAGATATATTGAAGTACAGCAATACATGGCAACTTGAACTACTCTTCTTTAATATTTGTGACAAATTTTGACTGAGTGTCATATGAAAGCAGGGAATCATAGCTTCAAATGGACATATTTGTTTGACCCACCAGTTTTGGAGATATGGCTTATAGAGTAATGTCTTGCAGAGAAACAGCGAGTTGAGAAAACAGGCCTGAAAGGTCCACTTATGTGGTCTCTAACATTACACCTAGCTACATGTTTAAGCATTTATTTCATATTTACATGTCTTCTGTGGACTCTAACATTACACCTAGCTACATGTTTAAGCATTTATTTCATATTTACATGTCTTCTGTGGACTCTAACATTACACCTAGCATTTATTTCATATTTACATTTCGATTTCAGCTCTGACACTTATTTCAGACATGTTCTAGTATGTGAAGAGTCTGCCTGTGCTATTAACTCATTTTGGGGAAAAACTAAAAAAATATTTCATGGGGGGGCAATTATACTCCACTACAGCAGAGACAAATATTGCAAGTTTTACTACAACTACACGTGATATAATCCGGCCTCGGCTGTCTGACTCAGACGACACATCGCTGCATAAAGCATATTGATAACCATGACATGATAATTGTCTACTACTGTATCAGAGGGCCTGACTGTACGTACAGTATGATATGAGATGCAAGCGTGTTCTGATCATTCTGTTCTTATCATGGTTTCCATAATCTATACCAGGACGTCATAGATCTACTGTCATACTGCATATTGTTCAGTGGTGGAAAGGAACTAAGTACTTTTACTTAAGTACTGTACTTAAGTACAATTTTGAGGTATTTGTACTTTAATTGAGTATTTCCAAATTCCAGTACTTGTACTTTTACTCCACTACATCTCGGAGCCAAAATCTTTTAAAAAAGGTTTAATTTAATGTTATATGTCCTTTAAAACACCAAAAGGGGTTCCCGTCCTGAACGGGTTCAGACCCAAGGAGGACGATGGAGTCTCCAATCTGATCTTCTATAGAGCTAGTAGGCTATAGTCAATTCTAAGGCATGGTATCACCAGTTGGTTTGGAAACCTAACTGTAAAATATAGCGGTGGCCTAAGGGTTAGACTAGAGGAGCGTCCTTGTAGCCGAAAGGTTGCCGGTTCGATTCCCCGGACGGGCAGGAAGTGATTGTCATCACTCACCCAACACCGCTGAAGTGCCCTTGAGCAAGGCACTGAACCCCCAACTGCTCCCCCTGGAGCTGCTTAGAGGCCAACAGTATAAGACTGTGGTTGTACTGGTCAGCTCCCAGGTTTTAGTGTGTGTGTGTGTGTGTGTGTGTGTGTGTGTGTGTGTGTGTGTGTGTGTGTGTGTGTGTGTGTGTGTGTGTGTGTGTGTGTGTGTGTGTGTGTGTGTGTGTGTGTGTTTGTGTTTCTATGTGCAGGGCGTTGCTGAAAATGAGCACCTGTGCTCAGCTATACCTCCCTGGGTAAATAAAAGATAAAAAAAAAAGAATCTGAGATCCTTAGATTACCCAAAATGGCAGGGAAGATCATGGGTATGTCTACACCTCCGATCACCCCCCAGGTCATCTTTGAGCAGGCCACCATTGGACAGGTTAAGAAAATTGTGTCCGACCCCTCCCATGTACTATACCCAGAGTATCGGCTAATGCCATCAGGTAGGAGGTACGAGGTCCATGCGTGCAAGTATAACAGGTACAAGCATTCCTTTGTCCCTCTGTCAATCACACTCCTTAACAGAGTCCTTGCAGAGGGCAGACAGGGTAGGGGTCGAAGGTTATGAGGTGATGTTCTTCCTCTTTTGCACTAGGTATGTTGGTGTGTTGTCTTGTATTGTGTATTGTTTTGTATTGTATTGTATTGTATCTGTATCTGTATGCTGCAGGGCGGGTCCTTGGGGTCCAAGACAAATTTCTCCCTTGGGAGGGAAAATAAAGAAACCTTGAACTTGAACCTTGTACAAACGTCAGATCTCTCCCACAGGCTGTAAGACTGCTTAACAAGTCTAAACAATTCACTTTAGTCTGTGGTATTCACGGCCCCGTTTGTATGCTGAATCTGTGTTCTTTTAAACTTTAGCACATATAAAGATAGTCGATATTTAGATGTCATGGGGGGGGGGGGGCACCGGGGGGCAATTATACTACACGTTTTAATACAACTACACGTTTTAATACAACTACACGTGATATAATCCGGCCTCAGCTGTCTGACTCAGACGACACATCGCTGCATAAAGCATATTGATAACCATGACATGATAATTGTCTACTACTGTATCAGAGGGCCTGACTGTACGTACAGTATGATATGAGATGCAAGCGTGTTCCTGATCATTCTGTTCTTATCATGGTTTCCATAATCTATACCAGGACGTCATAGATCTACTGTCATACTGCATATTGTTCAGTGGTGGAAAGTAACTAAGTACTTTTACTTAAGTACTGTACTTAAGTACAATTTTGAGGTATTTGTACTTTACTTGAGCATTTCCAATTTCCAGTACTTGTACTCCACTACATCTCCAGAGCCAACATTTTTACTTTTACTTCACTACAATTATTTGAAAACTTTAGTTACTAGTTACTTTGGCGATTTTAATTTTGATTAGAAAACATTAACCACATTTTTTTCAGAAAACTGGTAGGATGTAGAATGTTCAGAGTCGGCCTCAGGTCTGGAGAAAAACTGATGTATTCAAGTCTGACATCAACTCCATCCTGCATGGAACTCCATATATGGAGATAACCGACACATCCAGGTCTCAGTCTGACATCATAGACTATCTTTGGGCATGACATGTTTACAACACATGTCAGACACAACAGAAAGAAATGTCATGCCCAAAAGATAGGGGTAGGGGCTTTAGCCCGTATGGTGGAGTTAGCCCTCTTAAGCCCCCCCCCCCCCCCTTTCCCACAAACCCAAATGCATGACAAACTTCAATGTAAACCAAAATTCATTATCACCCCCCCCCCCCCCCCCCTCATCAGCAATTTGTGCACATGGACAAATTGTCCATATATTGGCATATCAGTCATATCATGGGTGTGATATGAGGCAGAATCTCTAGTGAAGACAACGCAACATATATAAAACATGAGTTTTATTGTCTCCACCAGGCCGAAGGCATGGGGAGAGAGTATGTTTTGTCTCCACCAGGCCGAAGGCATGGGGAGAGAGTATGTTTTGCACTCCGTCCGTCCGTGTGTCCGTCCGTGTGTCCACACACACACACACACACACACACACACACACACACACACACACACACACACACACACACACACACACACACACACACACACACACACACACACACACACACACACACACACACACACACACACACACACACACACACACACACACACACACACACACACACACACTTATATTGCTCCTAAACATTTTGCCAAACATCACACACACTCCTATCCTCCTGGTGGAGACCTGTGCCCAGAAGGGCACTTTTTCTAGTACTGGATCTCTTTTCCACTAGTTCCACATTTTAGTCTAGTTTTTATTTGTTGATGAAATTGTCAATATATTTTGTCTTAGTTTTAGTGATCGTAGCTTAAAGATTTCGTTTATAGTTTTCCTCAGTGAAAAAGAACACTAAACATATTTTTTTGTTTGTTACACCATCACGAAACACGTGTATATTTTACCCAATGTAAAATATTCCATAAAAAAATATTTCTCATCAAGATATATTGAAGTACAACTTGAACTACTCTTCTTTAATATTTGTGACAAATTTTTACTGAGTGTCATATGAAAGCAGGGAATCATAGCTTCAAATGGACATATTTGTTTGACCCACCAGTTTTGGAGATATGGCTTATAGAGTAATGTCTTGCAGAGAAACAGCGAGTTGAGAAAACAGGCCTGAAAGGTCCACTTATGTGGTCTCTAACATTACACCTAGCTACATGTTTAAGCATTTATTTCATATTTACATGTCTTCTGTGGACTCTAACATTACACCTAGCTACATGTTTAAGCATTTATTTCATATTTACATGTCTTCTGTGGACTCTAACATTACACCTAGCATTTATTTCATATTTACATTTCGATTTCAGCTCTGACACTTATTTCAGACATGCTCTAGTATGTGAAGAGTCTGCCTGTGCTATTAACTCATTTTGGGGAAAAACTAAAAAAAGATTTCATGGGGGGCAATTATACTCCACTACAGCAGAGACAAATATTGCAAGTTTTACTACAACTACACATGATATAATCCGGCCTCGGCTGTCTGACTCAGACGACACATCGCTGCATAAAGCATATTGATAACCATGACATGATAATTGTCTACTACTGTATCAGAGGGCCTGACTGTACGTACAGTATGATATGAGATGCAAGCGTGTTCCTGATCATTCTGTTCTTATCATGGTTTCCATAATCTATACCAGGACGTCATAGATCTACTGTCATACTGCATATTGTTCAGTGGTGGAAAGGAACTAAGTACTTTTACTTAAGTACTGTACTTAAGTACAATTTTGAGGTATTTGTACTTTAATTGAGTATTTCCAAATTCCAGTACTTGTACTTTTACTCCACTACATCTCGGAGCCAAAATCTTTACTTTTACTTCACTACAATTATTTGAATTGAATCACATCGCATTTGTGGGGATAGAAAACACATGCCTGTATGGGAGCCCCAAAAACACAAAACACAAAAGGAGTTCCCGTCCTGAACGGGTTCAGACCCAAGGAGGACGATGGAGTCTCCAATCTGAGCTAGTAGGCTATAGTCAATTCTAAGGCATGGTATCACCAGTTGGTTTGGAAACCCAACTGTAAAATATAGCGGTGGCCTAAGGGTTAGAGGAGCGCCCTTGTAGCCGAAAGGTTGCCGGTTCGATTCCCCGGACGGGCAGGAAAAATCTGGGTGGGGAAGTGATTGTCATCACTCACCCAACACCGCTGAAGTGCCCTTGAGCAAGGCACTGACACCCCAACTGCTCCCCCTGGAGCTGCTTAGTGGCCAACAGTATGACTGTGGTTGTACTGGTCAGCTCCCATGGTTTGTGTGTGTGTGTGTGTGTGTGTGTGTGTGTGTGTGTGTGTGTGTGTGTGTGTGTGTGTGTGTGTGTGTGTGTGTGTGTGTGTGTGTGTGTGTGTGTGTGTGTTTCTATGTGCAGGGCGTTGCTGAAAATGAGCACCTGTGCTCAGCTATACCTCCCTGGGTAAATAAAAGATAAAAAAAAAAGAATCTGAGATCCTTAGATTACCCAAAATGGCAGGGAAGATCATGGGTATGTCTACACCTCCGATCACCCCCCAGGTCATCTTTGAGCAGGCCACCATTGGACAGGTTAAGAAAATTGTGTCCGACCCCTCCCATGTACTATACCCAGAGTATCGGCTAATGCCATCAGGTAGGAGGTACGAGGTCCATGCGTGCAAGTATAACAGGTACAAGCATTCCTTTGTCCCTCTGTCAATCACACTCCTTAACAGAGTCCTTGCAGAGGGCAGACAGGGTAGGGGTCGAAGGTTATGAGGTGATGTTCTTCCTCTTTTGCACTAGGTATGTTGGTGTGTTGTCTTGTATTGTGTATTGTGTATTGTTTTGTATTGTATTGTATTGTATTGTATCTGTATCTGTATGCTGCAGGGCGGGTCCTTGGGGTCCAAGACAAATTTCTCCCTTGGGAGGGAAAATAAAGAAACCTTGAACTTGAACCTTGTACAAACGTCAGATCTCTCCCACAGGCTGTAAGACTGCTTAACAAGTCTAAACAATTCACTTTAGTCTGTGGTATTCACGGCCCCGTTTGTATGCTGAATCTGTGTTCTTTTAAACTTTAGCACATATAAAGATAGTCAATATTTAGATTTCATGGGGGGGGGGCACCGGGGCGCAATTATACTACACGTTTTAATACAACTATACGTTTTAATACAACTACACGTGATATAATCCGGCCTCAGCTGTCTGACTCAGACGACACATCGCTGCATAAAGCATATTGATAACCATGACATGATAATTGTCTACTACTGTATCAGAGGGCCTGACTGTACGTACAGTATGATATGAGATGCAAGCGTGTTCCTGATCATTCTGTTCTTATCATGGTTTCCATAATCTATACCAGGACGTCATAGATCTACTGTCATACTGCATATTGTTCAGTGGTGGAAAGTAACTAAGTACTTTTACTTAAGTACTGTACTTAAGTACAATTTTGAGGTATTTGTACTTTACTTGAGCATTTCCAATTTCCAGTACTTGTACTCCACTACATCTCCAGAGCCAACATTTTTACTTTTACTTCACTACAATTATTTGAAAACTTTAGTTACTAGTTACTTTGGCGATTTTAATTTTGATTAGAAAACATTAACCACATTTTTTTCAGAAAACTGGTAGGATGTAGAATGTTCAGAGTCGGCCTCAGGTCTGGAGAAAAACTGATGTATTCAAGTCT
Organism: Electrona antarctica; assembly: GCF_951216825.1. Classification (NCBI taxonomy): domain Eukaryota; kingdom Metazoa; phylum Chordata; class Actinopteri; order Myctophiformes; family Myctophidae; genus Electrona; species Electrona antarctica. Next base: position 15,060,022 of record NC_136805.1, read on the forward strand.
GACATCAACTCCATCCTGCATGGAACTCCATATATGGAGATAACCGACACATCCAGGTCTCAGTCTGACATCATAGACTATCTTTGGGCATGACATGTTTACAACACATGTCAGACACAACAGAAAGAAATGTCATGCCCAAAAGATAGGGGTAGGGGCTTTAGCCCGTATGGTGGAGTTAGCCCTCTTAAGCCCCCCCCCCCCCCTTTCCCACAAACCCAAATGCATGACTGACTTCAATGTAAACCAAAATTCATTATCACCCCCCCCCCCCCCCCCCCCCCCCCCTCATCAGCAATTTGTGCACATGGACAAATTGTCCATATATTGGCATATCAGTCATATCATGGGTGTGATATGAGGCAGAATCTCTAGTGAAGACAACGCAACATAATAAAACATGAGTTTTATTGTCTCCACCAGGCCGAAGGCATGGGGAGAGAGTATGTTTTGTCTCCACCAGGCCGAAGGCATGGGGAGAGATTATGTTTTGTCTCCACCAGGCCGAAGGCATGGGGAGAGAGTATGTTTTGCACTCCGTCCGTCCGTGTGTCCGTCCGTGTGTCCACACACACACACTCTCTCACACACACACACACACACACACACACACACACACACACACACACACACACACACACACACACACACACACACACACACACACACACACACACACACACACACACACACACACACACACACACACACACACACACACACACACACACACACACACACACACACACTTATATTGCTCCTAAACATTTTTGCCAAACATCACACACACTCCTATCCTCCTGGTGGAGACCTGTGCCCAGAAGGGCACTTTTTCTAGTACTGGATCTCTTTTCCACTAGTTCCACATTTTAGTCTAGTTTTTATTTGTTGATGAAATTGTCAATATATTTTGTCTTAGTTTTAGTGATCGTAGCTTAAAGATTTCGTTTATAGTTTTCCTCAGTGAAAAAGAACACTAAACATATTTTTTTGTTTGTTACACCATCACGAAACACGTGTATATTTTACCCAATGTAAAATATTCCATAAAAAAATATTTCTCATCAAGATATATTGAAGTACAGCAATACATGGCAACTTGAACTACTCTTCTTTAATATTTGTGACAAATTTTGACTGAGTGTCATATGAAAGCAGGGAATCATAGCTTCAAATGGACATATTTGTTTGACCCACCAGTTTTGGAGATATGGCTTATAGAGTAATGTCTTGCAGAGAAACAGCGAGTTGAGAAAACAGGCCTGAAAGGTCCACTTATGTGGTCTCTAACATTACACCTAGCTACATGTTTAAGCATTTATTTCATATTTACATGTCTTCTGTGGACTCTAACATTACACCTAGCTACATGTTTAAGCATTTATTTCATATTTACATGTCTTCTGTGGACTCTAACATTACACCTAGCATTTATTTCATATTTACATTTCAGCTCTGACACTTATTTCAGACATGCTCTAGTATGTGAAGAGTCTGCCTGTGCTATTAACTCATTTTGGGGAAAAACTATAAAAAGATTTCATGGGGGGGCAATTATACTCCACTACAGCAGAGACAAATATTGCAAGTTTTACTACAACTACACGTGATATAATCCGGCCTCAGCTGTCTGACTCAGACGACACATCGCTGCATAAAGCATATTGATAACCATGACATGATAATTGTCTACTACTGTATCAGAGGGCCTGACTGTACGTACAGTATGATATGAGATGCAAGCGTGTTCTGATCATTCTGTTCTTATCATGGTTTCCATAATCTATACCAGGACGTCATAGATCTACTGTCATACTGCATATTGTTCATTGGTGAAAAGTAACTAAGTACTTTTACTTAAGTACTGTACTTAAGTACAATTTTGAGGTATTTGTACTTTACTTGAGCATTTCCAAATTCCAGTACTTGTACTTTTACTCCACTACATCTCGGAGCCAAAATCTTTACTTTTACTTCACTACAATTATTTGAAAACGTTAGTTACTAGTTACTTTGGCGATTTTAATTTTGATTAGAAAACATACATTAACCACTCCAGCCCTATACAATTTGGCCATTTGAAAATAGCCGATCTACAAGCTCACAATGCGTCACATCGCATTTGTGGGGATAGAAAACACATGCCTGTATGGGAGCCCCAAAAACACAAAATAAATTGAAAAGGTTTAATTTAATGTTATAGGTCCTTTAAAACACCAAAAGGGGTTCCCGTCCTGAACGGGTTCAGACCCAAGGAGGACGATGGAGTCTCCAATCTGATCTTCTATAGAGCTAGTAGGCTATAGTCAATTCTAAGGCATGGTATCACCAGTTGGTTTGGAAACCTAACTGTAAAATATAGCGGTGGCCTAAGGGTTAGAGGAGCGCCCTTGTAGCCGAAAGGTTGCCGGTTCGATTCCCCGGACGGGCAGGAAAAATCTGGGTGGGGAAGTGATTGTCATCACTCACCCAACACCGCTGAAGTGCCCTTGAGCTTAGTGTGTGTGTGTGTGTGTGTGTGTGTGTGTGTGTGTGTGTGTGTGTGTGTGTGTGTGTGTTTGTGTTTCTATGTGCAGGGCGTTGCTGAAAATGAGCACCTGTGCTCAGCTATACCTCCCTGGGTAAATAAAAGATACAAAAAAAAGAATCTGAGATCCTTAGATTACCCAAAATGGCAGGGAAGATCATGGGTATGTCTACACCTCCGATCACCCCCCAGGTCATCTTTGAGCAGGCCACCATTGGACAGGTTAAGAAAATTGTGTCCGACCCCTCCCATGTACTATACCCAGAGTATCGGCTAATGCCATCAGGTACGAGGTCCATGCGTGCAAGTATAACAGGTACAAGCATTCCTTTGTCCCTCTGTCAATCACACTCCTTAACAGAGTCCTTGCAGAGGGCAGACAGCTAGGGTAGGGGTCGAAGGTTATGAGGTGATGTTCTTCCTCTTTTGCACTAGGTATATTGGTGTGTTGTCTTGTATTGTGTATTGTATTGTATCTGTATCTGTATGCTGCAGGGCGGGTCCTTGGGGTCCAAGACAAATTTCTCCCTTGGGAGGGAAAATAAAGAAACCTTGAACTTGAACCTTGTACAAACGTCAGATCTCTCCCACAGGCTGTAAGACTGCTTAACAAGTCTAAACAATTCACTTTAGTCTGTGGTATTCACGGCCCCGTTTGTATGCTGAATCTGTGTTCTTTTAAACTTTAGCACATATAAAGATAGTCGATATTTAGATTTTATGGGGGGGGGCACCGGGGGGCAATTATACTACACGTTTTAATACAACTACACATGATATAATCCGGCCTCGGCTGTCTGACTCAGACGACACATCGCTGCATAAAGCATATTGATAACCATGACATGATAATTGTCTACTACTGTATCAGAGGGACTGACTGTATGTACAGTATGATATGAGATGCAAGCGTGTTCCTGATCATTCTGTTCTTATCATGGTTTCCATAATCTATACCAGGACGTCATAGATCTACTGTCATACTGCATATTGTTCAGTGGTGGAAAGTAACTAAGTACTTTTACTTAAGTACTGTACTTAAGTACAATTTTGAGGTATTTGTACTTTACTTGAGCATTTCCAATTTCCAGTACTTGTACTCCACTACATCTCCAGAGCCAACATTTTTACTTTTACTTCACTACAATTATTTGAAAACTTTAGTTACTAGTTACTTTGGCGATTTGATTAGAAAACATTAACCACATTTTTTTCAGAAAACTGGTAGGATGTAGAATGTTCAGAGTCGGCCTCAGGTCTCAACCCATTGTCGTTTCATTTTACATCTAAAAAGCCTTACTTTATGCTTTAAGGCTATTCAAACATTTCATGGCCCAAAGTCACGTCCTATGAGCTTGTAGATCTGCTATTGTTTTTTTGAACAAAATAGCTACATGTTTAAGCATTCATTTCATATTTACATGTGGAGTTTCAGCTGACATTACATTTTATTTCAGACATTCTCTATGTGAAGAGTTTGCCTCAGCTATTAACTCATATATTGGTTAAAAAAATGAAAATAAATTGAGTTTCTCTCCTCTGGTGAAATGCTGGAGGCTCTCAGTCAAATCTGGTCACATTTGTAGAATTGTGCTTTAATGGCCTCATGTCTTAATGGTCATTGAGTTTAGGTCTCTGACCCACCGATTAGGCCAGACGGCGTATATATATATACGTTTTACAATGCATTCTTCAGTCTGGTCCGCCCGAGACTGACCTGTATACTGGTCACCCTGGTTTGTCCCCCTGGCTGTCCCTTCAGGGCGGGGCTTAGAATAGTATAAAAAGGGGCTGTCCAAGTACTTTGTTGTATCAGTTCAAACCACCACCCGAGGTCTGACGGACGCTGACACTGAATCCAGTCACACCACCAGAGAGGATATCCTGGACACTGAATCCAGTCACACCACCAGAGAGGATATCCTGGACACTGAATCCAGTCACACCACCAGAGAGGATATCCTGGACACTGAATCCAGTCACACCACCAGAGAGGATATCCTGGACACTGAATCCAGTCACACCACCAGAGAGGATCTGCTGAACACAGAGGAGCTCGAACATGTTCCTGCTTCTCACTCTCCTTGCTGGGTTCGCGCTGGACGGCGGACGGTGTCGCTCACCGATAATGTGTCCCCCAGGCACAATGCTGACCGGTTTATGGAGTGTGCATCAAGAGTGCATGGAGTGTGATCGTGTGGTCGACGCATTGGTGAACGAAGACGGAAATTGCTGGTGTCCCGCAGACACAATGCTGAGCGGTGCTCGGTGTGTGAAGTGTGATAGTGTGACCGGCGCAACGCGGGGCAGCCATGGACAGTGCTACTGTGCCGTAGGCACACTGCTGACCCGTGGAGAGTGCATGGAGTGTGATCGTGTGGTCGGCGCATCGTTGGACAAATACGGATACGGACATTGCTCGTGTCCCGCACACACACTGGCGAGCGGTGGACAGTGCATGCCGTGTCAGTTTGTGGACGATGCAGGGGTGGTCTATGGACGGTGCGAGTGTCCCGCAGACCAACTGTTCATCGATGGACAGTGTTTGCCGTGTGACCCTAGGTTCGGCGACCATATGGACGTCGATGGACTCTGCATACCGTGTCCCACAAAGGTGGTCGCTGGACAGTGCCTGCCGTGTCCCACAGAGGTGGTCGATGGATGGTGCTTGCCGTGTCTCACGGAGGTCGTCGATGGACAGTGCCGGCTGCCGTGTCTCACAGAGATGGTCGATGGACAGTGCATGCAGTGTCCGGGCGTGTTCATCAATGGGAAGTGCTGCGATCTCACTCTGGCCTGTAGGTATTTGATGTGATTTTTGTTTGCTATCACAGACTTTATCATTATGACCATTGTAGCCTATGAGATATATAGGGCTCCATTTTCGTCACCACTAAACCCCTTATCCCTAAACTTCTTTGCCTTTTTTTTTTTTTACTATTTTGCAAAACATTTTTGAATAGTTAAAATGGCCAGTCTACAAGCTCACAACGTGTCAATGTAGATTGGCTAGTTGAAATAGTCAAAAATGTTTTGCAAAATAGTAAAACAAGGCAAAGAAGGTTAGGGATAAGGGGTTTAGCGGTGACGAAAATGGAGCCCTTAGACTCTCGTAGATGTATTTTTCGATTCTGACGTCATCCCTCTCTTCATGGGGTTTAACCCATTTTGACTTGAGATCAGATTCTATGTCTTCTACATCCTGACAGTTTTCTGAAAAAGCTATGTTTCTATGTCAGTCGTTCTTCAAATTTTCAAAAATATCAGACCTACAAGCTCGTAGCGCACCACTCGGTGGCGCGCTATGAGCTTGTAGATCTGCTATTTTTCAATAGCTAAAGCATAACATAATGCTAACACCAAAAGGGGTTCCCGCCTAAAATGGGTTAAATGTTTCGCTCGCGGACCTATAATCGCTCTTAGCAAAGTCTAAGGTGCTTACGTTGCTCTAGTATGTGAAGAGTCTGCCTGTGCTATTAACTCATTTTGGGAAAAGCTGGAGGCAGCACGATGGCATGGCTCTCAGTCAAATCTGGTCACAATTGGTTGAAATTAACAGGCTATCCAGCCGTGCTGAAAAGATGTAGCTCTGGTCCATGAGTAAGGCTATGGACCAGAGCTACATCCCTACCTGCTTTCTCTGCACCATTTAAGGCCGTTTCCAAATGTTAAAATGTAAAAGACCAATATTATTATGAAGAAAACAAGATGGTAAGACAGCTAAAAAAAATAGAATAAAGTTTACCTTCATAAAAAGTGTTGTTTATGGCTTCTGAATGTAGGTCTTTTAACATGTAATGTCTATGGAGTGACGTCACGTCAACACCACTAGGTCTGGAAAGGGGGCGTGGAAAGGGGGCGGGGAAGGACTGTGAGATAGGCCTATTGAAACTGGTGACACATACAGTAGCAAAGGCCTCGTTTGCTTTATGCTTATACTCCACTACATAAGAGACAAAATATTGCACGTTTTACTTAACCACGGCAATTTGAAAATACATGATCTCCAAGCTCATAGCGCATCACTTTGTGCCGCACTACAAGCTTGTAGATCTGCTTTTTTTAATGTTTCATTATTTTTTTTCTCCAAAAACTGTTAGGATTTAGAAGACATTTGTAGAATCACCCTCAGGTCCTAAAGGGCCAATTCACCCCTTTTGCAACCAGATCTTATTTGAATGATGTTTAGGACATGAGAAACACTTTTTTGTGTATGCATATTTTAGTCATGGCGCCATCCATGTTCATGACCAACATTGGTCTCACTTCCTTCCTGGACTACAAGTCACACCACCACGTAGCCTCCCCTCTCTCCACGAGGATAACCAAATGCACTAAAGCATTATGGGCATTGTAGGAATTCAGCAATCCAGTCAAACCCTATATATAGTCAAACACACACTTTATTTTTTTGGCCATATAGGGTGCACATTTATAATAGTTCTACTGATATCAATTACAAATACTCTTAACATTGAGTGACTGCAGTTTCTTCCAGGGGTGAAATGTCCCCTTAATCCATTCTGGGCGGGAACCCCTTTTGGTGTTAGCATTATGTTATGCTTTAGCTATTGAAAAATAGCAGATCTACAAGCTCGTAGCGTGTCAGTCGAAGAACGACTGACAAAACATAGCTTTTTCAGAAAACTGTCAGGATGTAGAAGACATTTTTAGAATCTGATCTCAGGTCAAAATGGGTTAAAATATAATAATATATATATAATATATAAATATAATAATGGTGACACTGATTTGAAGCCCTATAACTAAACCTTGAAACATTCTTCCTCCTCGCCCCTCTCTCTCTCTCTCTCAGCTCTCTTTGATCAAGAACGAGACGATCCCCGTGGAGACACCTGCCAGTGCATTACGCAAGATGCAATTGCAATGCGTGACGACGTGACTGCTGATGACATTGCAGCTTTCATCGACTGCACCGGCATATTTACCGGTTCAGGCGAGAACCCTACCCGCGGCCGCGGGTATGCTGACATGAAAGATGGTGAACGTGACATTTGCAAAATCATGAGGAGAGCAAGTGCACGGCCGCTGTGCATGTTTTAGAAGGTAAGGCAACACGTAACGTAGGCTACAGTCTGTGGTGGGAAAAATACAGTTAAAATTACATTATTATTTTGTTTTACAATTGTACAATTTTGAGGTATTTGTACAGTATCTCCAATTTCCAACACTTTTACTTCTAGTCCACTACATCTCGGAAGGCGGAAGCAAATATTGCACTTTTACTCAACTACGTTTAATTGAAAACTTTAGTTACTAGTGACTTTGTAGTTGTAGATTTTTAGATTAATATTACAAGACATAGAGTAACCATTTCAGCCATTTGAAAATAGCCGATCGGGGGGCGAATCAAATCAAATCTTAAAATAAAGAAAAAAGAAAATAGCCAATCAACAAGCTCCAATGCAACACATTGTGAGCTTGTAGATCTGCTATTTTCTTTCGCACTGGACTGAAAGATTTGAAAACTTGAAGTGAGACATTCTGCACAATGAGTGTTTTTTCTCTTTTGGTACTTTTTATGTACATTTTGATGCAAATACATTTGTACTTTTACTCAAGTACTTACTTTACTCAAGTACTTTCTATTCCTGAAGAGTTACAATGCGAAAATGGAAGCCATCGTTCTCACGATAATAAAAATCTAAATATATATATTTTGTAATCTTGTTTTTTTTTTAAAACACGGGTTTCTGGACGGGTTTCTGAACTGCCCACGTTTTAGTGCATAATGAAATGTAGAAATGTTTGCCTTTATAGGAAGTTAATGGTGGCCATATGGATTTGGCCGCTGCGGCGACCCCAAAGGTCGCCGGCCCAGGCTTTAATCATTAGAGCATGCCCTGGACTACATCTGTGCAAACTTAGGCGTTCTTAGACGAATTAGCGCAAAAGATATCCCTTTAGGATCCTCCACTAGAGTGTTGAAATGATCTGTTGTGTGTTTATAAACCAACAGCTGTTCTCCTGAAGCCAGAGAGGGAGTCGACTCAACAACGCCTCCAACCCTCCTGTTCTCCTGAAGCCAGAGAGGGAGTCGACTCAACAACGCCTCCATCCCTCCTGTTCTCGTGAAGCCAGAGAGGGAGTCGACTCAACAACGCCTCCATCCCTCCTGTTCTCCTGAAGCCAGAGAGGGAGTCGACTCAACAACTCCTCCATCCCTCCTGTTCTCCTGAAGCCAGAGAGGGAGTCGACTCAACAACGCCTCCATCCCTCCTGTTCTCCTGAAGCCAGAGAGGGAGTCGACTCAACAACGCCTCCATCCCTCCTGTTCTCCTGAAGCCAGAGAGGGAGTCGACTCAACAACGCCTCCAACCCTCCTGTTCTCCTGAAGCCAGAGAGGGAGTCGACTCAACAACTCCTCCATCCCTCCTGTTCTCCTGAAGCCAGAGAGGGAGTCGACTCAACAACTCCTCCATCCCTCCTGTTCTCCTGAAGCCAGAGAGGGAGTCGACTCAACAACGCCTCCATCCCTCCTGTTCTCCTGAAGCCAGAGAGGGAGTCGACTCAACAACTCCTCCATCCCTCCTGTTCTCCTGAAGCCAGAGAGGGAGTCGACTCAACAACGCCTCCATCCCTCCTGTTCTCCTGAAGCCAGAGAGGGAGTCGACTCAACAACGCCTCCATCCCTCCTGTTCTCCTGAAGCCAGAGAGGGAGTCGACTCAACAACTCCTCCATCCCTCCTGTTCTCCTGAAGCCAGAGAGGGAGTCGACTCAACAACTCCTCCAACCCTCCTGTTCTCCTGAAGCCAGAGAGGGAGTCGACTCAACAACTCCTCCATCCCTCCTGTTCTCCTGAAGCCAGAGAGGGAGTCGACTCAACAACGCCTCCAACCCTCCTGTTCTCCTGAAGCCAGAGAGGGAGTCGACTCAACAACGCCTCCATCCCTCCTGTTCTCCTGAAGCCAGAGAGGGAGTCGACTCAACAACGCCTCCAACCCTCCCGATAAGTCTTGATGAATTGAATACATACTGTAGGACCACAATGGTGTTATCCTTTTCTTTTTTAGCATGGTTGTACAGTAACTGCACCGCTGTAGTGTTTTGCAAGCTATTATTAAAGTATTCAACCAATCAAAGCATCCGTCTACCACGTCATAGAATTGATTTTTAAGACATCACTGTTGGTTTATATTGAGTGGTTCTAGGTCGTTGGTTTATTGAATGGTTATAAAACTAAGAAGAAAAATGTCCGTCGACTACCTTCTTCCACTGACGAAAACTAAATGGAAACTAAATAAAAACTAAGCTATGATGACTAAAACTAATATATTGACAATTTCGTCAACAAATAAAAACTAGACTAAAATGTTAGGAAGGGACTAGTGGACAAAAGATCCACTATAAGTCATTTTACAATCGGTTGCATGCTGAAAATAGCCGATCTACAAGCTCACAACGAGGTAGATCAGCTATTTTCAGCAGGTGTAAAATCAGTCATTGTTATGATATTAGCCCATGCACAGTACATCTTAGTCTATGTACTTGAACTTGAGATACAGTGTACTTGATATGTATTGTGTACTGCCTGTACTGTAGCATACTTTATAGATAGGCTACGAGATACATCTCGGTGGCAGCAAGGTCAGCCTTGCTGCAGTAGGCACGTTCTTCTGTCTCATATCTTATTGTCACGTCATTATGATCCAGCACTTACAAACAGGAAACATATATAGTGCTGGATCATAATGACGTGACAATAAGATATGAGACAGAAGAACGTGCCTACTGCAGCAAGGCTGACCTTGCTGCCACCGAGATGTATCTCGTAGCCTATCTATAAAGTATGCTACAGTACAGGCAGTACACAATACATATCAAGTACACTGTATCTCAAGTTCAAGTACATAGACTAAGATGTACTGTGCATGGGCTAATATCATAACAGTCATTACGACGGCATCAAGGCCCGCCAAAATGCATTTTTGACGACTAAATCAACTGCGGATTTAATCGACTAAAATCGTATGATATTTAGTCGACTGAAACTAACACTAGAATATTCCGGGTGACTAAAATGTCACTAAAACTAAATGAAAACTATTCAAGAGACTACAACTAAAATCTAAATTTGCTGCCAAAAACACTGATTTCCATTTTCCTCTCTCTATTTCCCATTCCCAGTGGGTTTGTCTCATATGTAACGCCAGTGCTGCTTTTTTCAGCAATGGGATAATGTTTTTTGGGGTGGGTAGATGTTGTTGAGCTAGTCATTTTTAAAGCAGCTCTTAAAGGGATACTTCACCCTTTAAAAAATAAAAATAATAATATGTTAATTAGAACACTTTCCTGGCCGGTCTTTATGTGTGTAATATGTGGTTTTAGAATATTTTAGATGTTAGCAGTGAGCTCAGTGTCTCTGATGTCATGGACACTGGGCTCACTTACTTCCTGGACTACATGTTGTCTCAGTAAGACAGCCCCCTCCCCCTATCCACAAGGAGGAGCAGTGCACCAAAGCATTATGGGAATTGTAGTCCAGGAAGGAAGTGAGCCCTGCAGTGTCCGCATGCATGACATCAGAGACACATGGGCTCACTGCTAAAATCTAAAATATCTGTGTGTATTTAGTAAATATCTGTGTAATATTTAGTGCGTGGCACTTATAACTAAGTGCTACGCTACGAGCTTGTGGATCTGTTATTTTTGAAAAATCGTGAAAATGTGGCGCAAATCTTTGAATATATATTGTTTCAGAGCGAACGTTTTTAACTAAAATCTTTGCTTCTGGAGGGGAGGGGGGGGGGGTCCCCTGGAACAACATATTTTCAGATGGGGGTGGGGGTCAGCAGCCAATTACAAATAGATTTCTTTGGGGTCCTTGACATGAAATAGGCTATTTTGAGAACCACTCATATGGAAACATAGGTTTTTTTTTCTCTCCAGAAAACTGTTCAGGATTTAGCAGACATTTTGTAGAATCTGGTCTCTCGGGTCTCAGTGGGTTAAAACCAACCTAGGAGAGCTATTAGGAAGTGATGTCTGCGTTTACATTTCTGAGGTTAGATCTTAACGAACGTGAAAATGAGCGATACCGTCGTACACTCACTGGCTGTTCTGCTCCGTAAACGATACGGTGGGCGGGGGTCTTTGGGGGATCGAGGCGCAGCCGTGCATAACAAACATGTTTTGTTTTGTTTTTTTGTTCCCCCTCAGTTTGTACAATTGCAACCCTGTTATACATAATTAAATATAGATTTAATGGGCGGGTTTATTTAATTTGTCGCTTCAGAGCTATAAACACCACAGCTGTGTAATGCTAAGCATGGTCGTTTTCTACAGTGAATACAGTTTAGCTATTCTATTAAAACAAAATGTCAACATAACATGTACGGTATACGCCTTCGGGAATGCAACACGACCGACCCCCCCCCCCCCCCCCCCCCCTTTGAATTGCAAAGGTCTGAATTAAAATGCTGTAGATTATGAAGTTAATTGGAATACCAAATTGAGTGTATATACACAGCGGTAATGGAATAATCATTAATGTTGCTGCAATGACATATGATCACACAACTTTTAGTTAAATGCAAAACAGGTAGATTTCCAAGGTTATCAACATAATTAAGTTAAAGTGAGGGATTTTCTTTTTGTTAAAAAGAAAAGCGTTTTCATTTTGGGTTCATACATTTCAGCCAATCAGTAGAGAGAATGCAAATTGGGAGAGATGTAACAAATAAATGACAAATTGGAACTGCCCCTCTATACGTAAGGGAGGCACCACTCAAAAATAAATGAACAGTAAATGACAAACCACGCCTCTCTCACATATTAGTCAGTCACCAGAAAAAAAGGTCAGGTGAATTTGATGAATCTATCATGGTTAAAATGAAGTTTGCAGTTATTATGAGTTTGTATAGGAAGGGGGCGGGGCAGCTACAATTAATAGAGGGTATGCACATGACATCATCGTACCTGGAAGTCATGCGGGAACGCCCACTGAGTGGCAAAAAACTACTTTCTGGCCTTGACAGCCCATTCATCCAAACAGAAAAGTCCTGTCTGATTGCATTAAACAATGTTAAACTCACCAACATTGCAGCTGTACGAAAAGCTTGAATTATCCTCTATCTGCAAAGTTTTTGTTTCATAAAAATCCACCATAGAAATGAGCTATGAGCTACTTTCTGTCAAGAAATGCCCTGTATTTGAAGTGTCAGAGTTTGGAAGTGCTTGTTTTCAATAACACAACGTTTTGCTGCCTCCTGCATTATGTGACATTTAGAAACAGGTGGTACGCAGGACGTTTGAGTGATTTCCAACGAATGAAAAATAGCAGATCTACAAGCTCATAGTGGCGCGCTACGAGCTTGTAGGTCTGCTATTTTTGAAAAATCGAAGAACGACTGACATAGAAACATAGCTTTTTCAGAAAACTGTCAGGATGTAGAAGACATTTTTAGAATCTGATCTCAGGTCAGAATGGGTTAATAGCATGGACGAAAACAGAGCCCAAAGTCTCCTCTGTGAGTGTGGCAATAAGTCTCCTCTTACCGTCCTTAAACTCTTCCGGTGAAGTCTGCATCCTTCGAAATCCAATAATCCAATAATCCATGCAGGAAAATCCATAAATCCACAAATGGAAATAAAGTTCTCTTTATCCAGTGGTGTATATATCCAATAATAATAAAAAAAAAATACCTAAGAAGACCGCGCACGCACCCGGTAAGAATGTACAGAGAGACATTGAGACGAATTGGAGTTGTGCTCGGCTTCATCCTCGCTTCAAATATCCAATAATACCCAAATACGAATATAAGTAAGTAGCCTTGCCAAGCCATGAGGCCCATAGACACAAGTACACCCCCTGGACATGACACTAGTATGTCCCCAATCCAACCCTTGATGCTGAGTGTCAAGCAGGTAGGCACTGGGTCCCATTTTTACAGTCTTTGGTATGACCCGACCCAGTCTCAGGGTGGACACTCTAACCACAAGGCCACTGAGCTGGTAAATATATACGAATATAGCAAGACTTTATTGGAGAAGAATTCCCCCTCCACCTTGGCCTGCCACTGCCAGAGTCACACACACACTCCACAGGTGGTGCCAATCACTCAATCAAGCTATAGGCAGTGTTGATTTTGACAGATTTTTTTTGGTTTTAGTTTTAGTCACAGTGTCTTGAGTAGTTTTAATTTAATTGGTCACATTTGAGTCACCTGGAATGTTTTACTGTTGGTCTAGTTTTAGTCGACTACATGGGGCGGCGGTGGCTCAGGGGTTGAGTGGCTGGATGGCAACCGTAAGGTTGCCAGTTTGAACCTGGGCTCCCCCAAAGTTACTGTCGAAGTGTCTTTGAGCAAGACACTGAAACCCTAATTGTCTCCACCAGGCCGAAGGCATGGGGAGAGAGTATGTTTTGCACTCCGTCCGTGTGTGTGTGTGTGTGTGTGTGTGTCCGTCCGTCCGTCCTTCCTTCCTTCCTTCCGTCCGTTACCAGCTAATCTCCGGCACCGTTAACCTGGTCGATGCCAAACTTTGCACACACACTCCCTGGATGGCAACATTGAACCTCTGCCCCACATTTTCCAGAACGGCCTGTTATAGCGCCACCATGAGGCAGCTTTTCACATTTTTACCTAAAACTGCACCGATCTGTGTGAAACGTTGCATGCACACTCCCTGGAGGCCAAGGACAAACCTTTGACCTGCATTTTCCACATCTGCCTTTTATAGCGCCACCAGGAGGCCGACTTTTGTAAAACACATTTTTTGATATTACTCCTCCAGATTCTGTCCAAAAATCTCACAAATCGTTACACATTATCTCTATGGTCATGTGCTCAAGTCGGATCTGTCCGATATTTCATATTCCATCCTAATTGGCTGGCTTTCACAGTTTGCAAGATTGCCCCGTTTTGAACAAAAGCCTCAAATCATGAACGCAGCATGCAATTTACGTGAAATCTTTCACACATTTTCTTACTAGGCTGAGGAATATATCCCACCCTTTTCACATTGGCCTGTTATAGCGCCACCAACAGGTTGATTTGTGTTCCTCAACAAAATGAAGAAAACTGAAACAAACATGTTTATATTACTCCTAAACATTTTGCCAAACATCTCACACAGTCCTATCCTCCTGTTGGAGACCTGTGCCCAGAAGGGCACTTTTTATAGTTGTTTCTGTTTTTGCTGCATTTGATGCTTTCAATGCTGTAGTTCTACCAGTGTTGATTTTCACAGATTGTTTTTATTTATTTGGTTTTACGGCGGTGGTGGCTCGGGGGTAGAGTTTCCGGATGGTAACCGCAAGGTCACCAGTTCGAACCCGGGCTCCCTTACCCCCTTTTTGAAACTAGCTCCTTGCCACTCGCCCTACACACTTCCACTTGGTTTGAGCATACATATATAAATCATAGAGACGGCACTGGATGGGAGGGGAATCCCAGTGCCGTCTCTATGCTTTATATATCTATGCTCAAACCAAGTGGAAGTGTGTAGGGCGAGTGGCAAGGAGCTAGTTTCAAAAAGGGCCTGCAGAGTTAGTGTCGAAGTGTCCTTGAGCAAGACACTGAACCCCTAATTGCTCCTGATGTGCTGGTTGGTGCCTTGCATGGTTTCCTCTGCCATCGGTGTGTGAATGGGTGAATGAAATGCACAATCTATGTAAAGCGCCTTGGATAAAGGCGCTATATAGATGCACCATTTACTCATATAGCCTTTTGAATAAAACTTGTTTTAGTCATATTTTAGTCAACTAAAATGTTTTTGTTTTAGTCAACTAAATAATCTAATTATCATAAGATATTTGACATCCAAAATACATTTTGGCAGGCCTTGGTGGTGTCGTAATGCCTGATTATGCACTTGGTTGCATGCTGAAAATAGCCGATCTACAAGCTCAGTGTGAGCTTGTAGATGTGAAAAAAGGCAATGCTGGTGAACTGTACAGGGCATGGCAGATGTCTTTGTGATGCTACAAGCTCATTGTGAGCTTGTAGATCTGCTAGTTTCAGCAGATTGCAGAATTATGCGGAATGTCCCATTTCACAATGCATACAAATCATTTGAAAATAGCAGATCTACAAGATCACAATGCATTGCAAAGTGACACATTGTGAGCTTGTAGATCTGCTAGTTTCAGCAGAATTATGCAGAATGTCCGTTTCACAATGCTCTGGGACAGTGGTGGAAAGTAACTAGATACATTTACTTAAGTAAATGTATTACTTAAGCTCACCACTCCTGAATGAAGTGTCTGGTGCTGGGACTCTGGTGCAACGCACAGGTCCTGGGCCTGGTGAGAGCAGGAGTGGACCTGGTGAGGCGTATAGGGGCCCGGACAGGAGACAACCCACAGAGCCTAGTCCTTCCATGCACCAGAAGCGTCCCTCCCAGCCCTGGCAGAGTAGTTCCGGAGTGGTTCCAACGGATTGTGTGGCCCTGGTTTTGCCCTAGTGGGACGTAAGTCGGGACTTGATCACCCCG
Source organism: Electrona antarctica (assembly GCF_951216825.1). Taxonomy (NCBI): domain Eukaryota; kingdom Metazoa; phylum Chordata; class Actinopteri; order Myctophiformes; family Myctophidae; genus Electrona; species Electrona antarctica. The sequence continues at coordinate 15,076,008 of NC_136805.1, forward strand.
GCTGGGTAACCCGAGTGAGGGGTATGATGTTCGAGAGGATACGTCCCAGGTGCATCCATGCAATGTTTTTTTGTTATAAGTACTGTACTTAATTACAATGTTGAGGTGTTTTTTTGTTGTTGAGTATTTCCAATTTCCTATTAGAACATAGTTCAGCTGTTGGAGAGGAGCTCATCAATGTCAAATGTTTCCATCGATAAATCTAAATAAATCTAAACGGAGGAGAGTGTAAATGTGTCAGCTGCAGTACATCTGCTCCATGCACCTCCAACACTATATTTAGAGTTATAATTCCACCCTGGTATACTCACCTAAACACCCTGTAAACAAATACTAGGAGACTTGTAGCATTTATATATTTAAGACTTGAATTATTTACTATTTACATTTAGAGGCCAATATTGTACCATCATTACAGTATACAATATAGTAACTTCCTCCACTGGTGATGTCATCATCACTGTGTAATTCTGTACGGCTGCCTTTTCAGAACTTCTCATTTGAAGTCATTTACATATAATTATATTTAAACAGCAACTGGTATTGTCCAGATATGGACTAGTATGTAAATATCTGACGTTGTTCCTTATCTGTTGACCTACATTTAAAGAAGTCCAAACTCAGGGATGTTTATTATTCAACTGCACATCCTGTACATGTGGCAGCGGTGGCCGAACGGATAGCGGCGCGGTCTTGATACCGGAAGGTTCCTAGTTCGAATCAGCCGTCCGACACGTTAAAATTACCACCGCTGAAGTGCCCTTGAACAAGGCATTGAACCACTACGATGAAATGTGTTCTATGAGCAGGGCCTGGCTGGAAACAAGTTCTTGAGCTTAGCCCAGATACCCTGGGTAAATATAGATTTCATTTCATTTCATTTCATTTCACATTAATGTAGTTACTAAAGTGAACTCTTTATCATATGAGGTACAGCAGTTTATATCAACTCCCTGGTGTCACAAACACAACATTGATGTGATCAATTCTACATGTTGAAATGTAACAGTAATTTACAGTAATTAGAGTTCATGTACTGTTTTATCCATAACATTCACTGTTTTAAAGGACCACTTCACCACTTTTCAATATCTTCATATAATTGGTCCTCAATCATGATATAAATGGCACGATGTCTTTCTACTCAGTCTAGGCTGTGGACAGTTCAGAAACCCGTCCACCAGTGACATCATCGATGGGGAATCCAAGCTAATATATACTGCAGGCTTTCTAGTCCTGAAAAGTTGCAATGCGAAAATGGAAGCCATCGTTCTCACGGTAATACAACTCCAAACATTTTTGTAAAGAAATCTTGTTAAAAATAAATCCGCCTAACGATGATTTCACTGGTGGACGGGTTTCTGAACGGGGGGCGGACTTTTCTCCGACACCCTTATAGCCGACGGGACAATGGTCCGACAGTGTCGGACCATTGTCCGAAATACCGTCTTTTTACTCAACGGTCCGAGATGACATTAGCAAGACAGAAGTTCCGGCAATAGTCCGAAAACCATAGTTTAGACGAGGCAATGTTTAGACGAGGCAATAGTCCGACACGGGACACCGAGCGTGCAGCGCGCAACGGCAACGCAAGTGACTGACTGCGTGCGTGCGTGCGTGCGTGCGTGCGGAGGCAACGCAGGTGAGTGTGCGTGCGTGGGCGCGGCGCACACACGTGTGTGTGTGTGTGTGTGTGTGTGTGTGTGTGTGAGAGAGAGGGGGGCAGGAAGAGGGGGGGAGAGAGAGAGAGAGAGAGGGGGGGGGAGAGAGAGAGAGAGAGAGGGGGGGAGAGAGAGAGAGGGGGGAGGGAAGCCTTCCTTCCTTCCTCCCCTCCCTCCCTTCCTTCCTTCCTTCCTTCCTTCCTTCCTTCCTTCCTCCCTCCCTCCCTCCCTCCCTTCCTCCCTCCCTCCCTCCCTCCCTCCCTCCCTTCCTTCCTTCCTTCCTTCCTTCCTCCCTCCCTTCCTCCCTCCCTTCCTTCCTTCCTTCCTTCCTTCCTCCCTCCCTTCCTTCCTTCCTTCCTTCCTTCATTCAATCAACCTTTCCTTCCTTCCCGTGTGTGTGTGTGTGTGTGTGTGTGTGTGTGTGTGTGTGTGTGTGTGTGTGTGTGTGGGGGGGGGGTA